>NW_008824233.1:2079031-2117703 GCF_000699105.1 Pygoscelis adeliae | reverse complement strand
GTTGAAGGAAGAGGCTATTGATAGAAGGAGCTGGCTGAATTCTCTATATTTCCCAAAGAAGAAGAATCTTACCTATGCTGAAGCTGGGTAGAAGAGGGTTTGAAGACTCAGAAGATCCAAGAAGTTGAAAATATATTTGGCTGAAATGAGCCTTAGTTATTTTGAATTACAGTCTTCCTAAAATAAATAGCGGTTGTCATCATCATCTACATTCCCATAAGCTCAGAGAGAATGAAATAAAACTTTATATTAATTTTATTTTTAATAAATCTAGGAAAATTAAATATCAGTTTTGGCTTGAAACAATTCTACTAAGTTTTGTAAAGTGGCTGCAACTTGAAGCATTTATAACCCGTTGGATTCAGGGGAATATTTTTCAAATTTTCATGTCTGTTTTACAGAAAAGTACTGAATTTCTTTCATCACCCATGGAAGAAATATAGCAAATGCATCAGTATGCCATAATGTGTCCGTGTTTACCTTGAGGAGGAGGAATTTGGTCTCTAAGCCTACTGACTGCTAAGATTGTTATGGTAGTATCTGTTGTAATAAAAGCAATCCAACAGCACCCTGCACAGCAGGTTTTTGTACATTGCATGGTGACATACTCTTGCAATAATTTATTGAGTTAAAAAATACAGTATTTCTACCTACCTCAACCTTATTCTGAAACTGAATAATCTTTGGCTTCAGAATACGTAACATCGCACATTTTTTCACACTCTGTGGTAAATAGGTTATAAGCACTTGTAGAAAAGCATGATTTTGCTAAAATATAAGTGTATCTCAAATGCAGGAACTGAGAGATGATCAATATTGCCTTGTTTTCATTGCAGTTAGTTTTTATTATTGGTAGTGGTGTTCCTAGACTGAAAGTCTAGGTCTGAACATTTCTAAATTCAAAGCAGATCTGTATTTGATAGTCATATACTGATTTCTGTAACTACTTTGGTGTTCAGCCTCTTCAAACTAACAAACACAAACTTTGGAATTAAGGCAACATTTAGTCACTAGAATTCATCATTCATTTACTGGACAGCAGCAGCCAGACATAGTGATACTTTCTATTATTTTCCCTTCGTGTTTAATTCTTGGAGATGATACATCTTTTGACGAGCATGTACTAAAAAGAATGCACAAACCCCAGATCATAAGTGAGACAGTGGGAAACATGAAGTGCAAATAGAGAATAATTATTCTACCCTCTGTCTCCCTTAAGCTACAAGAAGATCCTAAAAAGAGGGGCAGAGATTTTCTATTCTTCTTCCCACAAATCGAGGGAGAAGGGAAAGAAGAGTGATATGCTACCAGAATTATTATGTTATCACATACATTATATTATACACCCTATACAGTGATTAATTTGTTCTTTTCCATTGCCTCGTGTGAGTGTTTTCAGAGGGAAAGATCTTTTCTACAATAGTTCTTGAAGGGAAGGTGATTCTTAGATGTCAAGAAGAGGAAAGGCAGTTCAGAGGTGTCCATTGCCATCATAGAATCCTAACAGCAGCTGCTGACTGGCTCGGGTGTCTATGCAAACAGAATAAACTTTAGGTTTAGGTTAACATTGATTTTAAAAATGCAAACTATTTATAAACTGGTCAATGAGCAGTTTATAAATGATGCACAAGCATCTTTGATATTTATAACCTGTGTATTATTATAAACTAAAATGAATGTAATATTACTTCCTAAAGAAACTATTTCAGTATATAAGTAAATGAATGTAAACACAGTACTTATAAAAGGTGTATGCACGTGTAGATCTATTTAATGTAAGTAGAAGGCGTGCAAATGTGTGCCTTTGATTCAATAATATCTAAATCAATAGGTCAGAAAAGTTTGTTATTTGGAACTTACTGCTATTTCAAATTTCTTGGTAATTATGAAAAGCTGAAAGACAAAAAGAGCAATACTTTGTTTCATAAAATAGTGCAAATTTTAGAGGCAAGAGTCAGAAAGATATTTTTCATTTTACAGACCAAAATGGAATGCAAAATACTACTTAGTGAAATGATTTCACAATAACTCTTTTTCCTTTCTCAGGTGGCATATCTCCTTAATAAGTGAAAACTGTTCATATGTTTACATGCTGAAAGTGCCTTTTCTCTGGTTAAGGAGACATATATTATGTTTTCGAAAAAAGTCAAGAGTTCTCTTTTCAAAAGTAGGTTGGACTCTTAATAGTCCAGTGAAACACTCTGCAACATAGACTCCCACCTGATTAAGTCACACGAAAAACATTGACCTAGGTGTCTAAGTCATTAAGGCAGTTTTATTTTTATCTTTTCATTATAGTCCTGGTCCTTAATCCCATATCAAAGCATGTTCAATTCTGAGTTAACATTAGCATCTGGCTAATGTTTACACAAAAAGGGGACAAAGGAGGAGGAAGAAGTAGATAAAACAATTGTATCATCTCAAAAAATGACTCTGTCTTTATAAAAAGCCCAGAGTGATGCGTTTTTCATTTTGTTTTCTATGGTCTTGTAATGGCTACTGCAGTTAGAGACTAAACTGCTGAGAAAATGGTAGGACAAAATCAGTAATACTTGATTTTTATGCCTTTTAATTCTTCCCTTCTTTCCATTTTTTTAAATGTAAAACAAGCACTTCAGATTTGTAAACTGAACTGTCTATAGAAGGGAGACATATTGTTAATCTTATTACAGCTTTTTTCATCCCAAACCATTTACAATTTAAACTTCATGTAATGAAAAAATAATTTCTCTCTGAAATGCTGCCAGCTCTGGAGTAAATGCTGCAGCTATTCTACAATATGAATACCAAAAATTTTGAAATAAAATGGAAAAATCATATTTATTTGAAACTCTGGAAATAATTTACAGCAGGCTAAAATAGGAATGCAGCATTTTCGTTAATGGGGATACTAATGGCTGGAGAGGCAGGGAATCTTACCTGTCTAACAATTAAAGCCTTGTCAGTGGCTGTACTGAGACCAGTAATAGATTAGAATCACATAGTTGATGTCTGATCCTAACTTCCTCAAAGCTGTCTTGTCAGGGCTTGCTTTCAAAACTTTACAGGGAATTTTAGAACTGGAACCTAATTTATTCTAAGTGTAGATTGTTTCTAACTGTGGTATTATTTCAGGTGAGAATAATCTTGTTTTCATCGTTAGTATACAAACTAATGAAACAGTTACTGTCAACCATCTTACGTAAGCTTTGTGACAAATTCTGCTTTTGACAATAAAGTCCTTTTTAGTTGTCAAGTAATGGTAGAAGAGAAAAGTAAGAAATTAGCATTAGGCCTTCACTACTGCAAAGTGCCTACATGGAAAAGAAACCTAAGAGTGCTGCTAACAACCTGTCACAAATTAGCTATTCAGTTAGCTCAGTCTGCACCTGTGTAAATGAAAAAATCAGTGCTTTCCATTATCATTTAATCTTCATCCATATACGATTATGAAAATACAATACAATTATGCCTATAAAAAGCAAATGGCTGAAGCTTTTTGGCCATAGGCATCTTAGCTTTCCTTGGAATAGACAGTTTATTTCTTGTCAGGAAGAATATTTGCTGCCACCTTCTGGACTTTTATATTACACAGCTTAGAGAAAGGTCTTAGAAGATGAAGCTTTGTGAATGAACATTTAAAAAAGAAGTGCAAAGTTGGTCCTAGCTTCTGACCTCCTATTTTGTATGAGCAATGAAAGGGTTTTAAGTTGATGGGAAGTAAAGGCTTAATGATATTTTTTTCTAAAATCAAAGAAAATAAATACTAATTATATTGTAATACTTGAAGGTGGTGGCACTACTGTTGCTGAGCATATCCAAACTAAAAGATAAATTATCCAGTTCCTTATAATTTTCTTATCAAATCTTTCAAAGTGAAATTTTCAGTCTTAGTTGTTTGTTTTTTTCTTATTTACTTCATCCCAAATGATCCAACCATTTCAGATGCATTTCGACAAAATGAACCTATATAGTTCAACCATTTCAAAGAGTGAGAGTAGGGAAAAATGCATGCAAATGACAAAAAATTCTAGCGTCCTTTTCCTTGAAAAATGGTACCACTACATGCTTTAGAACTGGTTTGAGACTAATCTTTGTATCTGAAGTGTCTCGTATTTCCAAGCAAACTTGCCTATGTGTATTCAAGCTGAGAGCCTTATATAGGCTCAATAGGAGCACCTTCCTTTTTACAGCTAGTTCCCGAGAACTCTGTTAGCAGCGATAATACTTTGCTAGGCAGGAGGATTTTATTCATAATTACAGGTCTAAGCTGCTGTAGGCTGTGATGTCTTTGGACACCACAGAGGAGAACAAGGAGACTGTCCTTGTGCTTTCTCTGCCTGTCTAAACTGCAGGCTATGCCTACCCCCGCAGGCAGGAGAAGTCACTGGGGTGTTCCACAGCTCCTGCGCTGGCTGCACAGCTGGGTTTTCATTCACAAAAAAGTGGTGCATGCAGGCGTATGGTGCGTACCCATGTCTCTTCCCACCATCGGGTCCGGACCTGAGGCTGCACACCCACTGATCAGGACTGACATGCACTGCAGAGCACAGCTGCCCCTTGGCAGAGCCCAAGACCTCCTGTCTGGGCCCAAGCAGCCTCAAAGGGGAGAACGTCTGATTTGGGTACGGGGGACAAGAAGCAGACTTTCAACAGGGTAGAAGAAACAGACAAGGGAAGGTCAGAGAAGAGGGTGGACAAAGCAAACCCAGGAGCTGGTAATACTTGATACAGAAGGAAAATCTGTATTCAGCACGGGGCTGGAGAGTGATGAGACTAGGACCAGATGGCCAAGGTTCCTGAGCTTGGGTGAGAAGCTTGAGGAATGGAAAATTGACCTGTGTAGCTCGCAACGAGGCCACAATGAGGAGACCAGGAAAAGAAAAAGATGAAGAAATGGGGCAAGGAAGGTACATTTGGGGAAAAGAACCTGTGCCCACTACTGTGTATTTTCCTCCAGAGTTCCAGGGAAATTTCTTCCCCAGAGGGATGGAGTTTGTCCTTCCACAGTCCCTCTGCTGTCAGAAGACTGTGAAGCCCTGTTGGAAACCTGCGTCGTCCTCCCAGTGCTGAGTCACAGGCAGAATGTCAACATGCGTTTGCTGCCAGTTACTGTAGCAGCGTGATGGCAGTTGTCTATAGTGGTTCAAGCCATGCTGGAGGACCCTGTTGGTTACGGTACGCTACACAATAGTATTCCGGGGTTTGGTTTGTTGTTCTTAGAAAACCCTTGGGTCTTAAACGCACAAAGCTAACTTGAAGCAATGCTCGTGAAGTTGGAAGGTCAAGTGTTCAAAAGCTATGAAATGCAAGCATCATTGCCCAGTGCATATGCATTTTGATTAGATTTTAGGACTTCTGCCCCATCCAGTGCCGTTTCACGGCTTCATTTAGGAAATACTAGGATTATATAGCAAAGGAGTATATTGTGCAAAAGGTGCTTTCACTTGTTGGATTTCATAGCTGGTCACTGAGGATTCCCTTTCTGGGCTTCCACGTGGAGACGTGTGATCTGTTAACACTCACAGACTGATGTTAAGGATCACATACTTTGATACAGTAACTAGTTCATAGTGCTACTCGACTCTGAAGATGCTAAGTGCCTTGAACTTGACACTCAAGGCTACTGAGTGTCCTAGTATCAGTGCCACATGCTTCATGCGTTATTTACTCATTTGTAGAATGCAATAGTGTAAAAATGAACTATGACTTCTGAATGACGTAGATACTAACAAAAAAAATCTATGAGGAAATAATTCTGCATGAAGAGCACGCTTTGAAGAGTGTACATTAAGTAAGGAATGGTGCTAAGCATGGAACAATATCAAAACAAAACAGTAAAGAGCTATTTGTCAGATGAGCAGTACCATTCTGTACCCTGAATTGAGTCTGGAGTCCTACAGAAAAAAAAAGCAGATGATGACATGATTACAGGTGTTTTGGCCACACAAACACCCGAGGGGGTTGGATTAAGCTGATAGAGGCAACATTAATTCCAAGTGCCTCATTTTGCAATCCAAACAGTAGTGTTTAACATTGTTTTTTCATAATTTTATATATATAGTGTCAGGTGCTTGCTTCAGTACTGTTCCTGTAGCAGTACCAAGTCTGTCAAGTTTCCCTACCAAAACACCTCTCTGAAAGTAATCTTAGGATGAGAAGAGTTTATAATTTTGTACATCTGAAATGCTCATCAGCCAAACAAGCAGCAAGGAAGTATGCGGAAACCTGTTCTGAAGAAACTTACAGACCAGTTTGGTTTGTAAAAGATATTCAGGTAGCATGGCTAGGACTGGCAGAAATATCTGTACATATCTCAAACTGTTTACTTAACCAAAGAAAATTAAACTGCAGGCACATTTTGAGGTTTTCTTGTCACCTGCTTAGGTTCCACTTTTAAGTTATAGGCCTGATGTGAGAAAATTGCCAAGACTCTAGGAAGAAAACTAAGTGTACCCAGATGCCCATGCTTTGCTTTTGTCACAGTATAAAGCCGTGTACCAACAACAACCTGCACAGTGAGACTGTAAGAAGTAGCATTCTCACAGATCAAAGAAATAATCACTAGCAGTTATTGATGTTTTTTGAAAAAAAAAAAGGGGGGGGGTTCACAAAAACTTTCTTTGAAACGTTGAAAATATTTGTCCATAGGTCGTTACTGTATGGAAACTTTTGCTTCTAATATAAACGTACTGAATTCTTTGCTTTGCAATCAGTTAAAACTCATACTGAAATCAACGAGCGTTGTGCTCCATATCACCCTTTGTAATCCAACGTGTGTTACAGTGATTTGGAGTGTATTTCATTTCTGTAATGTTCCTCCTTTTTTTCTGTTTCTTGTGCATTTCTTAAATCAGTTAAAATCTATTGTTTCAGATATAGATGGAAACGTCAAGAAAAACACTCCATCTGTTCAGCAGTTTAGTCTTTACACCTATTTAGAAATGACCTGGTTACTTTCATAGCAGCTTATCTTTCAGTTGCCTGGAATTATGAGGGGACTCCCTGTTTTAAGGTGTCTGTCTTAAAGACATACAAAAGAATCAAGGATTCTTGTTTGGAAACAATATTGTTATATTGATTACCCCACACAGGAAGCCTTCATCCAAATAGTCAATCTGTAAGCATGGTTCAGCGAGTTATTTTTCTCATAGCTGAGTTTCCTCAGCCTAAGAGAATGTGCAGTTATTATAACATACTACCACATAAGTTTGTACAGGTTTCACATGCACTGAAATTAAAAACAGTTTGTCAAGATCATTACAAACAGGAATAGATTTTTCCTTTGAAAACTGCAGAGGATAACAGGAGACTTGACTAGCGTGCTATATAAAGAAAAAGTCTTTGCCTGCCTTACTCAAGGAAGCAAATGTTAAAACCATGGGAATATCATCATATGGTTAGTCTTTGCTTGTAAAGGAAGAGTTCAAGTCTGCTTCTGTAGAGATCCTTCCAACGTAGTATTTCACTGAGCTTCAGGATTTTTCCTACTTTTAAAATCATTTGATAAAAAACCTGAAGTGCTTCCTGTCGTAAGCAACCGGCCTGAAGAGCACTTGTCAAACATAGCTCTCGAGTGACTCCAACTCCTCCCTTATGGAATCACATGCAAAGGTAATGTTTACTATAAAGTAAGAAGTCATTGTCATGGGTACTATGAAGTTGTGACGGTGGCACCAAGTGTGCTATGAAATTATCAGGCTCACATATTTTCCAAGAAATCCGCTTGCAGTGAGTGATTCAGAGCTTCTGAATCACATGTTTTTGAAGATCTTGTCAAGTTTCTTCTTTGTATAACATTTCTATTTCAAGCTCAGGAGACTAATTATAAAATAACATTATGCCAAGCTGTGTAATTAAGATTTGCACTTGCCATGCCGAACCGCCAAAGCGATCAGTGGAATCCTGGGTGTTAGACTTCAGGCAAAGAAAGTTGTATCATGTTTTGTTAAAAAGGCAAGACTGGAAGAGTGGATCTTTTTAGAACCAATCATTTTTTATTCTTAAAGCTACAAAGTCTAGAAAAGGATCCTGGAAAAAGAGAGGAGAAAGATCTTGCAAATTGTTAGTTGCGAAGAGTGCTGTCATTTCACTGGTATTTCCCTACCTCATAGCGTACAGAGGATTCCCCGCAGAGATGCTGGAGCAGCAGAGCATGATGGTAAGGCTGGGCCTTTGCTGAGGTGTCATCCTGGATACTTGATAAACAGTGCTCCTCCCAGATCACATCGTCTGGTGTGAAGTTCTCTTTATAGTTGCTTGTAATCTTTTATCAGAGTTCACCTTAGCACTTTTGAAAGCTCTCGTGTATAGGAGCTATCTGGGATAACATGTTTGTAGAGCTGTTGTCTCTCAGAGCAATAGTCTATTGAAAGGGCCTGCTTTTTTTTAAAGCTCACTTTTTCTTTTTGCTGGGTATTAGCATTTTGGTTCTTTCATAATATCTTTTTGTAAATGGTGGAGGAAAAAAATCATGCCCAGTGACGTGAGCACTCTGTCATGCAAAAATAGTCTAGAAAATTGCAGCAAAAGGCTGGAAATAGTCAGCCATCTCTGTGCAGAATAATTAAACCCATCTTGCTGATTGTTTTCTTCTCTTGTACCTTCAGTATTTCACGATCCTCCGATAGCTATGTTATCCTGTGCAGTTTCTGCTTTTTTCCTGGAGTTTTCTCCCCACTGCTTGGCTCCCTCTAATCCTAGTAGTTTTTTCTCTCAAAATCGCTGCTCTGCCACTTAGCACTCATTTTCCTATCTGAACCACACACCAGCCCCTCACTTCCTAATTTTTGGAGCCTGCTGATACCTCAACCTCTTAGTATTTCTTTACTTCAAATACAAATTTGTGTGAATTCTGAACATTCGTTTTAGTGTGGATAATAACAGCACTCTGCCAAAAAGAAAATAAACTCATTGCCACATGATTGCTGTGGTGACAGCAAAATGGGTCACTGCAGTTTTAGGGCTGATTTTGTGTCTCGACTCTTGAATGTCTCCTATAAAATAAAATTAGATATACAAAATAAAATAAATAAAATAAAACTAGGTATATAAAATTAGGGTCAGTGCAAGAAGACTTCGGACAAAATTTAACTGAAACCTCCTTTTGATGGCTGATCTCAAAATGGCATTGGCTTGATCTCAAAGGGAATTGTCTGTGTCTAGGAGAGAATTGGGTGTTCCCTGCTGCAAGCGAGCAGGGAATGCAGTGTCACTCACTTGACATGAGTGTATTGCAAAGTCCCACGCCATCGGCCAGGCGCTTTTGGAACCAAGCAGCTTATTGTCACTGGATATTGTCACATGTCGTAGGACACTGGCAAAATTATTTCTTCCATAAGAAAGCAGAAAGCAAAAGAGTGAGGCTTACTTGTAAGAGATGGTAATGTTTACTCTGTAAATGTTCCTACAGAAAAAAATCTTTGAAATATCTTTCTGTTTGTTTCATAATATGTTATCTTTTGCTGAGCAGGAACATGGTAAGAGTGGGTCCCCTAGGGAAGGGGGAAGAAGTTAAGCAGTTCTTTGTTCAAGAACTAAATTTTGTCTTTTATTTTTGCAACAGAAATTTTAAATTTTTCTCTAAAAGCTACTCATCTCCAAAGCAAAACTTTCCAATTCAGGTTTTATAACAAGAGGTTTATAACTGAATCAGAAATTGAAAGTATAGAAACCCTTGATTGAGGTAGCTGTTTTCATGAAAAGGCTGTCTAGAATGTGAGATCCAAACTGGTGCAGTAGAATACCTCCAGTATGTGCTATAATTAAATGTGCTAAAACCAACATAAAACACTTAAATTCCTCTTTTAATGTGAACATACTGGAAGTATTATTATTAGGGGTGGCCTAAAAGTCACTGTTAAATATGCTTACATACTAAACATAACAACTGCATCTTGGTAGCCTTGTCATATTATATTAAAATAACACTAATAGCTTTTTCAGAAAAATATTTAGAAAAGCTCACTGCCCTTTCAAAGTGAAATTTCAGATGGCTCCTCTCTACACAAACCGTTCATTTTCTTGACATTTCAGCTGTGTTTGACATCATCATTAGCTTTTAATTTGGACCCATGACAATGAACAGCTCAACTTGCCTCTAAATATCTGCTTCACAAGAGATTACATTTTGGATAAAACTGTTACTTTAAGTAGGCTAGTCCTCTGAAATATTGATAAGAATTACAGACTTACCTGATTAGTAAAGAGTCTTGAAGCCAAGTTGGATCCAAGCACTATGCGTGTAGAACGATGTGTGTATATGAAATGGAATTCAGAGTTGGACTTTGAATGGGATTTTCAAAAGATCTTAGCTGAGTTAAGAGGACTAGTGTCACTGGGGCTTTTGCTTTTGCCTCTTATTGGTGCTCTAAAAAATCCTTCTGTCATTGCTATAGGCCATATGAAATACTTGTATTTGAATAACAGCAAAAGATCCAAATGTGATCAAAATCCAAATTTTCAGCATAGGTGCACTTCCTTTTCTTTTGGACAAAGTAAAGAGAAGATAGGCTAATAGCTATATTTTATATTGCTATCACAGAAGCTGACTTTTTGCTTGTTGCTGTAAACTTGCATATGATTTAGTTGACTTCCTAAGTGAACTTTTGGGTTGTGCTGAAAATGGAAGAAATAGCAAAATGATTTTAAAGATGGCAATTATGCATTTCTGTCTTTCAGGTGAACTTAGTTCTAGACAGATGACTTGGGAAACTGAAATGTTCTGTTTCAGTCCACAGCTCTCCTCTAGCTCCTATTAACTTGACTTCTGTCTTTCTGGAGAGCTGATTTCCTTTGGATGAGAATATATCCCAGCTTTACCTCTTGTTTCTTCTGCTGATAATTAGAATAATAATGCTTATTATTTCTTACTTGGAAAGTGGTATGCCACGTAGGCATATATAAACCTAGAAGTTAGATTTCAGTAATTCACATTTTTCACACAGGATGCTCAGTAGCTGGTGATGCATTCCAAAACTTACTGACCTGAGCCTGATATGAACTGGTGGCCATGCTGTATAAGCCAGTAGCCACATGCATCAATATCAACACTTGTGGTAGAATTACAAAACTGCTAAAAATCTCCTCATGAAGGAAATATTCTTGGGATGGTAGGGTGAACAAGTACAGAAGTGTGATTATAACTTACAGATGTATTTTAAAGGAGGTAACTATAAGGAAAAACATGTAAGGCAATATGAGGCTGATTGGATTTCTGTGTATCTCTCTAGCAGCACTACTTGTCTTTGGTAGGGTATCTTTATTCCAAGCAGATACTAGTATCTTAAACTTCTACCTAAAATAGTATATGTAACTTCAGATAAAACTTTTAGTAGAGGGGAAGGAAGGAGGGAGGAAAGAGAAGAAGGGGAAAGGGAAGGGGAGGGAAGTGGAGGGGAGGGAGGAGATTTCATATTAACAGGATAGCATAGAAAATAGATTTCCCCTACTGTCAGTCTGTACATGTAAGTGGAAGAAAAAAATAGCAACCAAACCAAAGAAGAAAACCCCAAACAGGCAGAGAGGAAAGGGACAAGTTTAATGATAGAAGAAAAATACAGATATTGACAGTGGAAAACAGATAGAAGGGACATCTCCAAAGGATTAAAATATTGCTACTTTCTATTTCCAGGTAAATGCAGTGTAATTCTTTCTTGAGTTTTCGAAACTATTTTTTTTTTTTTTCCAAAATTTCCCACTGTTCTGAATTTTAAGAGGGAGAGGGATCACTTGGCTATTTTCTTCTAATGCAGTCAGTATCCCAATCCAAAATTTAAAGGGGAGAGTAAGATTTTGGAGGTCCAAAATTCAAAGAGGAGATTTTTATTGGCTTGATTAGACTTTGATTCCAGTCTGCTTTCTGCATGTACAACCAAATGCATTCTTCTCAAGTTTGCAGTTTGAGTTACCATCATGGGACCAAAATAAGGAGATTTTGTTCATACTGGGGAATGTTTTCGTCATCGAGATAGATGGTTCTACTAAAACCCCTATGATATAAAAGAGCCATAACCTCGTCTGTAGCTAGCTGGATGGTAGTTTAAACAAATATATCAACAGATTCTGCCACCTTTATTCACAGACTGATGCTTTAATCTTTAGCTTCACACTTGGGGTGGATTTTGATACCCTTAGTTGTGTGAAACAACACCTTGTTTCAGACCTAGCACCACTGATGTTAACAGGACTGCTTACTGAGAAACATGCTAAACTATTCAAAGATAGCTCCTTAATTTCAGCAAAACTGTGTATTCATTGCAGTATTATACAGTAGGTTTCAAGACCACAGACTCCTAAGAGTTTTCTCCAGTAGCAGTATTTCAATACTTAGTCCCCAATACGACAAGTAAAAGGTGAAAGTATAAGACCAGAGTAAAAAGATTTAAAGTGGGAAGAAGCAGTGTAAAGCCCCAAGTGAAAATAATAAAATGTGTATGAGAGACCAATAGGAAGACATGGTCATATTTATGATTTACTGTTAAGTGCTAATTTCTGTGACATAAACTACTCTGGTTGCAAGAATCAGTACTCTTGAATATATGTATCCCTTCAGTTCTCAATCACTGTGCTTTCACAAGAAACTATTGCATTACATTGCAGCTGCAAAACCCAGCTCACCTCTCTGACTGTTCAATAATTTGGATTTACCGGCTTCTATCTTACTTGCTGGATTCAAGGCAAACTTTGGCTAAAAATATGTCTGCACTTGGGGTGTCAAATTTCCCCAAAATGGGAAATCTTTAACAATTTTTCCAGCTGTCTTTCCACCTCTTTCAGTCTTCAGAACACTCCAGCATCTCTTACAGAACATTCTCTGTGAAATCACAGAGGCAATTCATGATTTTGGATCACAGCTGATCCACATAGCTTACAAACTAAGCCCCTGGCCGATCAACCAGATTCCTGTGGAAGGACCTTTGAGCCGGGACAGATTCTGTCCGAATTCAGCGGGGCTCTGTGCAGGCCAAAGGTCTATCCGGTTGTATTCTGCTAGTGATCAGTCAGAGTCTAATACTGTATCTATTTTATGCTATGTTAGTAATACATATTACTATTAATATCATTTAATAAGGCACGTCTTTTAAAAAACAAAGTCCTCAAATCCCTAGGTCATTAGGACATAGTTGGCGAGGGGGGCAGAAAGAAAGCTCTTCTCTATTAATTTGACATACCAGGAATATTGCTTACTGTGTTTCTGTTGTAGTAGTCCTAAAGCAAAAACTTAGTGTCCTGCTTACTTAATACAATGGTATCTATTCATTTCAGGATGTTATGTGTATAAAGCACCTGATAATATGCATAAACGTGCTAAAATTTGTATCTATTTTGATTCCTTAAAAAAGCTCAAATATTTTGGACCCAGATTTGAGGTGATACATCTGACGTTATTAAGTAAGTTAAGGAATACTATTGGCACTGTTTGTGTGCCAGGTTACCACTGCAAACAATTGATGGCAAGCAAAACGGACACTAAGTTTCAGCTACAAGGTTTACTCTTCAATAATTGATGGCTTCCACACCTGTGCAGTGACGCCAGCTTTCTTTGCTGAAAATTTTGGCCTCGGAGCAGTAAACAAAGAGGATGTGGTGGTTTCTGGCTTAGAAAATGCAGAGTAACCTGTAGGTGAATATGATTCATTTACTGGGATAGAGGCATTTGACTGGAACGAAGGTTGTGAACTGTAGGCTGGCACAGAGTACACTGAAGATGCCCGGACGTTAGTAGGAGAGCCAGCGCTAGGTGGTCTTAAAGGTAGAGCTTGCTTTGAAGTGGACAGCTTCGATGTCTGCTTAATAGCAAGGCTTTCCTTAGTGCTAGGAGGTTGAAAAGTAAACAAAGATGCATCGAGTTGATAAGGTTGATGTTTCATAATATCCAAAGCATTGAGACTTTTCTTAGGTTTTCTTTTTGTAGTTTTGGTAGCAGCAGTGGACTTAGAGGAGGACTTGGTAGCAGCAGGAGGATAAGATGGGCAGTGGATGGGATTATAAGCAACAGGTGGAGGTGCTCGGACATTAGATGAATATTTCCAAGAAGCTGGTAAAGATGGAGTTGGAGATGAGGCTCGTGCCATGTTTGCCTGCACAGTCTCTGAATCTACCACATACTTCTCCATTCGAGAGTGCCTTCTGGCAAATAACTGTGCTCCTTTTCCACTCATAGCTGGTGGCATCTCAAAGGGTGGCTTTGTTCCTCCAGCACTTGGTGTGACTGGTGTTGTCTTGGGCGTATGGTTTGGACTCGCTAGGGTTGCCTGAGGCCCTTTGAAAGGACCAGCTAGGTTGAGAGTACTTGGGGGATGGGCAGGAGAATGAGGATACTGTGGAGATTTGAGTGGTGCAGGATATGCTGCCTGAGGTGAGGCTGGTGCTGGGAAAGAAGGAGCCTTGTTAGAAGCCGCAGCTGGAGGTGACCAAACTGGTGAAACTGGAGTACCAGCAGTAGGAGAGACCTTGAGTGAAGGCTTTGGAGCAACAGGAGGAGGGGCCTTTTGTTTAGATGCTTGAGTCTGCATGAAATTGCAAGCTTCTGCTCCCAAACTGAGGTAGTCTTCTTCAGGTCCTGACTCAAAACCAGCTCCAGTACCTTTTTTGCCCTCTGCATTGTGTACAAGGGACAACAGGGCAGGATTAGGACTTACTTTGGGTGTTTCTTTGAAAGTGAACATAGGTTTTGAAGTGCTTCTTCTCTTTGCCTCTTGCAGTATCCCAGTTCTTTTGGCTGGCACCGCAATCCTTTCATCTCTGGATGCTATGTGTTCTGTTGGCTCAGTGGGTGACCACGCAGTTGGGGCAGCTCTGCTGGCTACAGGAGCTGAAACAGGTCTGTATAAAGCCTCAGGTGGTGGGCTAACAGAGCAGTAAGGAGGTGGTGCTGGTATATCTGAAAGAGGACTAGTGACATTTCTTGTGGGTGAAAATGGTGCAGCTGCTCGGTTTTGAACCCCAGAAGGGAAGGGTTTAGCTGTTTTATTCAAAGATGCTGCTTTTTGAGCTTCAGAGGACTGAAAAGAGAGGTTTGTGTCTGGTGCTAAGCCAAAGCCATTTTGTTGTACCATTTTGCTATGATTCTGGCTCACGTCTATGTAGCTTTTGCTCACACAGGTCTGCTGTCGTGACATTTCTTCCTCTTTTGTTTGATAGACCGAAGAGCTTACTTTCTGGAAGTTCTCTGACATGGTGGCTTCCCTTCGTTGCTCTGTATGCACTGTGCGTGCCTTCATCTCCTCTTGCTCAGCTGTAATCTGATCCATCCTCTGCCGTCTCTTGGCAAACATGAGGGCCCCTTTACCTGTGCTCTCTGGAAGTGTCTGCATCTCGTCTCCACTTTTTGTCTTCTTTTCAACCTCAAGTAGACCACTGTCCCAGTCAAATGTCACGATCTTACCGTCGTTGTCAATGTCAGAGAAGAAATCTTCATCTATTTCTGACTCGCTTGTTGCAAGCAAACTCACTTCAAAAGTGTTTTCTTTGTCCCCCTCTTCACCTTCACCTTCTTCACCCTCGTCTTCGTCACGTTCTAACTCCCCAGTACCGTAGCTAACTAAAGTGTATTTCCTCGCCCTTTGACGACGCTTCTTGAACATCAACACCCCCTTGGAATTGGGATTGGGAGCTGCTGTCAGCAGCAATGCAATACTTTTACATTTAGATTTGGCTTCTTTGACTTGCTTCTCTGACAGACTCTCACTTCGCCGGAGCCCTATAGAAAGAATTCAAGTGCACTTTTAATTGCATGCAGCCCAGGAAAATACAAGGAGACTAATAACAAATAGTTCTGCATTTATCTATACTGAAATTTACCCACTGCTCCCTTCCCCCATATTAAAACATTTATTTTCTTTTGCATGGAGAGGTCATTATACTTAGGCTTTTCCCACAGTATCAACTGTGTTGTAAATTCCATACCCAGCATTCCTTAGAGTCACACCCATGCAAGTTCAAAGGCTACATCACTTTCTTTAGGACTTTCTTAGTTCAACAGGAACATTACATGTGTCTTTATTTCTAGCGTTCTCGATTTTTATTCCCATAAGTAATCTCAGCAGCAACAGGCAGACGAGATTTTCTCATTTATTCAGTTTCTGTGGTCTGGTATTTACCAAGTGTTTGACCACAGTTCCTAGGCTTACAGCAGACATTCCCAGCCAGCCAGGCCCATGACTGCTTAACATCTGAGACCAAATGAAACTGAGTGTATTCTGTCTGATGGTGGCAGCAGCTTCTGCCATTTATGTGTTTATTTTACTCATATGCATCACAAAATGTGTATAGTTGATAAAAGTCGTTATGCTTCTGTGTATTAGCTATTTAAAAGCAAATATACATCCAAAAAGGCATACACAGAAACCATTAGCGTTAACTTTCAGCCCCGTGGAAGACATGGGAGTTTGGCCATGGTACTCAATGAAAGCAGGTTTCAGTCTTTTAACAAGCATTACTTGCCTGAAACATAATCCAAAATTATATAGGATATCACAGCTCCAGAATATTTATTTTGAAAACGTGGCAGGTATGAGTACGCATTTAAAAACTGAGTGGAGAAGGCTCAACTAACTTCTCAAGAGTATTTGCTAGCATATATCAATGATACATATTTCTTAAAGCATAAATTATTGGTTTTCTTCAAGTCATGTGGAACAGGAATAGATGCAGCTGTAAAGCTGATAGATGCGCTGTACATCAGCATGACAGCTGCCTTGTTCTGTGGCATGGAGCATGTCCCTCTTGGGGCAATGCTAGTCAGGTGGTGTTCCTGTTTCTTTCTCTTCCTTATGTTCTACCACCGCATCTCATGAATGACAGCCTCAATAGTTTCTCCCTTTAAAAAAGCTAGAATTTAAAGCTGTTACTGCCTACATCAACGGTCCCCTTCCACTTAATTTCAAAAGGGAAAAGCGTGCTTCTGATATATGAAAATAGAACAGTAAATTATTTAGTATCTTTTGCTAGTATAAATAAGCAAACTCATTAAAGAAAGCCATGTGATGTATTTTCTATTAATGATCCTTTTAGCCATGTCAGTAGATGGAGTCTGATACCTCTCCTATTAAAGACAATTGCAGTTTTGCCATTATGCCAGATGACAGCATGACTGGACCAATGGTTCTCACAAGAACCCATAAAAGAGAAAAGAGCATGGCACATGAACCAGCAATTTGTAATGTTTTATTACGAGAGGGCCAAATCACAAAATCCTCGGCTCAGTCCTTTGACAATCCAAATGCTTACAATAGTCACTGAAGACATTTTCCACAAGTGTGGGCTTTAGAGTTAGAGTGCCTCTGCAAACAGAAATGGTCGCCCTTCAGCATGTAAGTTCTACACTTTCAAATAAGCTACTTGCATCAGCAGTGAGTGTTTTTCTAGGAAGGGGATTCAGCAGGTACCCATACAGTTCTGTGGAAAGAAAAAATTGAAACTTTTCTTTTTGCTAGCGAATTTTTTCTTAATTCATCTGAATAGTTACTTAATCAATAGATTCAAAAGATGGCAGAAGAAATGTTACCTGCTCAGGTGAATATAATCTGGTTACTATTTACAGAGAAAATTTCTGCTAAAGAGATCAAACACCTACAATAAATGTTCTTCTCTAGTTTAGACTTACATGCTGCATTATAACTTCTAATTTTACAAAAAACATGCATAGTATTTGCTGCACATAGATTATTCCCCTGTGCTTGGCTATTTGTTTGTTCTAGTATGTAGATAGGATTTTACAAATAGTAATAATAATAAAAGCAAACATTTTTGTAGTTTATATCAGTGGTTCCTAAGGATAATGACCTGCCACTAGATTAGAAGGAATTGAGATTGTCATAGTTGAGATGGGAAAAGGACAGAATCTGTGTCCTACTTGAAAGCAGAATTTATCATGTAAGATGTAGTTCGTTGTTTGTACTTTTGCCTCATAAGAGAGGCACTGCAAGTAATTGTCTAAGAAAGACAGGCGCAGTCCCACAGTTGGTTCTAACTTCGCAGCCAAAATGTAAAGCATGTGCACTTTTCTTTTATGCTTCATTTAATATGCCAAAAATATGTGGATTGCATACAGACACTTAGGCATAAGTAACTGCTTAATCCACTTGCCAATAAGATACAAATGGTTATCATGCTAAAAATATGCTTACAGAGGAATTAGCAGTGGGTTAGCAGACTAATTCCAACACCGCATGTGCAATAGCTTGTTGCTACAGTATATCGCTGCACACATTCAAGCACCTTTGACATACTGGTACTAAATCCCCAGACAGGATTCTTAACATTGTTGGGAAAGAGCAAGCAACCAATAGAAAGGTCCCAAATGAATAAAATAATAAATAAATAAAAAAAATATAAATAAACAAAACGTATCTACACTCAGTTAATTGATATTGGATCCAGTTGCAAGTTTGCTTTCATGTAAACTTCTTGGGCACATTTTGAAGCTGACTTCTGGGTATGGGAGTCAGAAGAAATAGCATGTTCACTTTACAGTCCAGAGAAGACTGACAAAACTGAAAGGATCATGTAACAGTTATACACATGCTAGTGTCTGTCAAAATCTCTTCTGCAGGCAACATCAAGCTTTTCTGCTAGCCTTTTTTATTAACTTTTAAGAGCAGTGGTATGGCTTTGATTTTAGATGATGCAAATGACAACACAAAGTTTTTGCTATAAAAGGAGAAATCCACAGGATTCACTTAGACATGTGTAAGCAACTTGCTTTTTTGTTAATATTCTACAGATTGCCTCTGAATATACATTAGAAGACCAGCCGAATTCAGCCCTTTTTGGAGATGTAAGTATTTTTAGTTGGACAAAGTCATGAGTTAATTTCAAAGTGGAAGACTACAAAGCAAAGTTATTCAGCACAGTTAAGGCATAGGTATACCCTTGGCTCATCACCAGGAGCATTGTATCACCCTGAAAAAATATATAAAGCAAGAACAGAAACATCATTTAAAGAAAAAGACAGAGGGAAAGTTAGAAAACTACAGAAAAAAACTCAACTTTTTTTTCTAATGCAGTCTAAATTCTGAAATTATGTTTAAAGTTACAAAAGATACCCTCAGGCAGTGCAAATGATTAGATGGGACATACTTACTTGCGTGCCTCGCCCTGTGCTTGAGAGGTCTGTGATCCCTTTCTGAGTGCTGGTCGTCTTCTCCGTGCTCTGTGCCTTCTGATGAGATTGCAAAGGAGAGCAGGGAAGGAGGTGCTTCTGACTGCCCTCCTTCCACTTGAGAATCAACACACCCCCTTTCGGTTAAAGACCTGGGTGCTTCCTTCTCCCTGTCTGAACAGTCTAGGATCACCTCCACCCTGGGGAGAGATGGAGCTGCACCTTGGATCCTCTTGACCTCTTTGCCACTAGAAAACTGGACTACTTTGCTTGACCACTGGACGTTGCCCTCTTTCATGCCCAGGGGAATTGCGATTACAGGGCTCGTCCCGTCTTGTTGTACACTGGGTCCTCTTCCTGAAGGGGTACATTTTTCTCCCCCTAAGAGAGTCACAGTAGGAGCATTGGTGCCCTTGTGCGCATCATTTGAGAGGGACAACTGCAGCTCAACCATAGTACCTGGCCTTCTTTCTTCAATCTTCCCTCTGAAAGCAGCCTCATCTGTCACGAGCACTTTGGAGGTGCCTATCACTTTAGGAGTAATTCTGTGGCTTTGTGTGGTCTCTTGTTTTGTTTCAGAAAAGTGTATGTTGCTTTCTCCTGCTCCCTGGTGAGTCTCAGTGTATATCTCTGTGATGCATAAATCTCCATGGGGTATCTCTTTCGCTGTGTTAATTTGCAGTGTAGTACTCTCCCTGTAGTCCTCATTTTTTATGTTATCGTGCTTTTCATTTTCTCTTTCAGCACTCAAGGTTTCATTTATTCCACTGGAGGATCTGCACATACATAAACAAGTAATTCAAGAAATTAAGCTGCTGTAAGCACAGCAATTGTAAGTACAGTTACAAAAGCAGTTTCTGTGTAGTATTTTTCCCCTATATTAATTGTGGTACCTGATAGGAGGTCCATTTAAGTAGAAGAATTTTCCCAGAATGTAGGGGTCTTAAATTGAAGCATCTTTGCATCTTTCAAAATTCTTCAACTTAACGGTTCACTAAGAGGGAAATTACACTACTGCGGTAGAACTATGATCCTATTACCATCCTTCTGCAATGTGGAATTGTACCATTCCTAACATCAGTATGCTTTCACAGACACATTTCTGTTAGAGTGTTTCCAGACAAATGCTGCTGAGACTTCTGGGACAATACTTCTTCATATTTCACATGTGCATGAGAAAATTAACTTTGCATGACACCAGAAGAGTGGTTAATTTTTGGCTCTGTGGCTACTGCTGCAACTGTTTTAGGCACCATCCTCACACGTAGTTCCTGTCCCAAATAGTTTAGTCTCTAAGGAATAGATAAGTACAGGATGAGGATCAGAGGGAGTTGAATGAATACTTAAAATACACATTCAAAGAATTCCTGTGAGGATCATCATCCTTATATATCATGGAATAATTAAAACATTCTGGGCCTATTCCAGTGATCCAGTGAAAAAGGGTAGTGAACCCATACAATATTTCCTAGTTATTAAAAAAATGTATATTTCTGACTGGCAAATGTTACTTTGACTTCCTGAAGCCTACTATATACCTCAGTGTACCACCCTTTTTTAAATTATTCATTCTCCTGGCCCAGTTAGGCTGTTTTACTGGTGTTAGAATTCCTAGTGTACTCTCTAGCTTCTTCTTTCAGTACTCTGGGCCATACTGACTACTATTAATTCAACAAGAAACCTTTTCTGTACAGCAAGACTGCAGCATGTTATTAAGGCTTTCTGTTGACTAGAAAGTAGCAAAGCACTTTTTCAAATGAGGGAAGCGGTAGGTACCCTCAGTAAAGTATTAATACCAAGTATTATGGAGGTTTCTGAAATCAAAAGCGGGTCCCGGGTATTCTGGAACTTTGGAACCCCCTACAAAGAAAGGCTGGAAGAAGCAACAGAAGAAATAAATCTGTCAGTGCACTGAAGAAACTTCAATATTACTTGCTTCCCTAGCCATGCAGCATACTGTTTGTAGCAGTCTGGGTCTGCCTCAAATAGCACGAAATGTGTAACATCCATTAAACCACATATGGAGCTACATAAAGGTCAGACAGATTTTAATTTAGGGAGCTCCTTGTGAGTGCTGCTGGATTCCATCATATTATGCTATTTGGATGATCAATTGTACTGCTCTTAAGTACAGATAAATTGCAGAAATCTGTAAACATTTCCTTGTAAGATATGAGACTGGGGGCTGGGCCAGCTAAATGCTAGCCTTTATTGGTAGCTGAGTGATTGTGTGCATGTGTGAGAGAGAAAGATTTCCACCTTAAAAGGCCCTTGCTACTTATGGATATACTTCTACTCTATATAGACATAAATGTGTATCCGTGTGTCAAGAGGCAGAATACTGGGTCTGATCTCTTTTTTGTCATTTAAGATTGTGTTTTGTCAAATTGTTATTTTTGTTTCAGGTCTTTCCAGCTCACTGCAGGAACAACACCCCTGGTGTAATTCCAGGAAGGAAGCAGAACTCATGGAGTCGGCACGGCAGGGTTTGTCTCAGAGTCATGTTTTGCTCCCTGCATGGTGCATTTCATTTCGGTATGCACTGAACACACTCCCTACTTCCCCCTAGAAATTTTCTTTCTAGACTCAGCAGTAGCCCAAGAGTTGCTAACACTGATGTGAAAAGGGCAGGCTAGCATTTCTGCTTCTGTCCCCACTCTCGATGTTTCCCGGATACATCTGTTCAGCATTTGTCGGGAAGGTCAGTAAGATGCTCCCCAACATGGCATCTGGAAAGTGCCTGCCCTGCAGGGTGTCTCTTTCCTCTGATCCTGTAAACCGAAGATTTTGTGGGCTCTGCTGGTCAGTAACTGACTGTGTTTACAGGGGATTGGGAAAACTTTTTGTAGACATCAAAGGCCAAGTAGCATTTTAAAAACTACTTTAAAAGCCTCATTTTCCTCCCAGTAAGCTTAGTAAGAGCAGAATTAGGCCAACAATGAATGCCTATGAAAATCTCATCCTTCACAGAAATAGCTCAGGAACAGTCAGAAGCTTCCCAAGGAGAAATATTCTTCCCTGCCAGCACAAGATGCTTGGATGTAAAGATCACCACTGGAACACCACTTTAATTAGGCGTTATTCTTTCCTCATGATTTCCAGCGTTTTCTTGAGAGGGCTGCTAACAAGTGGCTACTCGGGAAAGGAAGGGTTTGCTTCTCATTGCTCTTAGAGGATGCTAAGACACTTCCTGAAAAATCCTCTTGGTGGTAGTGCTGAGGGGGCTACTACCCACAAAGGAGGTGTCAGGGGAAGAGAAGTGTTTCAGTTTATTCTCCCATACCCTGGAAGATACTGACAACTCCAGGGGCTGCAAGTTGGGGGAGATGAACTGGTGAGAAGAAACTCAAAGATTCTCACAGTGAATTCCTTTAGAACATTTTAGTCACTTTCAGAGTGTTGAGCAACTGCAATTTGCTTAAAATTTCTAACAGACACACAGTTTCATTCCATGAAACACTGAATTATGTGGTCTAAGCACTCTGTTTTGGTTCTGATTTTCATGACATGTCTTGCCATTCACTGTACATTCAAGCAGGGGCAATGGAGTGAATGGAAGATGTGCTGTCACTTTCAGCTAGAGCGTACTGTGGCCTTCAGACCAACTGAAATATCAGTTATAGAGCAGCAACAGGCAGGAGTCAAAGCATATGGAGCTATTTCTATGGCTGCAAAGAAGACAGCTGGTCAGCCACAAATATCATTTGTACAAGTGCAGTTCCAGTAGTCATGTTATGAATTAAAAACATAAGAATGCAATGGTACTGCTGGACCAGAAGCAAGAGCTATTGCACTATGGAGAAGGTAAGCTGTAATCATCAGCTATCACTGTTCCCCTGATCTCATCACATTGATCCATTACTCAGCCCAAGACAACATGCACAGACAGGCCATGCAAAATGTCTGTTATTAATAAAATGAATACTCCTTGAGAGCATCTTGTTTTGAAGGCAGATTGTAACTTTGAACTACCAGACACTTCAGGAAAGTTCCTTTGTGCAGGTTGCAGAAACCACAGAGGAATTTCACATGCTGTTTAGGCATCCCTGGTAACCAGAAACAAGTGCCTTTGTTGCACCAGAGTCCTTTCGGCCTTTCCAGTGGCACTGCTCTGTTAGCTGTTGTGATGAATCCTGACCCCTTCTGTCCTCCTGGTCCTGCCTGTGGGAGAGCAGACACAGGGAACTGCAGTAGCTCAGGGGGGAGCCATAATTCCTTACAAGGAGTGTGGAAGTCTCCGGTCTTTTCTTCCTCTTCTTACCCACACTGAAGGCAATTCAGAGTTCATCTTGTCTGAATTCATGAAGTCTGGGGAGAATGTGCTTACTGTAGGTGGTTCTGAACTCAAGATTGCATGCATTACAGTGATGACAATTACAGAACAGTCATTAGAATAGAACAGACTGATGTGCAGTGAGCAGTAATGCTGGGTTGCTTGCAAATTTACATGAAGGTTCTCTACTCTAAGAAGCTCAAAGCATTTTCAAAGAAAACTGAAATTCACTATCACTATTTTATAAATGGGGAAGCTGAGACCCAGAGAGCTGTAAGTGACTTGCCCCACCTTCATCTAGTGAAGTGTTAACAGTTACAGAAATAGAACTCATGATTTCCAGACCCTCTCCCTCTCCTGACTACTAACACATTTTGCCACCCAAGAAGACCATTTGCCATGTCATCATCAAGGCATATCTGCGTAACACACTTTCTCCATCTATACAGCCTTTGCTTTTTGTAAGCCTCACTTCCCTATCTGTGGGGGATAACACCACTTCACTACTTCAAAGGGGTGGAAGGAACTTAAGACTCTGCAGTACACAGATATGGTAGTGGAGACCTTGCAAGTATTAAGAATACTTAATAAGAAATAAAATTGTTACATTTGGAGACTGTACTCTTAATTCTGTGACTGAACTGTACTGTTCGAATTATCTACATGAATTCCTTCAGACCAAATACTCTATCTTCCCTCCCTTTTCCGTACAGACAAGCAGAGTTACAGACATAAGTAAGAGGACTATCAGAAGCTCACAGTATATGTCTGCAAAGTGAGTACATTCAAAACCAGCATTTTCCACGTGGTTCACTGAACAGAATTGCACCAAAGCATTCTGAGTATTCCTGTACCTCTTGATAAGCATCTGCAGAACGTCAGTCAGGCTTTCCATCAGAACAATAACTTCAGCATAGGTTAAGTCTCCACAAGGCTTGCCATTGATAGACACCACCTCATCTCCCTCACACAGTCCAGCCTTAGCTGCTTTGCTCTTGCTGCGAACCTACAATGGGTCAAAAACAAATTCCAAATTGCACAATTAGCGTTCATTTGAAAACAGCAGCAACCATGTCCTCAACTTACTATTGTCTGTACAAAAGAAAAAGGATCAGTATTATTGACCATAAATTTCTAGTAACACAAATTAATAACTTGTCCCAGTTGAGGTTAATACTGTTCTGGCCAGTATTAACAAATACAAAAAATTCCGCTGTACCGAGCTTGTGAGCTAGATGTCAAACAGGCTGGAATTTGTTTTAAAAAAAGGGAGACACAGAAGTTTGGGACAACAATCAATTGATCAGAGTTTAGCAGAAATGCAAAAAGTCTTACTCGTTTCTCCCAAAATAAAAGACTACTAGAGCTGAAATCTATGCCAAGATTTTAAAAGAAGAGTGTATAACTTCAGGCTCCTCTGGGCCAAATGACAGTGTCTACATGCTGTAGAGCTGTAGGTACACAGACCTCTGGTATACTGGACACTTTTCCTTAGATGCCCAACTGTAGGTTTAGTTGCCAAACTATAAACATCTGAATCACTGGAGATCCTAAATCCATGTTTAGTCATCTGAGTAAGTGCCCTGATTTATTAAAGTTAAGACACGCCTGTTATGGTTTAACCTTCCCCGTTAAGAACTCATTCAAGAATCTTGTGCAGCTTGGGTTTTGGTACCAGTTTCACTTCTTTTTCCCCTGGCAGTATGTTATAACTTACCATAGTCTTTGTATAACAAAAACTAGACAGCTTTAACACCGCTCAAGGTATGCCATATAGTTGATTGCTATTTTTAAAGTACATATTTGGCAAACAGTGTGTTATATTAACCAGGATGCTTGCAGGAGTCTATTTTAGAATGACACATATACATAAAAGGGCTGTCCTTGGGTTCTTTGCTATCAATCTTCTACCTGTTGGTGTGAGTACTTTGGCCTTATACAATATTCAGTTGGCGGGTCGATATGTTATCCTTATTATTTCTCATAGCATTTTCTTGAAAATTTTTAAAGAAGTAGTACAGTTCTACCACACTCAGAGCAGCAGAGTCAGTCCCCGCTGACTCTAGGAAAGTTACTTCTGATATACACCAGATTTGAGGGTGCAACTGTCCCACAGACCCATGGAGTTATCCCCAATATACTGTTAGGCCACTGGGCTGG
This sequence comes from Pygoscelis adeliae, assembly GCF_000699105.1. Lineage (NCBI taxonomy): Eukaryota > Metazoa > Chordata > Aves > Sphenisciformes > Spheniscidae > Pygoscelis > Pygoscelis adeliae. Next base: position 2,092,186 of record NW_008824233.1, on the reverse strand, counting down.
TACCTAAGACGCCTTTCTGGAGGCGATTTTGAAAAGTTTGTTGGAGTCAGGATGATGTGTGGAATAGAGTGAGACTGCATGTTTTTCTGTGGCGGTGCCATATATCTTTGTTGTTTCAATTTATACATACCCATATGTCATATTATGGCTTTTAGAGCAGTGAAGAAACAGAAGCCTGGTCCATACAGAAGCCAGTTTCTACCTTGCAGAGTTAACATTTACAAATATGGAGTGGTATGCTGCTCTGTTTATCTCGCCTCAGGCAAGAGCATAAACATCCTTGTACTTTGGGAAGAAACGACAGTTTAAACAGTGTTTAGAACACTTTGCTTCATATATGCACTAGGATTTGGGTTGAGGTTTTGTTACTGTTTTTTTAAATAGGAGGGTATGCTATTAAAATTTTACAAGACATCTTGGGCCTGAATGTAAACATTTAATGTGGATGCTAGGAATAATTTAGAGTGAGTCTTTTTCAAAAAACACGTAAACAGCAATTACAGCAACATGTGAACTCTGAAATAGCATAATGTGATACCTAGATTGTGAGAAGAAAACTTGTTTCTGTTTCTTTATTAAGTGTCTGAGAATTTGGGGTCAGTTCTGTCATAGATTACCATTACAGCTGCCTCAGGAGAGAAACTGTTACCCATTCCATAACTTCAGTGATTTCTGTCAAAAAGCAGAAGTACAAATGTACCGTGTTAATAGGTCTACATCAGTTGCTAGGCAGCTCAACCAGTTTCATAATTTTTTAAACAGACTCCTTGGTAGCATCAAAGAAAATAGACAAGGGCATTGAATTTCCTTTTAAAGTTCTTGAAAGGGGCCTCTCAGTCTGTTTTGCTACCTCGTGAATTGTTGAAAGATGACAATTGTGAGATACTTGGACCTTCATACAAAAACTCAGCCCTTTCTTTGACTGGTCACGCAGGAAAGAAATTACTGTGAGTCGCGATACCTCACTCTCTGGTAGCATTTCAGTTCATATGCACATTAGAGCAAATTTCCTGTCAGTATTATATTTCAAGGTTTATCTACATCAATCACACCTTTAACATGATTTTGCCATTGCAGGATCACACTGCACATGCTGTACGTATTAATGGTTCTCCTGACTCTATGTAAGCCTTTTTCCCAGCCTCCCCCAGAGGCACCTGTGCCTCCCAAATTTGAACAATGTCTATATAAAATCATCTCAGTATTATCCTTTTTTTTTTTGGTGTTTCTGTTGGGGGAATAAAAGGGAGGAGAGAGCACTGACAAAAAATGAGCAAGGGCAGGTTGTATAGTAAATTATAGCAGATTGCTGCTAGGGTAGAAATATACCATCATCATTTGTGTTATTTTAGCCTCAGGATATCACCAGGTTACTCAGCAATATGTAGACTGCCTTGCCAGGCAAGCTGTAACTGTTTCTGGTTTTGTTTATTTATCTTCACTGGAAACCCACAAAAATGAACAAATGATTTACTCATGTAAACCGAAACTTTTCAGATTTCTGGGGGGAAAAAAAAGAACAAAAAAGAAAACCAAGAAAAGCAAAAAAGAAAAAGAAAAAGAAAAAAAAGGACAACAAAAAAATCCCAAGAAGATTTGTGGAAAGCAGAATCTTCCTGGTAAAATACAAGTTTAGTGGACAGTTTTCTCTCAAAGGAAGTTTTGGCAGAAAGCCTTTGATGAGCCCTCTGACAAACGAAAGCTGCCTTTGTTAGCAGAAATACAACTTGGTCACACAGGGGACAGTAAGAAACCTTCATCCAGCCCTTGGGAACTTAAAGCAAGGCATATTTGGTTGCAAAGCAGAAGAGATTCTTCCACAACTAGTGATTGCTCTTGCCTTATGGCGCAGCCCAGGCTTCCTCAGTTACTCGTTTCTCCTATCTGCTTTGGGCTGGAGTTTTCTTTAGGAAGGAAAAGTGTTTTTTCCCGTAAAATTTGTGAATGGGATCTCACTACTAGAAAAATACGTTTGTAAAGATTTTCTTAGTTTTTCAATGCTTGCAATACCGGTATAACACAGTGAAGCTGAGCCTGTACCACTAGTGCTGAACTCATCAAGACACCAGCTGCTCCTGGGGTATGTTGAAGAGCTTTAGCCCACTTTCCCCTGGTGCTGCATGTATTGCTTTTCTGCTCCCCCTCAGTCAGGACTCTTCCTTTTTATTAATCAAGTTATATATCACGCGCTCCTTAGAATTCTTTGGTTTACTTCCAATCACAACATTTCCAGTGAAATGGCAATGGAAATATTTACTCTGAATTCCAAAAGTTTTAAGGAAATCATTGTAGAAGGTGTATTGGTATTGCAGCAGTACTGACCATAGTCAATGCTGTGCGTGCTCTGCTCATAAGGAGTTTTAGAATTCTGAATTTTTAACAGTATTAAACTGTTGTATATAAATAGTTGTACATAAAGACTTCAGGTTATTGAGCCATTTGTTATAATAGTCTCTAATTTCAGGTGTTTAGATCACCCTTGCTAGAGGGTGTGAAGAACAGTGCTGGATTACTTGGACGATTTATCCGAAGTACGTAATTTCTTTTTATTCCCAGGTTACTCCTATATCCAGAATTTCCCACTATCAGGAGTGCCCCTTGCTGCTTAAAATGTCAAGTGCTGAGCAATTCCTCATATCCACAGAGATGTTAATCTTAGGGGAAACTTCCTTTGTGAAGAACTTAGCCTGGATGCTCGCTGTTATCTGAGCACCGCGGAGGAGCCAGGACACCCCTGTGAGCAGTGCAGCACGAGCCCGCACAAGCAGCAGCAGCAGCACTGCTCCCCGGGACGGAAGGCCACGGGGGCTGGTGGAGGGCTCCTCAGCCCCTCACCTGGCACCTATTCACAAGCAGCTGTGGCAACGAGGGACTGGGGGCTGTCCAGAGGCTCTTCAGGAGGGTCTGTGAAGACTTGGGCTGGAAACTGTGAGTGAGTAAGGTCTGGGTGCCGTGATGCACTGCTGAGAGATCACATCCCAAAGGCACAGGTATGTGGGGGGAAAAGCGTGGCATAGTAACTTACTGTGGGTTGGTGGTAGCTGTGGGATGCTGCTGGGGCTGGAATAGTCACGGGTGCCTGCAGCACATGGCAATTTCAGTTGGTTTTCTTAACGAGTGAAAAGATGAATAAACTGAGGGAGACACAGTGGCTGTGTTCCTGCTAGTGAGGGGCAAAGGAGGGGTTTTGTAGAGAAAGCTAGTGCTGAGTGCCCAGCCTTTGTGCTGTGTATACCGTACCGTTTTTACTTTAAACTAGCTCTAGTCTCATCCTGTCGCCTGGAGACTCCTTGCCAGGTAGCAGGTATTAGATCTGCTCCTTTGATTTAATCTGAAAGCTGTTTAGTTTGTACCACCCAAAACTGTTCCGTGCTATGAAACAGCATATCGTAAATCAGGATAATAGGAAAACTTGCTTCAAAAAATGTAATCCTGATGAAGCTAAAAAGCTGAAGTAGATGCACCTGTTACTTGTGGCTGCAAGTGGATGCACAGACAGCAACTGGGGCTCAGCTTACCAGCTGATGATCTTGGTTGTGTGTCTGAGGCCTATAATAAGCAGATCAGAGAGTTGAGGTATGTTGAACCTGGTAACGAGGTCAATGAGTTCTAGTTCAAAGCGAGGCAAATGGACTTGAGGACACTCTGTAGTCCTGGTTCTCCAATTGCGCAACTAAGAGATTATTAGGATATTTCATAGTCTTGCTTTTACCACTGACTTTTGGGAAGGATGACGTGTATCTTAATCTTATTCTGGCATGCTGCTAGGAGTACACACCTGTATCTGGGACGTGTGTCTGAGTGATGTGCTTCAGATGTAGCCTGACTGAGCAATCAGGCTCAATGATTGCTCAGCCTGACTGAGCAACCCATCTGAGAAAATGAGCAATCTGAGCATAAGCACAATCCATTTAGCCTAAGCCTTTATCTATTAAAGTAAGACTTTTGTGGCTTTAAAATATGCATATATTTGCACAGCGATATTCTCAATTCAAAGCAAGCTTTCCAAGCCATGAGTTATACTCAGAACTATTTACTGATCCTTTTTCAGTTTGCCAGCAGCTTTTAGACAACAGAACAGAAAATATTGCCACTGGATGTAGTGGAAATACACTTCCCTGCTATTTAAGGACCCTTGCTCATACAGACAGAGTAGTTTCTTTCATTGAGGGGTCACCTCTGGAAAAGCCTATTCAGTTGAATATCCTGTCTGATTCCTGAAGCCTCTTCTGAACCGTTGTATGGCCCTCAAGGCTTGAGGCAGGTTTCAGTGAACATTATTTACACATGTAAGTTCTCAGTGTTAGTCTTGAGTCTTTGGTGGCTGGCCTTGTGTTTTGTTATGATGAAACATGTTGCCCAAAATAGCATGGCTTACCAGGCAAAGGGGACTTTGTAGATCAGTTGTCTGTCTTAACTAAAGTGGTAAACAATAATAATGTCAGCTGCAAACTTTACCAGCAGTGACTTTGTGTTTTCTTTTAGACTGATGATTAAACATCAGTAACAAAGGGTGAAGAGTGCTTAACAAGGATATGTCCTTTGACTACTGTTATGCCCCTGTTGAATAATGATTTCCAACTTAAGGTTACCTTCTCAGACCCAACAATTAGCCAGCTTTTAAGGCAGTATTTTTTACTGCAGTAGCAAACTGTGCCCTTAGATGGCTTGCCATCATCAATAATGCAGAACTGTGTTTAAGAAATATCTATGAAACACTCTGTTTTAAATAAAATAATCATTAACCTTAATCTTGGGATTACAACCCTTATTCTGTATAGTCACTTCAGTCTCACCATTAACTAATAGAGTAGCTTTGTTTAAATGTGCCTGGTGTTGAAGTCTTTTAAATTTTCCTCCACCAAAGTGGTGACCTATTTTCTGTTTAGAAAAAAATAATTAGTCTAGGCCTTCCCATTATACAGAAATGGTGTAATATTTTTTTATTCTATAAGCAGGTTCTATCTACCTGCTGCTTTACATGACTTTCTGCATGTAACATTAAGATTTTAGTATCTCTCTTCAGGGGTTGTCTGGCAGGTAACTGAGTAACTATTAGTGGTTTTTTAGTATGAGGAGGTTTCTAAAGGGGTTTTTTTGTCTTTCCCCAGGTTATAGCATGTGATCCTTACTAGTTTGAGGTGGGAATATGCAACTAGGTGGTAGGCACAGTTAAAACTTCTCACTTGGTGTCAGTACATTGTTTCACGCTTGTAAGCACAAGTATCAGTTTTGTCTATTTGTGTTGAGAACTGTTTCTGGATAGAGAAGTATCTTGTGAATGACATGACTGGTACAAGAGGGTTTTTAGTTTTCCAGAAGTACTGATTCCTTTACTACTGGCAAAAATACAGGTCTGAGCATAGAACAGGATGGCTGGTTTCTTAGATGCAACTATTCTATTGTATTGTCAGAGAGATAAAAAGGGGGAAGAAGCAGAGATAATAGGTATCAGTATGCAGGAAAGGTGGAGTGGGGCTAGGAGAGTAGAGACACTGCCTCTTCTTTCTTTGTTCATACTAGTATTAAAGCAGCAAGTGTTTGATGCACTCTTTTAATAAGTAATAGTTTCCCTAAAAGAAACAACTTCCAATTCTAACTTTTGACACCCTGAATACAGATCTGATGTTTCTTAATCTAAATCTTTTTGGATACAGTCAGATATCTTAACTTTAACTGAAGGTAAAATTAAGTTAAAAATCCAAGTTAAATGGACTATGTACCAGAAATAACAAGGAATTCAACTGACTGGAATATGACCTAGTCTTGGCCGTCAAAGAGGTTGTGATTCAAAGTGATTCAGAAGACAAGGGCAGTGATGAAGTGATCCAAAATCTAAGCAATTAAACAAAGTTGTATTCTGCTTGCTGACAAAGTGGCAAATAGTACTACATGTGGAAGTACACAAAGTGTATGTGGAACTCAGCTTTGCCACTTAACTAAGTACAACATAGTATTGCCACAATTAAAGGCCTGCCTGCTAGTTGCTGCAATAAATTTAGCTAGCTAACGTGTTTCTCTTAAATGTGTTTAAGGCCAGCATAAATAAGTTAATGTAATCAATACTTAGTTTAATTTTATCAGGCATTAGTTCATACTTTCCAGAAGTTACTTTTCTCATTAATTGATTAGCTAGGTGTTAGTCATGAAGTTCAGTATCAAGGATCAAAGATCAGTGTTTCCTGTAGACAGTATTTAAAAAAACCAAACAAAAAAAGGCACTTCATCCTTTTATTATAAACCCTACAGCAAAGGCAGTGGCTAGTAAATGTATTTAAATATATTTAAAAGTTATCTGTCAATCTAATAAAATTAACAATGTACAATGCTTTATTATGAGCAGGAAGCAGAAGCACTGAGTGGCACAATTGTTAGTGTATTAGTGGGTTTAGTTATATGAAATTAGGGAATTAAAATGAAGTTACAAATGAAGTGAATTCAGGCACAGTTTATAAATTGGGGCTCTAGGGCCTTGTTTTACAATGTTTATGCATGCAGGAGTCCTTTAGACAAAAAAGTAACCTTCAGTTAGTAAGCTTTTTGGTTTTTAGATACAAACGTCTGTACAGTAAGTTAAGCCTACCTCATAATGTGTTTGGGTGTTTTAGGGATCTCTGTAGATCCTTTAAATAGCTCAGAGACTTCAGGCTGGTAAACACTGATCTTGCTAAGTCAAAATCCTGGGTCTCAGCTCACAACTTAGTGCAAACCAGCATTTGCCAGAGCTCCTCGGTCCAGAGCACCAGCCCTTCCACCGACAATGTTCTGAACCTTCCCAGGCAGGTGGTGGGACATGTGTGAGGTACGGCAGAGTCACATAATCAATAGAGGTGATGCAGTGGCAAACTCACATCCCTTCTTTTTGTTTTTTTTTTTAAACTCAGGTTTACAATGAGAACATCCAAATGTATTTCCATCTTAACACTTTCTTCCCCATCCCCAAGCTTTGCCATCACAAGTTATAGCATCATGGGCTGTATAAATGCAAGTCTTAAGAAAAAGGTGACCTGTTTCTCCTTTGCATGGACTTCATATAGATATTAGTACCCATCCAGAAATTCAGATATGAATTCTCTGTTCTCTGGCTATGTAGCCATCTATTAAAATATATAGTCAGTAACATAAGTCTTTTTGTGACCTTTCCAATCCATAAGGATCCAGTCTTTGACTTCCATCTCTAAACTTGCCACTATTTAAAATTGTATTTATAGTTTTAAATGTCTGTGTTTTGTCTGCTTTATCTGAAAACAAACTGTCAGTTTCCAGCTTTAAATCAATACCTTTGGAAACAGATATGGCCTGTCAATCAGCCTGTAGATTCTGTTTTGTACAAAGAATCAAGGCCTTTGCTGGAATAACTCTGTTTAAGATGGTTTGAGCTGCATCATGATTTGGAAGCTAAGTCATGACTGCAAGTGGTAGGCTGTATGCTTAAAATAGTGAGGCAATCTGAAGAAAAAAGGCAACCCCCCCCCCCAAAAAAAACAAACTGATAAAACCATAATAAAGTTATACCACTTGTTTTACTGGTTGATAAATCTAGGCTTGTTGAAATTAGCATGTACTTGTGTGTAATTAATATCTATATGAACGTGCTATTCAGCTCTTGAGCTCACTCTGGGTTTTCAAGCACATGGAATTAGTACCCATACAACAGTTTATCTGTTGTATAGACAGATTTAATGTGTAATAGCTTTAAGTTACACGGTTAACACGCAACTCCTATTCTAACTCCAGAATAACAATAACTCCAGCTTGTCTTCAGCAAGAAAGCAAAAGTCTCCACAGCTATTACCTTGCCAGATCTTCCACATACTTTGAGAGCAATGATTTGAATACTACAATTAAATTTGTCTAAAATTCATCTCTTTAATACTGTTTTTGTGAAGGTCATTGGTGACACACGGATATTGGAGATCATGACGTGCTTCAGATAGACAGCTGGGAAAGTCTAAGGTCAGAAAGTATTTCATTTTCCTGGTCCACGTGTCAGGGTAACAAAATAGGGCAAGCTGCAGTTGGTTATCAGACCTTGTGCCCATACATGAGGAAAACTGAATGACCTGTGTGTTCTTAGTTTCCTCTTTGAATATGTATATAAAGAGAAAGTAGTTGTCAAAGATAGAGATGAGCGGAAAGGAAAGAGTCATCAGATCTTCAGAAAGGGAATTTGAGCCACTTGCAGATTTAACTGAGTAATGGTAGCATAGTTTAGGAGTTCTTGAGAGGTTTTCAAAACAATATAATTAGGAAATGTTCTTACCTAGAACTCCAGTCTAGGGTTTGTGTCCTCATAAATTCACTGGAAATACCAGGTTCTGGTCTAAACTGAAGGCCCAGCATTTTTGGCAGGCCAGAGCTCAAGCTTAGGGATTAAATTTTAAGCAAGTTGGGTTATATACTACTGAGATAACACAGTGTCATAGACTGGAGTTTGAGTGGGATGACTTACCTGTGTAGGAGTATTCTGTATACAGACTCTCAAAATCCACGATGGCTGTATACATTTTACTCTTATAAAGGGCCTCTTTAGAGCTGGTATACCGAATTCTGGTCTGTTTTCATTAGCCATGGCTCTATTTGAGTATGAGTCTGCTGCAGGATGTGGCTCAAGCTGTTTGCATCCTTGCTGCCTGGAGATGAGTCTGCATCAGGCTGATACCAGTTCCCATCCCCTTCATACTGAATTTCTCCACCAGACAAGCTAGTTTCCTTCAGACTCGGTCACAGTAAAAGCCACAATGTAAAACCTTCAGACAGGGCAAATTCATCAGGAGTGTGAGATCCAAGCCCTCCCTAGCTCCTCTGAATGTATGGGCATGCAATAAGCAGCCTTGCTCCTAGAGCATGTTAGATGCTAAAGCTTGAGTGCTGTGACTTTAGCTAGTATAAGTACAGATAGTGTAAGTATAGTAAAATATAATTTTCTATATTTTACCTTTAAAGTCACTGTGTCCCATTCTTTGGGGAGCGTATGTAGAATTTGCAAAGTAAGACTGGTAGGGCCATGCAAATGTCTGTTAATTAATTGGGTTGAACAAAGACGCTTCTAAGCTATCTCCTGAATGCTTTTCCTGAGAGAGGAAGCTTTGAATAATGAAGTATCTTTTGCTTGCAAGGTAAGCACAGAAATATTTCCTGTCACCAAATTCTTCCCAGTAGCAGGATAGCAATATTGGGAATTTGGCAGTTCAGCACACTCTTTTCTGCTTCTGGTCTTACGGGAAGGCTCCTAGACACATCCACTGTTGTAGAAATGGCTTTCATGTCTGTCCGTAAAGCTAATTATGTTTCTAAATGGGCTTTAAAATGAGAAAATACAACATTAGAGAGATCAAAGGAGAAATGAGTTGATATGTTCAGACATATTTTGTTACTTAATGTTCTTTAGTGTCTAATGCAATTCTTGAACTGTTGGATTAAATCTAAAAAGTCTTTCCAGAAGGTGAGGTAGGATGTTACTCTTTGAGTTCATGGAAGTACTGCCATTGATTATCACCAAGATCACCATTAGAAAAGTTGAACAGTGGTATAATACTATGGTAGCTTATGGCAAAATATGTGATATAGAATGTTAAGCTACATAAAGTGAAGGTACTTTTCAACTTCAAACCCGATTGATCTAGTTGCCCAAAAGGTTCTGGCTTTACTTACCAACTCACAGCTAAAGCAAAACTTTAATCATGGTTTACTTATGTAAAAGTTCATGGGACATTCTTGCAGAGGGGTGATGGTACCATCTAGTTATTGGTTTATTTATTGTTTAACTCTGTCTCTCCAGTCAGTCCTCCTGTTGCACTGTACGTGTGAAATCACACTTCTTGAGCACACTGGTTCAGTTTGGTAACTGTCGTCTCCTCCTTCCCATAATGTTCTCTTCACAATATATTCAACAAATGCAGCTTGGTACAACTTCTTGTACATACTGTTGTGGGAGGGTTAAAGAACATGTTTGACCATTTATATATTGACGGAGCACTTGTGCCATTTGGAACCAGAGAGCAGACTGATCTGAGTGAAAAGAAAAGCCTGCTCAAATTCCCAAAAACTTTGCCTAATGTACTAGTGTATCATCTTGCTAGTGGTTGCCTTTCTCTGGCAGAAATCCAAAGTTAGCAGCTGAAGAAGGGGTGAGATAATGACCTCTGAAATATTGATCTGGTATGCTGGCGACGCAGCAAATTTCCCAATAGTGAGCTTGGGTACAGCACTTGAAGTCTGTTATTCATTTTGTACAACACATCTAGTGTATAGCCTGGCTATAGAATATCCTTTTTGGTGTGTACTACTGCATACTTGTAGTTGATGTGTCAAAATTAAAATGTTGTGCTGATTTTCTTTTTCACTAGTGCTGCTTGTGAATTGATGAACATATGATAAGGAGAGGAATGGTGCCGTTGCCTCTCAATAGTGTGGCTGTGCATTGTCTGCTCTATTTCCATTCCCCTTTTCTTCTTGCCCTGCTTGAGTAGTGACTGGCTTTATGCTTCCTGGCTTATTTTTAAAACCTAATCAACTTAGATCTCTCCATGAACATTGTAGCTACATTTTCATTTCTTCTTTCCTACCACCCCCTGTGCAGAGAGATAATTGAATTGTCAATGCTTCTCTGGGATTGAGAAAATAATGCATCTTTACTGAGTGCTTTCATATATAGGTAGCATCAAAAGTCTTTTAACCTCAGTATAGCTTATGGCCTGGAGAAAAGAATGTCTGTGATGATAAGGTTAAGGGAGACTAAGTAGAGAATAAAAATGTCTATATTATCTGCTGCTGAACAGTTTCAGGCAACGCTGGAAGTACTACAATAGACAGTCCTTGTGGTAAGCATGTCCACTGCCTAATCTTGGGCTGAACTCTTGTCACCGCTACAGCAGTGGAACTGCTATGTACTTGCACTATTAGTATGGTCTTAAGACCATGCACTAGGCGTTTCCAGTAGAAAAAGTGGCACATTTCTTATACCAAAATTGCAAGGAAAGGACAGGTAAATGAAAGGTAGAAAGCAAAAACTGCCATCTGAAAGTATTTATCTTCTGGTGGTGCTAAGTTAATAATAGGGTATATGCACACTGTTACAAAGAGAACCGCATTTCTAGCCTAGACTCGTGGCTGCTGGTAGAAAGCAGCAAAGGTATGTGAGAAATAGCTGAAAACTTAAGCACTTTCAGACCTGCAATTCAGTTTCTTAAAAAAAAAAAAAGGACCGGATTCTTTTTCTGTTCCTCCTCATAAATTGAGAGGGAAGGGGGAAAAAGTGGCCACATGCTTCCTCTTTGTTCTACTGTGAGATACATGAGATGAGGTATATTTTAGTCCATTCTGTTGAGTTTGTATCACATCATGCAGTGCTGTAAAATGAAGATGCATGGGCTAGCTGCAGAACTAGAAAGTGGGATAACTGTATGAGGAAGATACTGAACAGGTATGCCTGAACCATGCCAGCAACTGCCATCCTCTAGGAAGAGGACTTACAGGTCCTTGGATGCAAATGGAGGGAGAAAGAGAGGAGGCAGAAACAGAGGGTGGGGTGCTGGAGTCAGGAGACTGTCTTCAGCTCTAAAATACATTCATACGGCTTTAACTGTAAACTAGAACAAACTGAATACGTACTGTTAAGTGGTTTAGGAATGAGCTGGTTTAATTTTCTCAGACAAAATCTGTGGTGCCATGGCAAGTCCTTTAGAAAAAGCATGTTATATCAACGTGATTACAAGTTTCCCTGACAGTTAATCTTGTTGAGAGAGAACTCAGATATGCAGTCTTCCATAATCATTAATTGCATATTCCTGATTCTTTGAGTCACCATACTGACTCTTCCTTAAAATAAAGTCAGAGCTGATATCAGAACATATAGTTACTTTTGTTTATCCTTTTAAAACACTGACACAATACTTGATTTTTCTAGGCCTCTGACACAGAGCGCCATGTTCTCAGAGGCCTGTTGAGACCACTTTCCAAACTTCTGGATGTAACTTTTGCAGCATCGTCAAGTGTGAAATGTGCTGATGTGGACACTGTTTTCAGTTACAGGTGGCAGTGTGAAACTGAGGTTCCAGACTCAGACCAGGATTGGAGGAACAGCCCAAACTCGGGCATTTTTGCTGTGATGAGTAAGGACATCAGCTGGCAGCTGGTTCTTGGAGTGGGTTATGCTGGCAGAGCCCTAGGGCCTAATGTGGGGTTAGTAAGCACGCTTACTGTTTGCTGCATTTCTATAGTGGAAACTACAATAATGGGAGGACGAGTGTGTGGATCCAGGCTGTGCTATTTTGGCTAATAGTTTGTAATTTTAAGCTGTGAAATCAGTTAGGATAAAATTTGCACTGGCTTATTTATCCGTGCTGGAGGTTGGATGGGCCATTCCTCAGTCTTCACTGGAGTTTGGGTTATAGGCTCCAGAGCCAAGGCAACAATTGGCACTAGCACAGATACTGCGGTCAATGCTGAGAGGCCAACTTACCATCTCTGGTTAAGGCAGAATTGTTGCCAAGTTAAGGACTTGTTTGGTTTGAGTTCTTCTAACTTGAGCACAGTTTGAGGGTTTCAGTGCTACTCATTGCTTCTAACTCACTCCTATAATTCTGGGCAAAGGGACAGGAGAGCAGAGCAGTGTTCACACTGAGCAAGCTTGCATTCAGCCATCATTAAATAGATCCCCAGTTTAATAGGTGGTTCCTTGCTTTGCCTGGACTGCTCTGGGCTTTTGTGAAGTTTGGAGTTATCCTGAGGTTTGTCTCAGGAGAACTGAGGCAGGCTTGTGAGTTTCAGCTGCAGCTAGTTTTCCTGTGCCTCAGATCTGTAAAATAAGCTACATAATCTAGGATTAACTAACTTCTCAGAAGTTGTTTATGAATAAGGTTTGAGGCAGATTTGCAAGTCCCAGCTATGACTGATTACAGAGCATGCCAGTTTTCTGCTAGGACAACTTTTGGCTGCCCTTTGGCACAGACCTGAGCAATAGTAGAGCATGCATCATCCCAAGAACGTCATTGGGAGCTTCAGACCATTTTTGACATCTTCCTTGCTGTGGGTCAAAGGTAGCAAGGAAGAGAAGAGAGTCTATTTGAATAAGAGAATAGACTATTACCAGCTGGGAAGTTACCCAGCACTTGATAAGAACAGTGCTGAGATGTGAAAATCTTTCTGTCTTGG
>NW_008824233.1:2065414-2078924 GCF_000699105.1 Pygoscelis adeliae | reverse complement strand
CATGTGTGTAATTTGGTGGTTTGGCCTATGGCCTGCCTTTCAGACTAAGCAATGTTTAGGGTGGGGTTTTTTTGGGGTGGCAGGGGTGGGGGGATGACTGGCTTCTTAATAAGTGGCATACAGGCCATAAATCCATCCTACTAGCAGGCAAATGAGCCACTCAGCTACTAGTGTGCACTTTGTCAAACCCACTCATTCCTAGCTTCGTATCCTGTATCAATTACTCTGTCCTGTGTGGCTCCCCCGTCTCATTTTCACTCCATTGGTCATCTGCCCAAATTCTCTTGAAGTGGGGAGACGGGGAACAGGCAGAGAGGGAAAGGAGGGAGGGTTCTCATTACAAATCTAGATATGAGACGACACATTTAATCCTCAGAGCAAAACTACTCCAGTGACAGTTAAAATGAAATCGTTATTCAGTCTCCTCAGTCCATTCCCTGAAATGGTATTGTGGATGACAATCCCTTAACATTATGTCATGAGTTTGCAAATATACAAGCGTGGCATATGATCATCCTCCCAAAAGGAATAGCAAAGGCAGCGAGAAGAAACAAATGCCATCTTGCAGGTTTCTGTTTCAGTGAGGGCTGTAGCTATCACTGTCAATGATGTCAAGGTTACACTGAAATGTGTGCCAAATCATGTATTTCTTGCTACTTGCCTCACTGCCGAGGCAGCAATTCAGTCAATGCCAGAAAGATCATGAGGTAACTAGAAGCTTTGCCTCACTTCCAATGGAGAAAGCAGTGGCACTGTGTTTATTATGGGAGCTTTCTCTGTGTACAATGCTCAGCACAATTGGGCCAGATCTCAGATTACAGTGTAGGGGGGCTTTTGGGACTGCATTAGCACAAATGAATCAGATTGTTCAAAGAAACCAAATAACACAAGCATCTGGTAAATGCAGCATCTAGATAATATACATTAAACGGTTATTGTATTACGCACAAATAAAGTGGCCAATGCCTAATCTTCAAAGAAAAGCACAAAGCTCCAAGTCATTGGAGAAGTATGAATCAAACATTGGCCCAAACTCAGCTGAGAGCTCAATACAGGGACTGAGTTCCAGTTCCCATTATTTGCGGTCATCGTTAGCTGGACTGTTCAACTAAATAAAATTTACAGTCAGACTAAAGAAAATGGTCCTCTGTGAAAGCTGGTGGCTTTATTTACCAGGATTTCACATTAAACTCCACCATGTTGTTCTCTCTTGAACTATTTCTATTTCTTTCACTTCTCAAAATAAGTCAGCTAGACTCAAGCTTCTCTACTTCCCTGAAAAGTTCTCTACTGACCAAATTTCAGAATTGCCTATTTCACTGTTTCACCCAAATTTCACTGTTCCCTGACATTTCTCTACTTGCCCAATTCCTTGTATCTTAGACAGTTTATGGACAAATTTATATTGGCTAATGGCTTTAGCCATGAAACAGAGTTTCAGAGAAATTTCCCTGGACTCACTATTTAAACAAACAAACAAAGCATGCAAACTCAGTTATGTGTTCTAATTTACTTAGCATCCCTCATGCTTAGGGTGTGATGTTTTGAAACAACCTTTTAAAACTGAGGGCAGTATCATGCCAACCCATCTTGGTGCTTAGAAAGGAAAGCTCTGCCAAACTGGGTGAATGTTTTGTGAACGCCAATACATAAGGTTCACGTAGAGGCCTTCCAGTGTCGCCTGGCTGCTGTCCTGGACAGCTCCTTTTTTGTGACTCATCGGGGAATTTGGATGTTCAGCAGCCTCACCTCTCCCTGGTGGCTCAAATAAAGCTGGCCAGAAAAGCAGCAATGATGGCTCAGAGGGTGGATGTACACCAAGGCTATCCATGCCTACCGGGGGAGGTCAGCGGTCTGCTTCTGGTTTGCTCTCCCAACAGAGGTGACAAGGTTTCTGTGCTTGTGCTGGAGGCCCTAACGAGGGGGAAAATGGTAGCTGGCGACTCTCAAGAGATGTTTCCGAAGCCTCCAGGGAACTAGGAGACAAAAGTATTTCCTCTGTGGGCTTTGCCACTCGCCTGATAACAACACTGAGCAAGTTATTTAGACCTGTGCTTTTAATCAAACAATTCAAGCCCATAATCTGCCATGAAGATTTCCTTATCTGAGTCTCAATTTTTTTTAGGCTTAGAATGTATTCAGAATTTACCTTAGTTTAATTTGATCAAGCTTTAAAATGGTCATAGTTGAATTGACGCAAACTGTCACATAAAATTCTTCCTTCTTTTTCAGTGGCTTAGTCTGAAATGGCTTTAACCGAAGATAATTATAAAATAAATAGGAATAAACAAGTCTGTTGCAAAGATTTGTCACCCCCTCAATCCTTTCTTGTGTAGGCAATCCTTGAACCCATTTGTCAATTTGTGCATGTTTCATAAAATTGACATGGAAATTAGTATTAATGAGCTGCCTTTCAGCTCTTAAATAAAATACTGTGTAAAGCTATGTATCAGAATTCCAGTGTGGGGCCAACTAGAGTAAAAATGAAGTATCTTGCAAGTAAAGCATGAGACTTGCCCTGGAACTGAAGGCTGAAAGATCCTCTCTCAAGGTAGGCTAGAATCATATACCCATCTCCTCATTCGGATTGCTCACTTGTATTTGTTAATTTGGAAATAACAGCACTTTCAATCTCATGTTAAATATGCTGCCAGGGGAATATTACAGTGATGGAAGAATAACTTTTTTAGCATGGCAAATGGGTAGTTGTAGTCAGAACACTGAGGAAATGCTGTTTTACTCAGACTGTGGAAGCTGAGCCAGATCTGTGGCTCCCATGTCAATAGTCCGTCTGTGGCTGTTGCCCTTGCACAGTTGTGTCTCAGCAAGTCTGACCCAGAGGTGCTGAGCTCTGTTTAATACTCCTGGACTTTGTGCTCCTAAGAATTAGATCTCCTATTCTTACAGGCATGCTGGCAGAGTTGGCTTTTTCTATCCCTGCCTTTAGTAAGAGCAAGTAGTCAGCATCTTCAAAAGCTGGACCAAGGGGACTTGTGTTCCCCCTGCCCTTTCCTTTCTGTGTATTCCCAAGAGGAATGTCTCCCTGTGAACTGGAAAAACTGCTACACTGACGTGCGAGATTTCTGTTTGCTTGTTTTCATCTGTCCTTCTGTCCTCAGTGCAAGTGATGGGCTTAACTCAGGGTATCTTGCCCAGCCAGGCAGTCTGGGAAAGGCTGGCAGTTGCGTACAAGGGCAGGGGCGGGGAAAGAAAGGGTGTTATTTTTGCAGAGCTGTACATCCAGCACCTTTTGCCAGTGCTGCATTCTTTTTTTGCTTGTTTCTAAGAAGCTATTGCTGCAACAGCACTGGCTGCAAACAAAATCTCATTTACTCAAAGTTCAGGACAGGACAGGTTGTGCATTTTGCACATTTGTGGGACACTTGGAAATACAGAGCGCGCTTTCCAAAAGCTTCAGCTTGAAATGCAACAGTTTCCATGCTGCCTGGAGCTTCAGTGTCAGAGAGATTTCTATTTTTAGAGAGAGATTCTACTCAAAGAGCTATATAAGGCTGTGCTGGGGAGACCATTACTTTTTTATAATATATGAGAATACTTGTTACTCAGTGGGGGCGAAAAATTCTGTGTAAAACTGGAAAACACAAAGATACTCTGACTTAGATGTCTTTTGCGGGGAGAGGGAACTGAGATGAGAACTGAAGACCCAGTATTTGGTTTTTAATATTCTAATTTCTCTCAAGTTCTTGAAACAATTGCTTTAGCCATGTCAGAGAAGGCTCTTTATCGTGAGTGATGATGCAAGAGAGAAGAGAGAGTTCTAAGCACAGTCTGGTGCCAAAAGACAGCTTACTTTGCCGACAGGTGACAACACTGGGAAAACCCAACAAATTACTGTCGTGTCCTTCATGGGAAACTAGGTAAAACTTGATGTTACAGATTCAGTCTTTCCAACTACAGTTTTCTTAGTTATCCTGAGTACAAAGTGCACCTAAACTGCTTGGGTTCTGCAGAAAAACAATCAGATGGAGTGGTCAGGTGGGCTAAGAATAGTAGTCACAGTTAATGGCAGAAGAACGGAGCAGTGCCTGAAATGCTGGCTTGCTAGAGAGCCGCCTTCTGAAACCTATTTTTTCCTCACATAGAATCATCCAGCAAACACATAACTTAATTACCCTTCATCCCTATTTTTGTATGAATAGATAGGAAAAAGGTCTGAACAGAATTGGTTAAACCTGTGTTCTCATTTAATTTTCTCAATGTCATTTCTACTGCAGTTTTAAGAGGAACTGTTTGGCTTCTAGGTAATAATTTGTCTATGAAGCACGGGAGACTTTCTGGTCTGGTCGAACTTTCAGAGGCAGCCCAGGTAACATTGGTTTTAGCAGCTGTTGCCATTGTTAGCACTGCAGTTGGGGCCAATATGGTTTTGCTTGGGTAAGGACTAGATGAGGTAACAGAGCTAAATCAAGGACACTGGGTCCATTTCTGCTGTAGTCTGACACAGCTCCTGTGATGAATTCTACATTGGAGGCAGGACTGAACTGATGCTGGTCTTAACTTGTCTTGGGTTTCTACTTCTGCTTTTATATTGTCTCGCTAGCTGTGACATAACCTGTTTGGCTTCCGGTGAATAAAATTATGAACAGCTAGACTATCTGAACTAGGGGTGAAAAACCACAGCAACTGGAAGTGATATCTGCGTTCCAGTACCATAAGGAAAGACAGCAGCCTTGTGTCATGCAGAAAATAAGACAGGGCGGACTAGTTGGTGGCAAAGCAGAAGCATGGGCAGCAATTGCCAAATAGTCTGAACTAGGGAAATTCCTTCATCCACCCAATGCACTGAACCAGGAATAGCAGGAGAAATAACACTTTCTACTTTGACGTTTGTTATTCAGAAGAAATAAAATTGTTGGCATTGAAATGTGCATTTAGAACGCCTTTGAATACACTGACATACTAGTCCTGGCTTATTATTAAAAGTATGAGAAGCAGTTCAAGTATTTTGGGGAACTACCGCTCTAGCCAAACTACTGTGCACATGGGTACCTTTGCAGATTTGTTGGTGAAATCAGCTTTATATGCTAACTATATTGCTTTTGAATATAGGGCAGGAACAGAACAATTGGATGGCACTACTGGCAGTGTGGGCATTTGTTATGCTGTAAGTACAGGGACTGCAGCTAAAGGAAATAAATTAGAGAGGGATCTGTTAGCTGAAGAGGAGGAGGTGAACTGTACCAGCTCCGCATGCTTTTAAACAAAGCAACACTGCCCCATAGCGGCAAATGGGCAAGAACTTGAGTGCTTTTTTTGGTGCAAACGTGCCAGAACAGTGTGCTGTTACTTCGTCATTAGAACATCTAGGAGCGGGATGTGAGCTGTAAAAATTTTAAGATAATTGCAGGAATTATAAGGGATTAATCATGATAAATTTAAGGAACTTGGTCATAACTCTACAATATGGTTCTGCTAAAGGCCTTTATCAATGTCACGTTCATTCCTGGGGTAGCTCCACAAAAAACAGCTCCTCATCCTTCCCAGTCTGTGTCAAAGCAACTAACTTGGCTTTGAGCTGAAACTTTCTTCTCCCTTTCTCCTATGAAGTGCCTCTATACCTTCCCTTGCCTCACTGAGGAAGCACCCAAGAAATCTTACCATGGCAGTCCCCTCTTCCTTCCTAAATGTCATCAGTACTGCTGGCTTACTCTGCAGCAAAGACATGTTCCTAATTTGATCCACTTCGCAGCTGTCTGGGGCAGGAATCCCAGGCTGCCTCTCCCCAGTTCCTGAACAGTTTCCTTCTGGGATTAAACAAATCTCTACACTGTTTCCCGAACAAGTAACTGGTTGAAGTTTTAGAGGTTAATTCTGACTTTTGTTGGCTATGCATTCAGATGGCAATGAACTTCATCCTTGTCATTTTTATTAATAAACCTAGCAATTTTATGATATTGAAAAGACATTTGTTAAAATGTTGTACATCCGGTCAGTCAGTTGCCGTAATGTATTCTCAATTAACTTTTTCAGCGTGATTTCCACTGAAAGTTTCATGCTCTATATGTAAGATACTGTTCTGCACTTGCATTTGTCTTCATTTTGTTAGCTGTTGTACAGAAGGAGATTAGAACTGGTAATTGCTAAATAAATAAAAACTTCTGTTTGATCAGCACTAACTGTTTAATAATGACATAAATCTATTACATACAACGTTTCCATTTGTAAAATGTAAATACAAATACATTAATATACAGATGCATAGTCCAAAGCAATAATAAAGGGCTATAAGCTCCAAGGTTAACTTTTGGACCAAAGAAAGGGAAGTCTTAATTGAGATAAGCTCTCTTTTTGTTTGTTTACAGCAAGGTATATAAACTTGCATCACTTGAGCTTTTTCCCGTACATCGGCTGGGTATGTTGAAGAAAAAAGTTGAAAGAGCTGAAAACCAAGGAGACATGACTTCAGACCTAAAATTTTAGTCATCATCGATTGATCATCTAAAATGGTGAGTACAAGGATACATATTTGATCATTCAAATTGGCTTATCTAATTTATTTGCAAACTCTTATTTAAATTAACTTCAAAATTTGATTGAATGCCATTAGAAACTGACTCTGCAATTTTTTTCTTTAACTTTATTCTAATGTCTATCTCTCATGCACCTCTAGATAAGCATGCTTCTATTTTCAGTGCATAGTATTCTCCAGTCATGTCAGACAATAACGTATTCTGTAAATTAAAAAGAAAAAAGTCTTTAAAGGATATAGTGAGCAAGGTGGAAAGCCCAAGCTGTTCTTTAAGACTCTCTGAAAAAAGCAGCATCTTCTTACTGAAATGCTGCTGTAGGAAACAGATAAGATTAAGCAACACCATTATGCTGTAAACAAACACCATCAGTCTGTAAGTCATGATTGTACAATGATTTATTCGGCCTCCTCTACATAGCTGAAGATTAACTCAGCAGCACAAAATGCATGATGTTACAGAAAACAGCTCTGTTGTGTGTGTGTTTGGGTAAGCCTGAATTTAGTTAAGGATAAGGATTTGTTTGAAAAGCCACTAACTTCCAAAATATTTACAAACATATTACTAATCCTGGAGTCCTTTTGTGTAGCTGTTTTAGAAACATATTTGCCATAGTACTTGTTCTGACAGTCCAAAACAAGAAGTGAAACAAACTGGGTAAAAGAAATGAGACTGAGGGAAAATGCTAAATAATTATTTTTCTATTAGAGTACTTCTAAGTTTGGAAAAAGCAACTGTCTAGGCAATGCTTGTAATTCTTTTATTATTTATTCAATATTATGATATTTAAGATACTAGAATGGTGTGAACAATGTAATGTGGGCAGATGAGCATTTAAAAAAAAATAAAAAAGAAAAAAAACAAGGGTGGTGGTTCATATACAGTCCCCAGTAGGAGTTGTGTACATCCTGTTGCCCAGGAAGGTGAAGCTCAAAACTTTCCACGGTCATTGTGAATTAGCTAGCCCGATATCAAGGCAGACTACTCAGTTTTTATGAGGCCAGCCTTATAAGTGTGTTACTCGAGCATTTTATACTTGTTAGTCTTGCTACAACCAGACTGTAACAGCTCCCTTTCACTTCTCAAGTATTCACCCTTTCAAAATTCTTATCTCAGGCTAAATAAAGATTTCTGATAATTTCTTGAATAGTATGAAAATTTCTTTCAAGCAGAGCAGAAGAGTCTTTGGGGTTTGTATCTTGGATTATTTTTTCCCCACGCGCTCCCCTCCAATGTTTGACTTCAATATTATCTTTAATGACTTCCTTTTGGTAATGTGTGTTTGTATGTGATCATATGTGTTTGTCATTAAAACTATATATGTATACATTATATATTGTGAACACTAGGTAAATGTGGGAATTTGTTGGCTTTTCACCCCACTATTCTTGCTTTCCTGTGATATGGAAAAAAATTATCGTAAAAATTGTATGGGGTTGTCATAAAGTATACATCTAAAACCATAGATGACACTATTACAATTCTACTTCAACTAGTTTAACTTCTGTGTCTAGCTTTATAAAGTTGGTGTGGATTTTTTAAGTATGGTAGCCATTCTTTTCTTTTTAATATGGTGGTCATATTCCTTTAAAGAAAAAATATACATCAGAACTGTACACACAGAGGATCAAAATTTCCTTATATGGAGGAAGATTTTTTTTTTTCTGAGAATTATGTTAGAAACCATTCAGTAGCGTGTCAGCAGAAATAGCTGGCTGTTGTCTGTGTGGCACAATCCTCAGGGTGGGGAGTTTCCTCTATACGTCTTTCAGAGCACCAAGATAATAATGGTAATAACGGTTGTGTGTAGGTGATCATGGCCATGGCCATGGTGGCTTTGGCCACTATATGGTCACTGTATGATAGTAAATCTTTTTAAAAAAGTGTCAGTGTATAGAATTCCATGTTAGAGGTCTGGATGCAAACTACATGTATGCTGTAACTGACGGGAGGACAATAACTGATCTCAACTGGGCTCTTTAGGAGGTCTTGTGTCAAAATAGAAAGTAGTTGAAGTAGCTGATAGTGATGATGAAAATAGCTGAAACTGTCATTCACCAGCCACAGGTACAGCTAAGACAGAGTAATGTCTGGGGAAGAGGCCATGCATTTTACTAAGACAGTAAAAGCAGCTTCTGGAGAGGGAGGAAAGACTGATAGCTACCTAGGAGGGAATGGGCAGTGTTCAATATGAGTCCATAAAGATGGTTTTCCAAACACAGTCTGAACGTGGCTGCTTAAGAAGCAGCATCAGTGAGGACTCTTACAGAATACAGTGTATGATAGTTGCTTACAATGAAATCTGTTTTTACAAAAAATGCACAAAAGCAACGCTCAGTGTAGAGTACTTCCTGAGGATTATTAATTGGCTGGTGTTAGCTGCCTGTCTTCCTCATCAGTTTCTCTTGGCAAGTTACTGTGATCCCCAGAACATCTTAAGCTGCAGTGTGACACTACTGCAGTGTGATTACACTATTGGAATAGACGTGATGATATTGTCACCAGCTGCTATCTTGAGATAAAAAGACACTTGCCATTTTCACCTTGTTACTGCCCTTGTTACTGTTGTTATACTTCTCATGAGCTCAGTGACCTAAGTACCATTACATTATGCCATTGCATCCTAAATAACGTCAAATATTTATATACAAGTCACGTCTTTTTCAGTGCAGTCTATGCTGTGCTGAAAATTCCCCTGTATACTAAACACAGTTGAAAAGCTGCTTGCGCTTTTAAAATCTGGATCTATATATCATGTTGATCACCACCAGAAGGCCCAAATACCTCTTTGAACAAGCTAGCTTACGTATTAAAAGTAGGATGGTGGAATTCGATATTGCCATTGAACCTCAAGTTATTTTACCTTATAGGAAGGTGAGATATTACAGTGTTTTAGTGGGTTTTGAAGAGCTTGTCCAGAGCTGGAGCATGTACTTTCCATTGTACTCTATGGACACATCCGAAGTCTTGGTTTCAGATATTGGCATCTGATTAGTTGTCTAGGTACCTTTACAGTCGAAGATGACTACATCTCGCTTTAAGTAACACCCATGTTTCATCAAATGAATGTATTGACTAGATCTTCATTTACTGTTAGGTCTGAAGTCAGGGTGGGGTTTTAAACATTAAACGTTACTGAAGATCCAAGACTCTACATGTCTCAATTTCTTGATAATTACTGACTTTTTTTACTCCTGTTGCTTGGGTGCACACATATACTGTGCCCTTTGTACAAAGCAGTATAATGTAGTTCAAACATTTTACTTTAATGAGATAATAACAAAGACCTTCACTCTAATTGCATGTTGTTTTAATGGAAAGCTTTACTACTAGTACAAAGTTTAATTCTCCTTAAGAAGCAGGCAAGACTGCTATTTTCTTATTACAGGTTTTCCAAGTCAGGTTATGTTACCGTTGGCTTGTTGAAATAAGTTAAGTTGTTCCCTAATGGCTTTGCTCTCATCTCAAGCAGTAGAGGGCAGTGAATCCACTACACAGAAAAATAAAAATGTCTGCTCATAGGACAATTATTATTCTCTTTCCTTAAAATCACGCTTCCTAGTCATTCTCTATCAGAAATGGCCACTGTAGGGCACACGCAAAGTAAATTACAAATCTGTGTAGGTATCACGATTATTTTTTTTTACTTAATAGACCCAATACAGGCACAATTCGATAAACTATGATTATTTTTGAAGTAGCTGTTACTTGCAGACCAGAGTACTGTTTGCTACCCTGCATATGTAGTTTAAAACTATCCCATGAATTTTTAGTTGTTGTCTTGATATGTTGCGAAAGGGAACAGAGAAACAAGGCAGAGAGAAAAAGAAAGGGAGATAAGGCCAAAATTAAAACTCAGGGAAAGTAGTACTGAGGACACAAAAATATATTATCTGCAGCTACAGTTCTGGGTGCCTTTTTTGTAATTTTCCATATCTGAATATTTTTTGACAGACATGAAATATGACCACTAAAACCTGTGTGTTATGGGGGGGTTTAAAAAAAAAACAAAACCAAAACCCAATCAATCAAAAAACCCAGAAAGCTTCAGACTTTTCCTCATGAAAACACAGATATTCTCCCCAAAACTACTGAGTTTAAAACTCAGTTTTCCAAAGAGGAATATTTTGGTATGAAATATTCCAGCAGCTATATTAAAAGCCATCCTAAAATAACTTCTGATAGAAGTATAGCACATTCATATTGCACATTAAAAGTATTGCTACTTATTCAGTCAGTACCATTTTCACATTTCTTAATACAATTTTTACAGTCTCTTTAGACTAACAGTAAGAATCAGAAGTTTGATCTAACTGAGATAGGGACATTTTATCTTTTTTTTTTGTCCTCGCTATGTCCATTCTGATACAGCATTTTTTGTGTTTCTCTGTCTTCTCACATGTTATTTGATGTGGGGACATAAGGATTTTCACTAAATCTCTCTAGGCAGGAAAAAATCCCCATGGGATTGAAAATTGGCTGTTATCATTAATGACAGATCTCCTGTGAGTTTCTGTATTTCCTTACACAAAGCATACCACGCTTTATTGCAACGAGATTCCATCTTTGATTAGAAGACTATTAATGTTGTGCTCATAGACACCAGGGAAGGATTTTTCTTACAGGCCTTTCAAGGCATTTATCATTATTGTCTGGCTGCACTTTGCAAGGTTAGACCCTTTAGAAAACAGTATGTTTTTTTAAAAAAAGTAACATTCTACATTCAAACAGTGTTATAGGCTTATGTCATGGATCCCCTTCTGTGACTTTTTTCATTAACCGTTCAGTGAAGCAGGAGTGTACACATGAAATTGGCTAATGAGAGCCCACTGGGTGTGATTGTTGGCGTTATAAAAGAGCCGCATTCAAAATGATCTGGAAAACGGAAGGCAAAAAGTGAAATGATATAATTCATTAGGGTAATGCAAACTGCTCCACTTGGGAAAGAGAAATGGAAGTTATAAAAACAAGAAGTGTCTTGCTGACACCAGTTCAGCTGCAAAGGTTCTGGAGGACGTTTAGTGTGTTTCTAAACTAAATGAGAGAAGACTGGGGTGGGAGGTAGGTGGTAGGGTTTTTTGTTGTTTGTTGGGTTTTTTTCCTTAAGGAAAGAGGGAAACATGATCCTGGGCCATATTAATAGGATAGCTCAATCTGTAGAACATGGGAGGTAATTATTCATCTTTATTTGGTGCTGTGAGTACTCTGTCAAGTTCAGAAAGATGTGGGCAAATTGGAAAGGGTCCAAAGTAGATCAGCAAGTATGCTAGGAGAGTTAGAAAGCATGACCTATGAGGAAGCTGTGGAGGAATTTAGTGTATTCAGTCTTTCTCTTTTGGAGGAAAAAAAAAAGAGATGTGAGGGAGGACATAACCTCTTCACAGCAGGAAACTATTATAAAGAAGGCAGTACCATTGTTTGTTCTTGTTTGTAGGCTAAAACGAGCAAGAAATCAACTTTACAGCAAAGAAAATTTAAGCTTACATATTCAATATTTCTGAGGACAATGAAGGACTTCATTAAATTAGGGGGTCCTGGAAACTCTTTCATTGGAGGATTTTAGAAGAGTTTAAGCAAATTTCTGTCAGGAATTGCCTAGGCTCATTTAATCCTCAGGGCTAGAAGCTGGTTTTCAGTGGTTCTCAAGTGAATTTTTACTCTGGCTCCAAGTTCTAATTCATGATGACTGAGGTTTTGATAAAGTCCAATTGCAAGAGGTCATAAGCGTAGTTGGTAGATATGGGGTGGTTTTGGCTCAAATCAGTGAAGTATGTAATCTCTCAAGGTACAAGCAGCCCCACACATCTATGATCAGTGCTAGCAACCGTCTAAATAACCTTATGGGAAAGGGGAAAAAACAGCCAGGAGGCCAGTCTACAGGACCTTACGGAATCTGTAGTTGCCACAGTAACTGGAAAGGCCCATACAAACATGTCTTGAATTGAACTCTAAACACAGCCTTGTTTCGTCTTGGAGATATTTTTGGAAGAAAGAGTGCCTATAATGTGAATCCTTGAAAATGACAGCCAAAGCAGGACCATTTCACCCCTGTGTCTGAGAAAATAGCATGATAGAAGATAAATGCATTCCTTTCTAGAACAACTTAGCACAGAGCTCCTTAGACTCCATAAGGTCCAGACTGATTTTACAGAAGAGGGCAGCAGCCACAGAAGAGAGTGTATTATATGATCTCTCCCATTCTTTTTGGGTCAATGCAGGAAGCTATATTCTGTGCTAGAGAGGATTCTGCAGTCGTCTTGAAAAGATTACTGCACTTGCATTAGCAAGCCTGTTGGTGACTATAACAAGGTCTGGTTGTGAAAAATAAGACTCATGTAGCTCCCCGTGCCTTTATCGGTACCTTTCATCTAGACTCATCTGGCAAAATTGATTTCAGATCACTTCTGCTATTGGGAATGTAATTACCTTCTAAAGTATGGCTGAGATGAGTTAAGTGGCAGAATGATTCAATGAACAAGTGCTTCATTTCTTTCCTGACCCAAGTTCATATCTAATATAGAGAATCTGGCGTGATTTTGACGTCAGCCTAATCCCCTGCAGATGCTTGTTCACCTTGCATTTGGAGAATACTTCAGCATTATGAGTCATCTCTATTGAAGAGGCCCTACACACTAAAAGAGCAGATCAAGGCTGAAATATTGAGGAGAAAACAGGCACACACAAAAAAACTTTTGGGAAGTCTCTTCTTGTTACTGTATTTGTGTAGTGAGATGTAAGAAGAAACCAAAACACTTCCTGGCATGGGTAACGCAAGGTCATTAACTATGTCATTTAGCACTGCTGTCCGTTCACTTGATCGATTACTAGACTTGCTCTGAGAAACATTGTGTCACAACAGCAGCACTGGCTTCCTATTTAGACTGTCTAGTACCAAAATGGCATGAGATTTTATAAAAGACTAATGATACTTGTAGGTAGTCATTGCATATGTATAAACTATAGCTTCGGCTCTGAGGAATAAGTTCGGGAATGTTATGTACTGCCCCTCAAGTATATACAGA
>NW_008824233.1:2056733-2065373 GCF_000699105.1 Pygoscelis adeliae | reverse complement strand
CTACAATTACTTCTGACTAATGTAGAGATTTATGCTTCATCCAGCCCTGTTCTCCAGGTTTTCCTTAAACTCCTGTTAGGGAAAGGTAACAGAATCTATGTATTTAGAAGCAGCCCAGCATATAAGACAAGGGAGGGGGAAAATTGGCTACATACAAGATACATTCTTATAAGGCACCACACCATCTTTTAACATTTGCTTGTAGTCCAGCTGGATATTTGTTATTAAAATGTCTTCTCAAAATCTCTTGTAATAAACCAAGTAGAAATCAATCTTACTTAGATGGCTAACTTACTTAGATGAAGTTGGCTTAATTATGTCAGTTGTTGTTACAAAGACTGCAACAGTTTCAAACATGATGCATAAAAACTGAAACTACTAGCACTTGAGGATACACCCAAAAAAGTAGTGGAAGGGAAACTCAGTTTCCTGGCCAATTCTGACAGCTGCTTTTTTTTTTTTTTTTTTTTCCTCTCTGGGCAATTTCTTCTCTCCCTCTGGGCATGATGGTACCTTTGTATGCAGTGATATCACCTTCAGAAGACCCTAGTTATCTATTCTTATCAGAGAATCCTCTTGCTCTGTGATTACTCTGAATTATTCCTTGCCTTATGGTACCTTACAAAAAGAGGAAATACCTGAAGGCATGCTATGCTGTATGGATTACATAGCCTTCACAAGGCTCATCTGCTCAAATTCACATCCTGAGGAAGATGAGGAAATCGTCAACTAAGTTGAACACACACAAGGCACTGGAGCTTGCTATTTCTGATTGTTACTGTTAATGATCTCCATCAGGATCAAGGCCCTTAGACTTCTTTCTTCTATACCCCTGCTTCTCATTTTTCTTTAACTCAAAATTCATGACGACCCAGGCCAGCCACCTGACTTTCTGCAAATATCTTTGTTTCTTGCCAAGCCTCCCCTTACGTACAAAATGGCAATTACTCAGTCATTTTTCAGTACCTATTTTTACTCAGCAACATGGGGTGAGGGAGGAGGGGCTGCTTTTAACCCAAATTCTATGCAAAATGATTTAGTTGAGATTTTTGAGCTCTTCTCTCCACACCCTGTTGTTCAACTTGAGCTCAGAAAATTATTCCAGTCTCAAATGCTGTGTATCACAAGAAACAAATACTATCTGAAGAGGTTACCTGTACCCTCTGTAATTCTGCAGTTCCTAGCGTAGCTCTCGCTGGAGTTCCTTCTAGGGATGATTTTCCACTGTGGAGGAAAATTTTAAACGTGTAGGAAAGGGTGCTAGCTTCGTTCTTTATTTCTGTGGGAAATGGGGGAGGGCATGAGGATAATGGCATCTAATTTTTTTCCATCCATGCCTACATGCAACGTGCATGTATCCTGGCCTTGCAGAAGCAAATGAGTAAGTTATGAGAGGAATGTCATGAAGGCAGTCACCCTGTCATCAAACGTGGAATAAGTTGGCATGCAGAAACTTTTCCATTCAAAGTATTAAGAGTTTTTAATTATAAATTATTTCAATAATGTTCAAAGGAAATATGAGAGGTTCAAGCCAGTTTTGACTACCCTGTGCTTAGAAGAGCTGAGAGTGAGTTCTTCAGGTTCTGAACTGAAAAATTTTTCCATTTTCTTCTGGAACAACATTTGCTCTCTGCACCTCATTCTTGTCTGTTTTCACAATCAAATGAGATGAAGTGAGAAACCTTAAACGCAGATATTAAGAAGTTTTCTTACAATTAATCACCCTGAATAAGAAGCATCTGGTTCTGAGTGAACTAAATTTATGGGAGAAATCAGAAATGAGATGACATCTTAGAGCAGGGCTATATCTTAACATAAACAAATAACTCTTATATTTCTTTTGGAACTTTGCTGTCCCAAGCCAGATATGAGAACAAACAAGACATTAGTTATATTTCCCAGTATGAAAGTCCCTTAAAGCAGTCTACTGGGAAAAGTGGGTCTGAAAACCACTGGCATTGTCTCAGCCTAAGCTATTGGGGTTATGATGAATTAAAAAAGATAACATTCTAATTTTAGCAGAGTTTTAAGTAGACTTGTGAGAACTCAGAAGAGGATTGAGCTTGCTTACTCGTATGGAAACGACTGTTAGTTGTGGGTTTTTTTCCTTAGATTAGATGTATATTGATTAGGACATTGGCACACATCCCATGGTCTTTTCTGCAGGATAAGGAGATGATCAAAGAAGAGCAAAAGGCAGGTATTATCCCTTTCTATCTCTCAGTACAGCCTGAGAGAGATGAGTTGCAAGTGCAGTTCCGGCAGGGAGCTTGGCAACCATCATGATGATCCTATGGGCAGTTTCCTTGCATGTTATGTGTTCCTCCACAGCAGATTGCACCCAATAAGTAAATGAGCCCTCCTACCCCATTCCCTCATCAGGAATTTATGTCAGAGTGTTAGAATGTAAAGGATAATAAGCTGGATTTGACATGCAGCTGGAAAAGGCATTGGCTGTGGAAGCTATATGCAATGTAGAAACCCAAGAAAAGGCAGGGCAAAAGAAATATCTTTTCACTTACCATCTATGTAATGGCAACCATTGTCAACCATCTATAGAAAAATGTCCCTTTACTTAGATTTTGCTCGCCAGATCAAGCATTTCCCTTACTTTCCACTTAAGGCATCTCTAGCTATATTTTGTTGAATCAGCAGTATTTCCTTTGTTTAAAAGAAATGAGTCAACCCCATAACAAAACATTCCTCACTGTTTTCCCTTCTTCTGTTTAGCTCAAATGTGCAGGCTTGTTCTGCAAGCACAGACTTCAGCATTTCCAAAAGCTAAAGGTCAGCCTGAAATCTCACAGCATACTTACTGTACAAAAGCCAAGCAAGGAAATCTTCAAAAAGTCTTTGGAGAGCGTTATCCTAACATATAAACTTACAGTCCCTCCAATCCCATCTGCCTCATGGCCTGTATTTTTTCTTTTTTACAAAGGATGTTATTAATATGAATTTCTTCATATCCTGGAATCTCCAAATAAAACAGATTTAAGAGATCGTTTTTCCAATTCTTCCTTTTTCCACAAAGATTGGGGATACCACCTTTTAGGTGAACCTACATTGGCTGTTTTAAACAGGTTGGATTGTTGTTTTTATTTAATGGTGAAGTTAGTTGTTTTTCCCTTAGACTGTATTTTGCGCTCAGATACCTTCTTTTGTGATGCGTTCTTAAGGTAAACAGACTAGGTATTGAATACATACTTTAATGTTCTGTAATTAGAGTGGATGGTCTTAGCAGCGCTACCTGTCCTTTGTAAATCTGTTATAAGGGAACACACTGGGACCTCCCTTGTCTCGAATAGGTGACTTACCCTGATGATAAAGATATTTATTGACTTTTTTGCCTGCTTATCACTGCTTAAAGCTATCAGGGAGAGTTCCTCTCCGAAGTATAGAAAAATATAAGTGCATGGACACCCACACACATTTTCAGATGACTACAATTGGTGCTGAAAAGAAAATGCTTCCAACAAATCTGCTTATAATTGGACCTGACTCAGTGCTGATTATTCCAAAGCTGGCTATAAAAATAGATACTAATTCCAATTAGAATTACTCATATTCTGCTGTGAGAGAGTGTGACTTACTCTTTGCTATCTGTAATATCCAACAAAAAGTTGAAAGTAGTTGTGCAAACTGGTAAAAGAAATACATTCTTTCAGTAGGAAAATTGTACTGAATGCATCTCAGTAGTACTTGGACAAGGTTTAGTGAAATGGGAAATTGAACAAGAGAAAGATTCCCGGGAAACTGTTGTCTAAATATGTCGCAAACAAATGGGATTTTGTTTGTTTGGAAGCCTTGTTCCTCGTGGTGCACTAAAGCTAAACAGCAGGAGGTGAATCTGTAAATCATGTCAAGGAGTAAAGCAAGTTGGAAAGCTTTAAAGTCATTGTGTACAAAAGTCCTCATTAGCTCACTAGTGGTTTTTCGTTGTTTTTGTTTTTTTCTCTCCAGATAAATCAAATATAAATAGACATGCAATATGGGGAAAAGCTTGCAATGGCTACATTGGCAACAGAATCCACCCCGTATACAGCAGTTTCACATTCCGTTTAGAGACTACAAACTCTTCTTTCCAAACTCTTGTATAAGCTTCCATTCTGATAATTTTCTATGCTAAAACAATTGTAGTTAACACTACTTGTTGCCTGCATTTTCATAGGTAACTCTGCCCTTTTGGTACTCAGCATTAGAAACAGCAGTGCTGTAAGATCCTCTGAAAGGATTGTACCGATTTATATCCTCAGCAGTGCTCGACAGTTTGTGTGCGTGAGAGACTTCAGAGCTTCAGCTCAAGCTCCAGGCCTTTGAGTTTCCATCATCACTACTGTAAAAGATAAACGTATGATTGGCAACCAGACCATGCCGGCCCGAATCTGGGATGTAGCACTTGTGTAAATCCACAAGGAGCTAAGACTCAGCCAGACACCAGGCTGCCAGACAGCAGGCCTCATTCTAGTTTTCTTTGATGTAAAATCACTAGCTGAACTCTGTAGAAAGTGATACGTGTATAAGATCAAGGCAATAATTTTTAATGCTTTACATCTACGTTACACTTTTAAAGTTTAACAAGACTCAGGTTTTTTATCTCTTTTTTTCTCTGATGGTGAACCAGAGTTTCCTCTGCAAGGCTAAGGTTATTAACTCTTACCATTATACCATCATTATATCATTTTTACCTACTCACTAGAGTCTCCTGCTGCTAGAAAGTCCTTTGCTCAGCTCTATTTTCCTCTCTTTCTATGTTTATCTTTTATGTGGGTACTTTCGTTGCCAAGATATCTTGTTATCTATTTGCATATTCAACATGAGATCTTTTTTTTTTATTATTTTAACCTATGTCTCCTAGAAACAAAAAAAGAAAACAATCATGTCTATGTGTGGTCTAGAAGATGGGAGAAAATGACTGCCAGGTCTCTGAGCACAGAGTCTCTAGGTAGTTGATTTATTCTAGCTTGGACTAGGTCTACACAAAAAATGTTGCTGTCATAACTATTTTGGATAAGATTACTGGGGGGAAAAAAAGCATGTTTCCTCCTTGAGGTAAGCACACTAGGAAACCCCGATATAGATGTCACTATATTGTCCTAAAATCTCTTTCAGTGGCATAGTTTGAGCACCTCACAGAAGGTGCCACTACGCTACGGAGAAACTTGGGAGATATTCATTGGCACAGTTATGCTGAAATAGCTGTGGGGGCAGAGCTCTTCTGCTTTAGAGAGACCTTAAATTTAGTGGCTGTTTACTGTCTCCTAGTCCTGGTAAAAGCAGGGCTTTCTCTGAGTTTCCTAGTCCAGAAAGGTCAGCAATGTCACTGCCCCTTTGCTGAAGATAGGAAGGAGTGAGATGACCCACGCCTTGATCCTATATTATATGGACAAAAGAAAGATCGTGGCTCCCACACAGAAAGTAGTAATGCCATGCAATCATCTGCTTCGGTGCTTACGCACAGGTGGAAAAGAGGGTCAACACCCAGCTCTAACTGCAGCCCCTATTGTAAATGTCCTTTCTAGACCCCAATTAGCTCCTAGACAAGAACAGTTTTGCAATTCTGCATGTTCATTCACCTCTGGCCTTCTCAGAACTTCCTTTGTAAATCACTGATTTTTCCCTAGATGGTTCTGCAGGCAAAACTGCAAGGGACTTGCCAAGGACTTGCTGTTTAGAACCTGTTCAGGTGAATAGCGAGCCAAGAAGAGCCAGTTCTGTGGGACATGCAAAATGAAAAATTGCCACGTTAGCTGACCAATTTAGACTTCAGGACTGGGCCCAGAAGGGCAGGAGAAAGTAAACTTAAGCTTATAATTTCTTAAAGAAACTGTAAATTGGAGGTGAGATAGAAAAGCAGCTGAGGTTATTTTAAGCTGCACACTCTGCTAAAGAAATACATTGTTTTGAGGCATAGAGCTCTGTACATGAATCCATCTCTGAACATTAAAGAGAGATGATACAACCTTCCTGCTGTTGTTCTGGTGAACAGTCTATGTGAAATAATCATTGTGATTCTTTACAGTTTATTTTTTCCACATCTCCATTTCTAAATCCTAAACTCATGGCAGTGGTAACATAGCATCTGTACTTGACTGGCTCCAGATTTTAACTGCAGAAACCTACCTTTTCCGTTGTTGCGGTCACTGGGACACAGCATTTCTGTGTGTGTACTTTTTATTCTGTCCTATTCTTTCTCTAGTATATACAGAAGTTTAACACTTGAAATCGCTTTAGCAGATTAAATTTAGGACTCAAGTTATGACTCTCTGGCAAAAGGGAAAAAAAGAGCGGTGTGTTTTGGATGCTGAGAGGATGTGCTCTTTGGACAAGTGTAACAAATACTGCTGGCATTCAGTTGTAGGGTCCCATGTGGTCATATGAAATCATTTGGTTTTGTGGCAATAGAATCCATATAAAGAAATTTTGACTTCTGTTGGCTCTATTTTATGTTTCACTGTGTTCACAGGAATGTAATTGTGTACTGGCTGACAGTTATATGTGCTGTGGTTCAGCCAACTATATCAGCATGAATCTAATTCTAAGCAGATAGCCTTTGTGTTAATTAATGCTTGTGTATTTATACAAATTATGTGCTTGAGCACTCCGCTGGGTTATGACTATTGCTAGTGCATGTCATATGCTACTTCTGGCTGAGAAGGTAGATAGGAATCAGTATTTATGAGTTGTAGATTCAGCCCCAAAAGATCTAAAAAAACAAAACTTCCAACTTTTTTGAGAAAAGTGGTCTTTCATATGCATATGCACAGCATAACACTCCATGTTTTGTTGATTGCTTATTTATATTTCCACAGTACACGCACGTATATTGTATGTGTATTCTGCAATTGCTGTTGTATAGCCTGTGCAAAGATGCTTGTTCTATGAACATGACATGCTAATGTTTAAGAAATCAAATATGATAAATTAATACTAGTAGCTTTATCTTTTACAGATGTTTAGAACAGGAAGGTAGATGTGATACTTGTCCTTCATTTAATTATGAACTCTTAAGTATGTAGCTTTTATAGCTTCACATTTCAAAGTCACAAGCGTGGCTGTGAAAACTTAAGTTTTGCCTTCTGTGTATATGTCCATGTAAACAGCTTACATGCTTGGAAATTCACATTGAATTTGAATGAACTAAAACAAACCTCCTTGCAAAACTCAATTAAAATTGCTCTGTTTCACTTGGTTCCACGTGAAAACTGAAGAAACAACAAAGCAATTTCAGGCTCATTTGAAACAGAGCTAAGGTTCTCCTAGCTTGCTTATTTGTGAAAAGGTTTGTGCCGCTATATGAAATGCAGTACTAAAGTCTATTATGGGTATTTGGCATTCCTTCAGGTGATCCCCACAGGAACATTTGCTTCCCACAGAAAGTGAAACCACAATTTAAAAAACAGTATTAAATTACCTTCCTGTTTTTAAAGTGTTTTTTTACTTTTTTTTAATGTAGAATTTAATGTTCAGGCAAGGTTACAAGCTCTTTACACTGATGGAAAATTAGTAAGATTGAATTGCTTTCCAGGGCTTGTAATGGGTTCCTGTCTCATAATTCAACGAACGGAAGTATTTTTGCAGCTAGAATTTGAACTATTAGAGGTTCAACTGATTTTATACACTGTATTGTAACTGTAGTGGCCGCATTATGCTTAGGATTTATTATATGAGGAATTTGCTTTTAGCCTTGGGGATAATTAGCACTTCACAACCTTGAGAAAACATACACACGCTTATGGACAGAAGATAAATCAGAAAATCTCTGTTTTGGTTAGTGTTTTACCAATTGAATCTTCTGTCTGCATCTTCTTTAAAGAAAAGGTCTGCATGTCTGACAACTTTCGTGGGGGGGAGTTTAAGATAATTTCTGTGGCCGTGGTTAATACATTCAGAGCCTGAGATTTTACTCTATGTGCTGTAATTAATTTACACTGGTTTGGAAGTGGATTATTATTGCACGTAATCGCCAATGGATATCTACTGTGAAAGTCAGAACAGCACATAACAGTATGTGGTGCTCGCAAGTAAGAAAATAGCATTCAGAATGAGTTTGCAAACTAGAAGCCAGAAACAGCAACTATAATAAATTACATATTATTATATTGGAGGATCACTTGCACCTTATTTCATATGTTTTATACTCACTCTGGATTCTTCTTGAAAGTACTGAACAGTGATAATCCTATGATGGAGCTGGGGATCTGCTGACACTTTAAACTTTAGAAATGCTTGATTTCTTTATCTGTTAGAAAATTAAGTGCTAGGTAAGACTTTTTTTTTTCCCCAGGATGCAGAAAGATGGATAAAAAGAGGTTAGTGTGGATATGAAAAATAAAGCTATCATTATTAATCAATTCCCATGAGTATCCCATTGGACTGAATCATCTTCAGTGGGATTTCAAAAACTTGAATCGATACAAGGCCTGTATTTGATCAGAGCAGCTGCTTTAGAAGGAAGGAAAAGGGGGTTGGGAATTTAAATGGGAATCGCAAAACTATGATCATTAAAGATCTTACCAACTTTTAATAAACTATATGTGAAAGCCTGAGAGCGCAAGACAGGGACCAAACCAACAAGATTTCTTTTGACCTCTAAACGAAAGGAAAACAGCAGTAATGAAGGTAGTGATCACCCACAGGGAA
>NW_008824233.1:2026757-2056710 GCF_000699105.1 Pygoscelis adeliae | reverse complement strand
AAGAGAATTCACAAAGGGTGGTCTTTTGTTTGGGTTTAGGTGCTCTGTATCACTATGTGATGTGGCTAGGGCCATAGTTTGTTTTATGTCGAACAGCCCTGTATCATATTTGTTGATCTTGTCTTCAAATGGGTAATTAATCCAGAGCAGTTCCTCACGGTTCCTCTTTAACGATTGTACAGTTACTAGTGGTGGCAGATGTGTGTTGCCTTCTTTTTTTTCTTTTTTCTTTTTTTTTATGACTTGTCCAATTCCCCAAAGAGCTTTGTGATTTTGCTCTTGCATTCTCTGTTCTTTTTTTTCCCTCCTCTCCCTTCTAGCTGGCTACTTTTGGGAGGGACAGGAATAGCCGCTGCCTTGAAGTATATGATTTCATCTCCTTATAATCCCAGGGAAGGTTAAAGGCAGGTTACTTCTGAAGAAGAAGAGAGTGGGAGATCTCATCTTCTAGGAAAAGATGGTTTTGTTCTTGGATTTAAAATGAAAATTACTCTGCTCCTCATTCAGGAGGAATGCTTGTGATTGTAATAATGCTTGTTGACAGCACATATTTTTGATGTTGTGGGAGAGCACAGAAGAAGATGTCTGCTTTTACAGAGACAACACTGAAAGGTTCCTTCTTGCCTAACTCACAAGTCGCTACTCAGACAAAGCTTTACACAGGCTCCACACTGTCTCCTCTATATGATGGTCTTGTGTATGAAGTAAACCAGGAAAGAGCAAAGTGGACATTCATTACTCCTGAGATACTGAGATTCTCACTTTGTTTGTAAATGCTAGGATTTTTCTGTTTTACTTAAAAAATGTATACATAGAATACATATAATATATGGATAGAACAAACGTCTCACAGAAGGGCTCTTTCTTAAAGGAATAAATGTGGCACTCCATACTTCATTCTTGATCTTGTTTTTGATCTAGCTGCTAGCGTACTTCACAGTTCTGTACCTGGTTTGCGGCTTGAACTGTGATAGAGAGACGAAGTTTAAGAAAATGTGACCAACATAAAGATGAGTTAGTGTAGTCTTAGTAAAGGCTTTTTGTGTGTTTGAGGAAAGCAGGCAATATACTAGTGCAGGGTTACAAAGATGAACTTGTTTCATGTGGCTTTAATCAAATCTGGGATGTCTGGAATTAAGGGTCATCACCCTGAGAGGCACCTTGAGAAGAATTGCTGTTTCAAATAAGGCCATTGCTGACATGAATGTGGACTGAAAGTTATGCTTTGTTAGAAACCAGGCATAACAACCAAACCAAACAAAACAAGAAAGAAAACCCACATATCAACGGAATAGCTCAATTTGTATTTTACAGTAATTTATAGTACATTAAAGAAGGACGATCGTTTCATTGTCCAAGAAAACAAGAAATTTAACTTGTTCAAGCACATCTAATATATTATACAGTAATGATTCCCAACAGTTCTGTAGCCAAGCCATACTTGAAAAAATTGGCAAGATTTGTTCTCTATTATATCCACTTCACCCTGCTCCCGAAGTTGGCTGCAGCATCCTCCTTGCCTCTGCTGACTGCAGCAATAGCACTGAACTTGGGCTAATAAATGTGGTTCCACCTGACTGAACATGTCTGAGCGGCTCCTGTATCCCTCCATTGTGCTTCCCAGTACTCCCAGTTCCAGGACTGTGATACAGGGGCAGATGAACCAGCCTTACACTGAACTGCATGGCCTGACAGACTTCACACAGTGGGTCTCCACGGTGTGCCTGGCTTTGTATATATGCTAGACCCCCTATGCAGAGCCACAGCTTGTCAGGTACCACAAAATTCCTCTGGTAAGAGCTCATTTTAGGTGGCTGATAGGTCATGGTGCATTGCTCTCAGTGTATTCTAATGGGGAGTAGATAAAGATTAATCAAAACTGAATCTTCAGCTGATGGTAAAAGAAGCATATATGAGTTAGGTGTGCCAAGGGTCTGCAGGATTTGGATCAGAAGTTAAAGCTACCATTGTTTCTGTCAGTGATGCTGGGTGGTAGCAGTATTCATTTTTTGAAAAAAGAGATGAAGATAACATTAGAACCCCCAAATTCATGTGTTTGGTCTAGATTTTGCATTCAATTTCATCTTCTGAAATAAAAAAAAGTTGGACACGTACAGCTTAATGCAATGCACTTTTGCCAGGTCATGGGTAGTTGTTGCCCACTTGTTGCCTAGGTATCCTGAGTACAAATAAACAAACCATTCAAGGTAGGCATAGTTCTGTATGGTGGGAAGGGCTGAAATGTTGTTCTGGAAGACTTAAATAAGCAGATGAAAATAGGTTCTGACACATCATACTGGGCTGTTCTGGCACAAAACTAGCCTTGGTTTTTGGCCAAAAATTATATCAAAATTGTGTTAGGATTGAAAAAATGAACTCATCCAAGGAAAAAAGCCTCAAAGATAAGACTGCAATAACATATGACAGTCCTCCGTGTAATGCTTCCACCAAGCTCTACGGTGTCCAGTTACTTGTTAACGAGGATTGTTGGATTGTTCTGGGAGGGCGGGAGCAGTCTCCCTCACAGTGACCACAGGAGAACTAACAGCACAGCTACCAGTAGGTCTTTGTAAAGAAATTTCTATTATGTGCTTTACCCATTGCATCCTTTTGAGATTCAAATGCAAGT
This sequence comes from Pygoscelis adeliae, assembly GCF_000699105.1. Taxonomy (NCBI): domain Eukaryota; kingdom Metazoa; phylum Chordata; class Aves; order Sphenisciformes; family Spheniscidae; genus Pygoscelis; species Pygoscelis adeliae. Next base: position 2,054,081 of record NW_008824233.1, on the reverse strand, counting down.
TTTAACAGGGAACTGGAAGCCTGAAGTTTCCGGTTAGCTCTCTTGACATGAAAGACTTCATGATGAAGGGAGAAGATCAGAAAAAGGGAGGAGGGAAAGCAAATATCTATATGTGGCCAAAAGATAGTTACACATTTAGGTTCATTTGAATCTGAATCTCTAATAATTTAAATTTGAACATTTAAATTTACATTTATGTAATGTGGGACACAGAGAAAATAGAAGAAAGATGGCAAACATCTTCCCAGTGTTTCCACTTATTTACCATTGTAAGGGAGCTATCATGCACACTGTTGAGGAAGCCCCAGCCATGTCTAGGTGTTTGCTCTTTGCTAGGAGTGACGCTGCCGGTGCTGTTGTCAGGCAGCTTGTCCAAACCGTTTTCACTTCAGTGTGCACCACGGATGCTCTGGGTGTATGAAAGGCAGTGGCCTATGTCATGGCATAGCATCGGCCTGACTTGTACTGAGTAGCGTAATGTTCTTGACACAGGCACATAAAACACTGCAGAGCACATCTGGGGGCTCTTGCTTTCCACATTCAGCTGCACAGGAGGAACTGTAACTTTTTTTTCCCAGAGCATTGAATACAATCCAGCCCTTCCAAACTGCATGCTTAGAACATTTCGGTTGTATGAGAATTTGATACACTGTCTTGAAATTTATGTACATTACTATTTTGTGTAGAAATGTAGTAAATCAGTAATACTAGCAAATTCTGTCTGAAAGGTAGCTGCCAATAGACTGCTTTCTTTAAGAGTCTAACAGACCCTTTACAATCCTCCTTATGGACAAGCGGTGAAGTAGCATCTGTGACTGCATTCTCATACTGCACTTGGAATGACGCTTATAGTCATTTTGGATCAGCTTGCAGTTACAGTATTGAACCCAAACAAAGAAATCTAGGCAAAAAAATTTCCTAAATAGGACAAGATGGTTACATCGGTTAATGCTGTAGAATTCAACGTGCTGTAGATTGCCAGGATGTGAGTATATTTTTGTTTTTACTTCTCCCTGCCAAGCCTAGTTAAATACTGAAGCATACCGTAACTGGATATTGCTATTTGCAAACATCTATAGGTGATTTTCGCTGGGAATTGGCAACTTTACTTCTGTATTTCATATCAACGCTTTCAAAGATGTGTTTGGCTGATGGTTGTTTGAATGCATAATACGTCAACTAATTCCATTCAATTTTTCATGCGTATACCGTACTATTTTATGACTTGAATGGTTAAGCAGTTTATGTATTGGGCCATAAAAATGCTTACATGACTGTTCCTGATGCTGTTTTCATTTGGGGTTTATTTTTGGTGTGAGGGGTAGAAGTGATATTAGAATTCTTTTAGAAAAGCCTTAAGCTTATTAAAAAAAAAAAAACTACCACAAAAATCCCAAAACAAATTTGGCATCTCTTCAAAGCTATCTCAACTGTACAGATGTGTTCCTGTTATGCTGTCCAAATAGTTTTCTTAGACCCCCCACCCGCTGGCTGAAGTAAACTTGCTCAGCTGCATAAATGAAAAAGAATGTCATACTGAGTATGTTTGAAGGCTTGTGAACCAAGTTTAATCTACTGTCATTATCATTTATATCTTCTTGTGCACACAGTATTTGTAGCAAAGCAGTTAATACATTTAAATTACTGTTCTTCCGTGTTTGATAATCCTCACGATCCCAGACAGAACTGTAGTCTTCATGGCGTAACATGGCTTTCCAGTACCTTTATCCAGAACAGTTTCTTTCAAAAATGCCTGTTAAATTATTTTCCTTAAAACACCTGACAGACTAAGGAATGAGAAATGTCAGGAAAGATGTGCATATGCCAGTAAAGTAAACGGGGGGGAAGCACAATAGAGCTGTTTCACATGGTAGAAGTTGCCAAAAAGAGGACCCTAACACCACAGATATTTGATATACGTGGAAGGATAGAGGAGGACCGAAAAGACAAGGAGAGAGTAGAAGAAAGTAGGGGAACACCCAGTTTAGGAGGTAGCTTAGCCTAAGCAATGCAAGATGTTTGAAGACAGATTTTTAGACAAAGATTATTTAGAAGTGGATTATTCAAGGACAGAAGTTGTATGCTCATGTCTCTGTATGCAGAAGGAAATCGGAGCAGCACACTACAGGTGTTAGAGCCTGGGGAGGGACAAGGGAAAGGTGAGAGATCAGATGCGGCTCTGACTGCAGAATGTGTTCAGAACTGATCCACTTAGTATCTCAGATGTGATGAAAGGCAGGTTTGCAGATAAAGAGAAGTACTTGGAAACCCAAGGTCATAAATATTTCCAGAAAAAGCTGTATCTGACTCATAAGTTTAGATCCTGGCCTGTAATGCTAAATGGGACTATTCTGTGTGGACTCTCAACTCATCCCTACCCCTCATCAGCTCTTTCTATCTGCTGCAACAATCTCTGGAACCAGCTCTTCCACTGGAGCTCTTCAGCATAATTCCATTGCCATTAATCAGTACTGCTGATCACATCAATACAAAAGCTAAACATGTTTCTAAAAAGAGTTTGCTGGAACAGTCCCGGGCCCAAGCTAAGAATTTGGTCCTGGCATCCAAATGCCTCAAAATCTATTAAGTGCAAAATTTTACAGCCATCTCAGCCATATTGCAGAAGTCTGCAATGGGTCGAGATAGGAAGCTTGAATATTATTTCTGACTTTTTGGTTTGGACGCCATCTTTAGCTCTTTGGGATTACACAACTGGTCATACACTTTGATTATTAGTACCTATTGTCACTCTTGTTCTGTGCATCAGGCTATTTTTTTCAGAAGTAATTATTGCAGTTACACAACAAGGTTTGAAACTAGCCGTGCTTTCTCTTGCAGTTTTAATTTTAGATATTCTAAGGAGCGTGCTAAAAAATGGTGTTTTACAGATGTGGCCATATCTTGCATGTGTACTGTCAAAAATGGACTAGATTGCCATTTAGTATTTTGGCTCCTGGCAAGAATTAGGTATTTGTCAGCACCACTGGTCCATAACCAAAAAAGGTATTACTTGGACAAAAAAAAAAATCTTTCAAACATTTTCAGTTTCTGCTTATGATTGCAAAAAAGCAAGCAGACGAACATTTTAAATTGTAAGCATGGAAATTTTCCTCCAGCAGAATTAGCTGTTAGGTTTTCTTCCACAATGATTGGTTTAAATCCCAGTGCTCAGGATGTTAACCTTTGTATAGGAATTCACATTTTAGAAGGGAACCTATTTAAGAGCATTTATATTTATTAATTTGAACTAACAGAAGTATTCTCACCTGTATTTTGTTCTCATGCATACTGAAATACATACTGAAAGCCTAGGACTGTTTTTATTGCTTTTCTAAATTGAAGTGTTTAGGCCTTCAAAATACACCAAGTTGGAGTTCTGCTGGTGCTGTGTGTAATTTTGTGTTGCTACGAGCTAAGGCTGCTAAGTAATGCAGAGGAGAATTCAGAAACCTGTGGAATGGAACACTAAGAGGAGGCAGCAACAGGAAAGGGACTAGGGAATAGGACTTAACTTTCAAATTGTATGTTTGACCTCTGTCAATCATTTGCTTTGCACTGGGAAAAATATAAACTAAACCACTGGCCTTTCACAAACTTCGAGAACTCTGCTTTGCAAAAACCTGTCATTTTGAATCTTTGAAGGAAAGGGGAACTCAACTGACAATTCCAGAACAGTTTGAGGTAACATTTTTTATAGACTATCACTACACTTTCTTTGGAGTATTTTTCTCCAGATACAAAATGTATGCTGCTTCCTGCACAAACCTTTTTGAGAAGCTTGTTTCTCAAAAATAAGCTTCAGTTCTCTTCATTAACTTGGGTTATCTTCATTGTTCTTTTTTTTTAAGCAGGAAATTATAATTCCAGAATACCAGCCAAAAACCAAGGTACTTTTTTATTCAACACTAATAAGTATCTATGTTGTCTCTGTAGGACACTGTATTATTCTCCTGAATATATGACCTAACAATCTCTTGCAATATATGATCTTCTCTTAACTATTCGCATGTATCAATACATTTTTTCACTGTGATTTTTCACTCAGACATAACTATCTACAAAATTTACTGTCAAACAAAAGAAGTCCAAGCAGTAGGAAAATATACTCCTACGTTGTTCAAAAACCCCACTTGTATCAATTACAAGCAGTACTTTGTCTCTTACACCCAGTTTCTTCCCATATCTCTGGCTTTAGTATGAAGTGCAATGCCTGTTATAAATTAAAATCAGGTATTTGCTTGCTGATGAATACCTATACCACTGCTGAACAAATTAAATCTACGGTCTTCAGGAAATGCTCAGGATGCTTCCTTTTAAATAAGAAAATCTCTTTCATTAAATCAATTAGTTACCACTTAGAGCAAAAATGATCCAGGGTATCTGAAGGTATTAGTAGACTGTTGGGTTTTTTCTACATGATTAGGGTTATATCCTGGCCAATCGTTTGGTCAGGATATTTTAAAAATCTGGAGTTGTTCTTCTAGAGCAACCATTGCCCTCTCTGCAGGTGTTCAGCAGAGTCCTCAGCAGAAGAGGGAAGGAAGGGTTTGCTCACAGTCCTATCCTATCATGCTGTTGCTTCTGTTTTCCTTTCATCCACAAACTAAGGCGGCAGCTCCTCAGTCTCTGTAGGAAATGTGTCCTGCATCACTGCCTGCTATGGATCCTGAAAAATGACCATTGGCGGAGGGACCAAGGTGGGCCAACGCCACGTGTGCAACCCTAAACATAATCAAGTCCTGAGCACATTTGCAACTGTGCAATGCAGTGGCTCATGTTAGACAGCACTAGTAACTCAATATACTATAAAGCAAATCTGTGAAGACTCCTATTTCTATGGCCATACCCATTTCTGATTTAGGGGGCCTGTTTATTTTAGTAGTTCACTTAGTTCTACTGATGCACTCTAATTGAATTCAACTGAATTATTTCCCTGTCTGCTGCCAGCCTTCTCCCTCCCACAACTCCATGGCAACCAGGTCCAGGATAAGCCTTTAAAAGAAGCACCGACTCTCTTCTGCAGTCCTTTGCAATATCACTCCCCTTGCTCTCATGCAGAGCACTAGATGATAGGCAAGGAAGAGCCTCCTGTCCCACCTGGCCTCCCATTCCTAGCAGCAGGACCCCTTGCCCTCCCCTCCAAAATACTAACCTTGCAGGTCCCCACACTGAACAGCACTGTGGGACAGTAGTAGCAACAACAACAGTTGCACCCATACCTTTTTTTAAATGTGAGATCTACAAAACATATTTTTTAAAAATCTATTAAAAATTTCCAAATTCTAAAATTCTGTCTAGCCACAGTCTACTGCAATGGTAAATTATGGCTGCAACTGTAGATCTCTCATCATCAAAGGTACGTCATAAAGCATTAGCAGTGCATGTCCTCCTTTACAGTATAGCCTGAGCTGTGCTGTGAAGCATAGAGTCATCTGAAGTTATGAAAGATTCTTGGGTTTGCAAAAAACTGAGTGCTTGTGATACATCCATGAACCTTGTTTGGCCAGGACATTCTCAACTGATCAAACATTAGCAAGGTGGAAGGGCGGTGGAGAGCGCTTGGAGGCATTTTTTCTTTTAAAATTTAGCTTTGAAGACTACAGGATATTCTACATATACTCAGAAGAAGATTCAAATGCAGTTAGTCTCATGACAATTTGAAATGTCCAGCATTTTCCTGTAAACTTCCTAGGAACGGGAATTCAGATACATGGACAGTCTTGCCAAAATACTGTCCTGTTTTTGCTTTCCAAATGTGAAACTCCCATTGAAATCACTTGGTCACTTTCTATTAACTTCAGCCTCAGTTGGAGCAACCTTAGGAGGAACACTCAGGGAAAAGTTCCATAGTGCTACAAACATGAGCAATTAAAAAAAAAAATCCTACTAGCACTTTTGGAAACTTTAATTTCTATAAATGGCCAATATTGGACACGCACTTTCACATCGAAATGAAGCCACGTAATAATTGTTTGATATTTAAGGGAACACAGAATATGCCTTGACTACAGGTGATGAATGCAGCAAATTCCTTTACAATATATATGCACTGAGGACAAAGTAAATAAAAATCTTTAAAAATATTAACAACTTTGTGTTGTGACTGACAAATTATTGTCTTTGTTTAGAGTGGAATAATTGTAAATTGTTTATGCATAGTATTCTTTGGACTGCACACTAAGAAGTGTCTTGATCTGAAGCTTCTGACTTATCCCATGAAGTTTTATTCCTTTAGGGTGGCCTGTAACTTTAACGTGAAATAGTGTTTTTCAGTACACTGTGTTTCCCTCCAGATGGTTTCTACAGAATTTTGGCAGCCACATGCAACGATTAGCATGGTTGCCCTTCTAATCTCACACACTTTAAATAGACAAACCATATTCTTACAAAAACTATTATAGACTGTTCCGCAGATCTTTAACTATCAAACTGTGTTTGACTATCACAATAAATAGAATATCCTGACCCTATTGCTTGGGGTTTAGATAAAACCATCTAAGCACTTAGCTATTTAAAGAGGATTATATAGCAGACTCTTATAATTCATGGTGCTGTGTACAAATTTCTCTTGCTAGAGTAGCAATATGTAAACAGCTACAGTCAGCATTCCCTCACCCAGCTATTGCATCTTGAAAATACATACACCAGCTAGCATGCACTTTTTCTGTGCATATTCCTAATATTAACAATCACAAACCCTATTAAAACTTAGCTTTGTGAGACATAAGACCAGTTTCTTTCCCTTTTGTAAATTAAAAATAGGATACTTGAGTGTTGCAGCACACAGGAAAGCAGAACTTCAAGTGGCATGTTGGAGACCTGATTTCATATGTAAAATTGTAAAAACTAAGACAGGGGTTGTAACGAAAGGATACAATAATTACTTGAATACTGCCTCCTACTTCTGATCAGCCTCTCCTTCGAACAGTGAGCAAAAGCTAGAAGGTATGAGACTACCTCTCTCAGGTCCTTATGTTATGCCAAAAGTTTCAAATGATGAATCATAAACAGTAACAAAAGTTTAAGATGGAAAGGGCCTCCTTCTGTGCTAACTTTACTATTGTGTCCTTTAAGCCATTGGGGGAAGAGTAATGCAGGGAATAATACAATAATATTTACCTGTAGCATTTGCAGTCTCTAATGTCCACAGCATAGCTGGTTGTGTCATTAATGTTTTATTTGAAATTATTTTATTATTGCAAACAGTTTCACTTACAGTGTCGGGGTTTTGAGGAATTTCCAAGTAGCTGAAGTACGTGGGGTGCAGTAGAAAAGTCACGTTATCTGTGCATAGCTAAGTGAGTGGTGGTTCCCAAATTTGTTGTGTGTTTTTGGCAGTCAGTGATTTGCACTGGTGGGTGCAGGAGCTCACTTCCAGGCCAGACTGGAATAAAGTAAATGTAAAGTTTGCTTATGAAAGGAGATTTCTGTCTTATCTATAGAACTGAAACTAGGGTAAATTCCTTCCTGACCTTTTCCCCCTTCCCTTTAAAACACTACAGTATTATGTTGATTTACAGCACTCTGAAAAATTTGATATTTTTCTCTTTAAAACCATCCTTATCGTGCCCAAAACAGAGGATAATTGGGTTTGGTTTTATTAAAATCCTTTCTGAACTTTTTACACTGTAGCTATTCTTCTCAAATGAGTCATACAATAACCATTCCCAGTTTGTAGCCAGTTCTCCAAAGAAGCAGAAGAAAAAAGAAACAACTTCCTTTTAAGGGAATGAGACCTGTTTGTAATGATAAACCTCTTTCCATGTCTATTTGAAGATATTTCCATAACCCAAGAATTGATAGTTATAAAAACACTACCTACTTTATTTGGATTACAAAAACATTCATAGCTATAGAACATTGTTTAATGTTAGGCTAAAGCATCTGTGTATACACTCACACATAGGGGTACTGCTGAAATTACACATGTGACATGTCAAACGAGCAGCTAGTTTACCAGAAATCTGTAAGAAACAGCTTGGAAATTGTTTAGTTTCATTTTACTTAATATTTTAAATGAATGAGTTTAAACAAAGAAGAATTTAATATTTATGTGGAATGAAAACAGTTCAAGAGTATGTAATTGTACAAGTAAGCTAACACAGCAGTTTCTATTAAAGTGCTGTATGATTCCCAAAACTCATCATGCTGCTTGAATGCTGGAGTATTCACACGTTCTTAGAATTTGGGAAAATATCTACATCACATATCGCTGCGACAATTTCTGTAACCTCTGAAAACCACTGTTATTTTAATAGCAGCTATGTTGTACATCTACTCAATTTCTGTCCACAGAAACTGTGACAGGTATTTAGGTGCCCTCACCGTGCATTTCGTTCTCAGACTGTGGTCCTTCCAAGCTTATTCCATTAGCCCTGCAACTAGTAACTAACAATTTCTCTAGTACCGCATGAAAAAAGATTTAAACATTAAAAATTTGGGATTACTTGTTTTTTTCCTCTTGTGGGCGGGATCACTTTGCAATCCAGAATATCCAAAAATGTATTCTAATTTTAATGAAAGCTGTAACTCGGGTAAGAACCAGATTTCAGTATCTGGTACTGTAAGGAAAATAGCATATGTCCTGAGACTCGCGATAAATTTTAAAAAGTTGGCCAGATAGCCGTGGTTATTTTATGGGTTTTTTTAAGATACCTGACTATAGGTAAAATTTTTTCAAGATACTAGTTTTAAATGTGTAAAATGGGTGTTACTGCATACAAATTAAAACATTTCACTGGATGTGTTACTTAGATGGGAAATAAGAATAGAGTTATAAACTAGCTAAGGGTTGAAGGGGAAAAAACCCTGATATTAAATTTAGACGCAAAAGCAGAGATGAATTGTTTAAGTTGTGTTGCCATCCATTTAGCTCTGAACCCCTGACACTATAGTTTATTAGAGAGGTGAAGACAACAGAATTCTTTGTAACACGGATTTATATTACCAGAGGAGCTACAGCAGACTTCTTCTGTGTTGTTAAAATAAATTAATCAAAACCAGCAGGGGAGCGTCCTTGAATTACAATGGTTGCATTATTCAGAAACTGTAAAGATTGAATTTTTAAGGAAATCCAAATGGCATGTAGCTTGGGAAAGAGCCAGTTGTTTTTTAATGCTGCCATTTTTAAGTTTTTAATATAAGAAACTGGAGTATTGTTACAAGCAGATCTTTGGCATACATTTTCTATGATTTTATTTAATTATCTTCCTCTGAAGTATTATTATTATGTACTAACCCAAGCACAATATGGCATCTCTCATCCCAGATAGATTCTGAAGTACTTCAATGACCTTTGGCCAAAATCCATGCAAGCTTGAAGATGTGTTGGCTAAGTCAAAGATGCAGTTATATACACAGAAGGCTGCAGCCCACACAATTCGTGAAATGCAGCAATCCTATAGCAAGAGCACCACTATGAGTGCCTTCTAGGAGGTAAAGTAGTATTTTCCTAGCAAAACTTTCAAAGAGGAAAGGGATACAGGGTAACTAATGTAATCAGACCGTAGGCACAAGTTGGAATTTGGTTGGGACACTAAAAGTAGTCTCTCTCCTGCAAATGGATTTTTAAAAAGTGAAATTACTGCAGGTGGTCAGAACCCTCAGGTACACATTTCTTGGTAGGATTACTCAGGGGCTGACTCAGCAGGGACATGGCCACGTACTGAACGCACAGCGTTAACTTTCTGCAGCACTCTGGTTTTGTCAAGGAGGAAGGGCCTTGAAAATCGAAATCACAGTTTGAAGTGGTATTATTTACGTTTGATGCACAGTGTTTAGTTTTACCATAGATACAATTTTTATCAAAACATACTACTAAATATGACAGACAAATATCACCGCTGTTGCTCATCCCATTAAGTGATGCATAGCTCACAAATGCAGAGTATCAGTCAACTGTGGTCTCTGGTCACACATAGTAGATGTATGGGTACATCTCCATTTCCTGAAGACAAGGAACTGAAGTGTGAAAGTGTCAGTACCTTAGATATTTTTATAATGGAAGAGCACATGTAAAAACCTTTGTGTTTTTTAAAGGCAGCATAGTTCCTGTGCATTATAATTTCACTGAACTTCCATGTAAATGTTGAAGTCAATTAGTGGGGACAAAACCTAGGACCAAATCCTACTTGCTTAATTAGTTTAAATTAAGTAAGTCCTGGATTTTGCTGCTATCGAACATTCATATTTTGAAAACTTAAAGATCTGAAACCTGCTAGAAGAGTATGATAGTTCTGAGGAATACTGTGTTATCCCAAATTACAGTCATATTCTCCCATGTAACCTTTTTTTTATTCCCCCTGACCTCTGTTGGAAATGCACTACAGTTCTTCTAGCGTAGCGCCGTCAGCTTCTGGAGAGTTATGCCACAGAGGTATGGCCTATTCTATACAGTGTTATTGAAATAAATGTTAGAACCTGCAGTCATGATAGGCTTCTATTCTTTTGTCTCTTCTTCCAAAACTATAAGTAATAGAAATAAGGATTAAGAAAGATAATTGAAAAATGCTATGGGACTAAAATAAAAAAGATTTTCAAATCTCACTCAGATGTTAGAATAATAGTATGATTTAAAGAATTTTCTAAAAATAACAACAAAAGAAACAAGCACATGCAAATGAACAGGATAACCTTGACTGTATCAAACATCTGGAAAATATAAGCACACATAAAAGAGCTACTCATTTTCAGGATTTAATTTAATAACTCATCCCGTTCAAGAAGATTAACATGTGACTATAAAATACCTACTCACCATCAGAGTATTTCACCCCAACATAGTCGTAGAAAGTTTTTTGACAGCCCTAGTTATATTAGTTTAGGAAACAGCATTTCTTTTCATTTTGTGTGGCTATTGTTGCTCCAACTTTGCTACAAGATATCCTGCATATTTTTCAAATATTAAATGATGCATCTAACTTGGTTGCATTGTTATGGCCATATGGAACCTCCAAGTAACCTTAGTATGTATAAATCCAAAACCGTGCCAGATCTTCATGACTTGATTTTTAGAGTGAGCACTGCCCTTACTACATAAGAAAGCAACACACAACTGTGTCTTGCACAGAGTTAAGAGGCACTTTTTGTAAGTACTTCCGAAATTAAGGCTCTGGCAGCTACAAAACCCAAATCCTCCATGTAGTGTTTCCCTTTAGATCTATGGAAAGTCCTTCAACTCCCAACAAAGGTGAAATACTAGCTTAAAAACGTGAGGCACAAGCAGAAGAGGAGATGGAAATCACTCTGTCTTCTCCTCTCATATGCATTGCGCTGCTTTCAGAACTTCCTCGTGAAAGAAAAAATAACCTGAAGGAACATCTGACAATATGACAGCATGGTATTCATGAACGATTGTTCAAAGGAGCGTCAGGAAACCTGTGGTAATGGCAAAGTCAGCCCTGATCTGCGGCACTGTTCCAAATGCCAAGCACCAAATAAAGGGAGTAGAGGCTAGGAGGAACTTGTGAAGGCACAGCTAGAAACTGAAAAGACATATATGTGGATCAGTTCTGTAATTTTGTATTTGTTTCCTGAGCAAGTGCTTCCCTATGATTCACGTTACTATATTATACATTGGAAATTGATGGGTGGTGTAGCTCCTTATCTCATGGCACTGTTTATAGCTGTTTAAGAAACCTTTACAGTCAGACACAAATTTCAGCGTATTGGTGATGTAAGAAGTAATTTAAAAATCAACTGAAGACCAAGAGTGGCATTTTAAGCAACTGTGAATAGGAATGTAGAAATGTACAGTGCTCTTTTTCACCTAAAAGAAGATAATCTGACTCAGATTGCCTCAGAAGACTTACGACTTTGCTGACATCTCTCTTACTAATACAATTTTGAGGGAAAGGTACTGTTATATGAACTGCTAATATCTTCTCAAGTTTCTCTGGGAAGCACACTTTTTAAGGATTGCGTAGTCTTTAAACAGATGTCACAGGTCAGCACCTTCATAAATTAAATTCAGTGTCAGAATCAGTGTCCAGTTTCCTTTTCTCTTTATTATTTTGCCCTGAAACTTACCTTTTTCTTATTAACTTAAGCCTAATAATTAATTTAAAGAAAACACAGAGCAAGAGCATTTTAATGTCACTGTATCAGAGGGGATTGCTTTCCTGTTCTTTTCTTTTTGCATGGAAGAAATCGGAAATCTGCACATTGAAGTAAACCTTATCTCATCCTCTGTGCCTGAAGAAAGAAGCCTTGATGCCAGAGATTACTGTAATTTGTGAGAAGAAAGAGAAGACCAAGTCCAACCTCTCCCCTCATGCCCCCCACCCCATATTCCACACGCGTTGCATAGGTATTTTACCCTGTGAAAGTGTTTGTCTGTGACTGACACCACAGGAGTGCAGCAAAGCTTTCTGCATTAAAAAGAGGGGTCCAGAGATGGAAGGGATGTTTCAACAAGGACAACCTCGGCAGGTCTGCAGACACATACTTGCTTCACAATAACCAATATTAGCTGAAGGATGGAGTTGGGGCCTGCTGCTGAGAAGATTTTGCCTTAAATACTCCTTAGCTGTGTGCTCAGTCCAAGCAAAGCAGTCATACAGATATATTTCTGACCAGTCAAGTGCGGTTGTGGCAGGATCTGTATTTGAGATACTGGTTTAGATTGTGACTAATTGTATTAAAATGATGGAGAAACTAGAGGTACACAAGGCCTAAGGGAGCCAAATGAAATGAAACCCGAGCACATGTAAATATCGTCTGGCCTGAGAGTATCTTACAAATGTAAAACTAAAGAAATCAAAAAAGTTCAAGGAAGCTTTTAAATGAAACGAAACTCACTTGGGCCAATGTTTAAGTTTTGCTTTAAGTGACATACAGGTATAACATGAGATTATGTGAATCCCTAAAGGAGAACACTGCTGTCCGTAATACTACATAACTATAAAAACAGGGAGGACTTTGTAGCATATTGTTTCCTCTTCCAGTAAGGAGAAAGATATACAAGAGTCCTACAATGTAAAAGGGACTGGCAATCACAAAGAAACCTATTCACACGGTATTTCGACCACGTGCGGACCAAAGATCTTCTCCAGATATTAAACTCAGTCCCACAATCTGTGGATTACTAAAAATGTTATGCTCATCGGAAACTGTTGATGCCAGACAGCACAAGTCTCATTTGAACACTTACTCATAATGATCTGATGGAAACTTATTAGAAGCAGCTTTTTAGTTGGATAACAGAGAAGCAAGAGGCACTGCATAGGACTGAGGCAATAGGTAACTCCTACAGCTATGACTGCCACTGTCTGTGCATCCAGCACGATTGATCCAGTCACTGAAATCAATTGTGTTCCTTGTTCTTGATGAAACACACCTGCACATAAACATGGAACAAGGAATATTTTCCAGCCTTTAAAAAAAATGTTTGGGTCTAGAGCAGTGAAAGGTTTTGGGGAAAGATTTGGCTTGGCTCTCATTTTTAGGTGAGTTCGATTGCCATGCTCTTGCCTAGAACACCTGAAAAGAAAATATTTTTCATGAGAGGAAGGGTTCCTTCCCACCCTTTCCAGTTTCAGCTAAGATTGTGCTACAACATGATCCCATCGCTGGCTCTCTATTTTTATCCCAGGACCCAGCAGCTGATGAACCATGCCAGGGTTTAATTCTTCAGAGCTGGATGATGCAGGAATCCAGAAAGCCTGAATTCAAGCCTGATTTGAACAGGCCAATGCATCTTTAGTTTTTGCTTGAGTCAATTAGCACCCAATATCAATTTGTGCTAATTCCCAGTCTCTGCAACTTTTCCAGGCCTCTTATGCAAATCAGGCCTGGAAGCAAACAACAAGTGAATGACCCAGAAGGCTGGTACGGGGCTGGGCACCATTGTTCTCAGGCCATGCATTTCAGTGCTCCATTTGTTCCTGTAGTAACGCTAAAAAAAATGGCAGGCCACAAAGATAACTATCTCCTCGGGCTTAATTATCGTACCCTTTGTACTGTTCTTGCCAGTGCAGAAAAGGAGGCATTCATGGTCCTCTCACTGCATTTAGATTCACTGGATTGTTTTTCACTGTTCCTGTAAATATAGAGGAAGAAAACTGTAACTCTGAGAGTTTGGGAAATTTTTGCTTTTGTAGAATGACAAGAGGTTTTAAAGTCAGATCCTTTTTGTAGTCAGAAATTGTGCCATGAAATCAGAAATCTTTTGGTAACATTATCCTCGTGATCTGGAAAATGACTTAAAAATGTAGCACATTTGGGAGCTGAATCAGGGCCTTTCAAATAAAGATTCAGTCATGAAAAAATGAGTTGGATCACACCTGTACTGATCTGTTAATTTAAAACTACTCAAGTAAAAATGGGCTCAAGCTGCAAAACTCAGGCAGATTTCCAACACCCTAACTGTTCAAGGATGCATTCTTGGATTTGGTTTTGGTGTACTTCATGGGAGTCTATTCTTCATTAGATTAGTAAAATAACCTGGTTTTAGAAGAGCTAATATTACAGACTGAAGTCATGACTGAAAGTGAGGGCAGAGAAAGGAAAAGCAGGATGATGAGGAATTTAGAAAAAACACCATTTTAATATAGCTCAAAATTCGGTTTAAATTGGTTACAAGACCTGGGAGGCTTCGTACATCTCTAGGACTCCCAGTCCTGTCTGCTCTGGCTATTGTCAGATTGGGCTGGAAGAAACTTTTGATACAATGTTTTTTTATACTCTTTTTTTATTCTTATTTCACTGCATGTATTCCATAGTCATGTGTAATATTACTACTGAATGTTCATAATATGGTATAAAATAGCTGCAGAAATATTTTTCTGTTTTCTCTTTAAAGGATTATGACTGCCTCTTTCTTAAGGCCTTCTGAAATATTCCTTTTGAGTTAGTTAGTTTTTAAAGATGAAAATGTGTCCTAATTATAGTGTTATGAAACCACAAATCAAGCCCTAGTACAAATTTATGGAGACCTCCTTAAGGGGATTACATTCTATTTGTATGCGGGGAATAATAAGTAGAAGTGAAAGGAAGATTTAGAATGATTAATTCGGTATTATGTGATTCTTGACTTGTTTTATATACATATTTATCTTGAAGGCATTAATTCTACACTTTGAAACTATTTGGTCCAGAAGGTACTGAGCTGAACAAGAAGTAGTAGCTTCAGTAAGAAAACGTTAAAGCTAGCAACCAATATTTCTCCAAGGTGTAACTGTCTTTACATTCACTTACCTATGATTTTGGGGATTGTGAATAAGAGCACCATCTAGTGATAATCAATAATATGTCAGTATCATGAAAAGGTGATTATTCAGTCTGGACATAAAGGCACACTGCTAATTCACTTAGCAAAGGGATTTGGGGGCTTGAAAGGAAACAGTGTTCTAGTTGTGATTTCCAGTTCAGTTTAATGACTAGTATCTTCCCCTAGATAGTCGCACAACACGCACAACACATCTAAAGACTAACTTTGGCTGACAGCATGGATACCATGAGATAACACTTTAAAACTAACATTTTGTTTCATAAACCAATGATGTAATTTTATTATGTATTATTGTAACAAAACCCACAAGTTTGTGAATGGCTCATTTTATATTGTTCAGCATAACATACTTATTCCACTGACTAAGAATTTAGGTGAAACCATTCTAATTTGCCAGGTATCAAGTTTTTTGGAAAGCAAACAATTTTGAAACTTTGGGCTTTTTTCAGTGAAGGATGTCAAACAGCCGCTCCTCTCTAAGGATCTTAGGCATTAAATAGTATTACATATTATAATTTGCTTAAAACATCCATGCTTAATGATAGTTTTTGTCTAATTTGAAGAATTTTATAAGTGGGTCTTACACTATCCATTCTGCAAGTATTATTTCAGTGTGCGGGAAGATCATTACGAATATATGATAATATATAAAGCTATTTATCCCTTTCAGATTATTTCCACATGCATCCTCTGTAATTAAATCAGTGGCTTATGGCAGCTAGTCTTTGAAGTGATCTCTGCAAAATAGGAAAATGTAATTTGTGGAACAAAATGCTGATCAGTCTATTCCAGCCACATCTGTTAAGCTCTAGTAGTTCAGAGATTTCTGTGATGAGAGAGTTCATGCAAAGCAGAAAGTTTCCTGTATTTCTTTCAGTCCAAAGGAAGTTCATTGGAAGTGGTGGCCACTATTCCAACCAAGTAACAAGGTTTGAAGTCTGAGGCATTGTTTGCCCACAATTTTCAGTGAATTCACTGAAAGTGATGCTTGAGTAAGTAGCTGTACTTGTGTATTTAAATAAAAGTGCTACCGAGAGAATGATAAGAGAAAGCAGAGCAAGAATTTCTGGCAGAGAAGACAAGGCTTTAGAGAGGTAAATAGAGAGATGATCTCTTCAGAAGCACCAGTGGTGGTGGTTGAGTAAAGCTAATAGAACTCATGATGTGATTCCCCTTGATTGCAGTACATCTTGGAAACACCTGATATTATACAGGTATAGACAACCGTTATAATTACCGTTACACAATTCTCCATGTAAATGCTTTTCTTCTGGAAGAAAAGCAGTTTTTTTGCAGGACCCTTAGAGCCTTTCCAAAGTGATGTCAGTTAAACTGTTGAAGGTGCACGTACAAGAAGATGGGTGTGCCAGCACAGGGAGTTACTGTCTGACTTGTCCAGCCACAGCTGTGCCTGCTGAAAAGGTTGCCACCCACAGCTGCTTGGCACTCTCTCTCTTTCCTCCTCCCTATCCTAACCTGGAGGTTTCTACACTTGAAATCTTATAGATGAGCTGCTCGTATGATTGTTCCCTGGGCTCTCAGGCAAAATGAGGTGAGTTAGCAAAGCCCTGGTATCTAAATTGTTTAAGAAATACTTGCTCATTTCAACCAACACAAGCCTGTCTATTTGCAGAGTTGAAGAAAGCAAGAGGGCAGTTACAAGTAGTCCCTTCAACCAGTGAACATTTGCAACTGAGAGATATGTCCACAGTCTAAATTTTCTCCTTAGCTTACACTGACACATTATCAGTCCTGTAATAAATGGCCTCTAGTTTCTAGTAATGTCAGTCTAGTACCTATTATTAGCAATCATTTCACTCTCTTATAAATATGCAAACTGAAATGTCTTCAACTCAAGTGAGTATCTTTGTCCTTACAAAGACTTCCAAGACAGCTTGGAAATGAAATGTACAATTACCAAATAACTTGAAAAAAGTTACATTATTTAACAGTGTTATCGGAATACCCCGAAGTCTAAGTTTTTTTTGTTCCTTTGAAGGGAATGACTTCTGCTAGACACAGAAAATTGTAGTAAGTAGATCCCTAGCAAAAATGGCTACACCCTTCCCAATGAGGATTTTTATTCATGATATCTGCTTCTAATTAAGTAACTGCACTATATTATACATACTAAGGCCCAATCCTTTGCCCTTTGAAGTCAATGGCAAAGCTCCCATTGAGTTCATGGGAAAAAATGTAACTCCTTTGTTAAGGCTTCCTTTATAGCAATTTCAACTGTTAGGTTTTTAAAACAAAGATTCAGCTTTGCCATCTTTGCCTGCAGACAACAAGCAGTTCCTGATACTCCTTGTATTAGACAGAGAGTACTAGGAAGGGGAAATTTGGTCTTATAAATTATGTTCCCCTGTCATTCCATTTGTTTTTCTTTCTGTTACTGTAAAGTGCTGCAATGGACATATGATTGTCTCTCATTATCTTTATATTAGAAACTTTCTTGAAATTCAATATTGTAGCAATTTATGCCATACGTGGCATGTTTATGCTATAGAGAACATATCAAATGAAACCAGCAGTATAGAAAACCTTAGCTTATCTACTTTCTTCATAGTTTTGACCCATCACCAGTTCATCTGCTAATGAACTGTAATATAAAACATGCTTACAAAAAACAAAGCATCCAGCTTCCTAAATGGGACCATATTTCTAAAATATACTTACAAAAAGGCAAGTTTATAAAATAGTGATTCTACAACTACGCAGTCCAGGATGACGTAACTCTTTTGAAGCAAAAGGTTACCTGCGCATTTGATGCCCCATCCCAGATGTAGGAAGGAGATATCAAGCAAAGAAGGAAACTTAAAGGATTCAAAATACATTTCTGTGGAAGTAGAAAGAAGACTTGTAGACAGAGTTTCCCTGCTAAACAAGAAAAGAAGATCCTGTGCTGCGCCCAGGACTGCAGCACATGATAGAGAGCTCAGGGTATGAGCCCATTTGCTCTGGCAAGCTTAGAGCTAGGTTTTCGTTAAAATTTACCTTCCACATAAGCAGCAAATAAAGCAGCCACTTCTTCACTGTTCTTAGCACCCCATGGAGAGCAAGGTGCTGAGGTGTTTTGAAGATTTGTGGCTTTCATGCTCAACACCATGTTGTATTGGCAGGCAACCAAAAAATAGCACTTTGATTTTGGTGCATGCCGAAGTGTTTCAGTCTAAACGTGCATTAGTCTCATCCTAACATCCACACTGACTATGGACTACGGATTCTAATGAAATGGGACAGATGGGAAAAATTACAGAAAAGGAAAAAGAAATCCACTGTGTGACTTGTGTACATTAGATCTGAAATTTAAAACCTTCAAGCTGATATCCAGGGGTTTTTTTTACTGCCAGTTTCATTCCAGCCAATGAACAGTGCTTGTAAGTACTGGTTGCAATCTAAACGTTATCATCTTTGTCCATAGTTAATTCCATGCACAGAATTGTTCCTCTTAAAGTTGAAGCTATCTCTGCAAATCAGTCTCATTTTATAGAGTGCTAAGCATTTAACCGATGAAATATGGTTCCTTAAATTAATTTCTGCTCTAAATATTTCTGCTGTAAATATGAAGAACACTGAGTTCTGTATTTGGAAGAAAGCCCTTCCATGATATGCATAAATTGCTAGCTGTATCCTCTCAAACAATCTGACACAATCCTAACAGGCTTTGTAAACAACATTTCCTGTTGTGATATTTTAATGTGAACATGGCCAAAAGTCTTACTATTACATTCACATTCACAATAAGAATGCAATGGCAGAAAATACAGAACAATGAAACATAATAATGTCATGCAGCGTATTTTAAATGATTCCAGCAAAGAAACTGAAAAATGAAACAAAGCTCTATACAAAGCAGCTAATCTAATTTAGTAGGAATACACTGTTTGGTTTTTTTAGTTTGTTTAGTTTAAATCAGTGTGAATTATGTTGTTCATTCTATTCCATTGAAAACTCTCCTAGCATGAGAGTTGGAAAAGTATCTATTGGAAACAAGCACAAATGAATACTACCATATATCCAAAGCGTGCTTGTATTTGCCTAAATACTGTGGAAAGCGTGCCAAAACCAGCTTGGTATGTGGTTCTGTATATCCAAAACAGGGTATACAATCACGTGCTAGTTCAGCCTGCAGTTTTTAAACAACTAGATGGGACTTTAGTACTGAACATTTCCACTGGCACAATAGCTGTAATGCAAAAGTTTGAAACTAGAAAACGCAGACCCCCAACCTTTGGAAGTATATTTAAACCTTTGCTGGTAAAGGTGTATGAATTTTTTTTCCTCATTATTTTACTAACTAGCAATGGCAGATTTTCAGGAACAGAGTTATTTAGCAGTGGTCTATTTTAGTTAGATTTTGGGAACTTCAATTTGTTCCTTTGTTTTGTAAAATAAATTAACCTAATCTCTATAAAGCCCAGCTTCTTCCCAGTTTGTCAATGGAAGTTTTGTCATTTACTTGAGTGGAAGCTGAGCTAGGTCATCTAAACATATGCAAAAATGTATCGGTTATTAAATTGAGTCAAGGCTTATGACAGGGTCAAAATCCTCTCCAGAAAAGATAGATAAACCCACAATTTTCCACATAACTTCTTATGTGAAAGAATATGTAAATATGCTTTACAGGGTTTTCTGAATATCAGCAAATACCGGCTGTGTCAGATGGTCTGAAGAGTGAATTTGAGAATAAGAGTTTGTCCAGGCTGCAAAGACAAACTATGTTTGGAAATGTATTAGCTAGCAAATTTAAACAAACAGTTTTAAATACAGTCCAAGTAAGGCAAGTTGTGTTTAAAATCATGTAGGTTAACTCTAAACTCCCCTCCTGTGCTGCCAAAGTTCAACTACCATGTTTTAAACATGGCTTGCTCTGTCTACTGCTAATGCATAGTTGTATTCAAAATCTGTTTAAAATGTCAATTTATACAAATAAGGAAGTATCAGCAAGGTCGTGTTAGCTCAGTACTGAGCCTTTACACAGCATGCTGAGCATCTTCATTTCAAACACAGTAGCATGTAGCGAGATCCTACTTGACTACGCAAAAATTAGTATATTTTCAGAAGCAGACGGCACCAAAGCACCAACTCCAACTCCAAGACGACTTTTAATGTCATCTGGAGATGATCTGAAACACAGAAGAGTCTCTTACTTCCATCTTACTAGGAGGATGGTGCTCCTCGCCCATCAGTGCACAGGCGAGCAAGGGAGCAAAAAAACACTGCTTCAGCAACTGATGGTTTATACTCATCTGTGTGACTTAGCACTGAAGTGAGCTAGGAGCACAGGTATAACACAGCTATATTTATCATGTCTCAACTAGAATGTAGTGACCAGAATGTCAGCTTTTACTAACCTAGATTTTTCTGCCTGGAAGTGTGAGCATTTGCCAATGGTGACAATGTAAGAAGAGTGCCACGGACTTGAAAAAGTTGCCTTAAACCCAGCAGCTTTGATGTACTTTGTGGGTGGACCAACTGTGGGCTAACATACCTCTTGTATACGTGACAGTGACATGCTTTGCCTTACCTCAGGATCAAAAGCATAACTGTGCTAACATGTCTTATCCTTTATTTTTTTTCTACTAGACTAAGTGTAAAGGTCAACTTGATGAAAGCCACTTGGGGTTGTTCTGCGTGTGTCAAGTATTTTGGATAAATGCAGGGAGAAAGTCAAACTACCACAACAGAGCCCACCTCTGTACACATCCGGCATTAAGTAATCATATTCAGACATCAGTGTTTCACACTGTTAGTTCAGGTTGTTCCCATGTCTTTGAGTTTCCCTTTCAGTTGCAGGTTCCAATGAATCCAAAATGATGAAACCGAGACTTGAATTGAAATCTGAGCGTTTTGATGGACAAGTGCACAAGGCTAAAATGACCAGGCAGCCAGTTGTCACATGTCCCTACTGAGCCAAAGGTAAAACTACTATTTGTGCAGCAGCAGCAGCAGCAGAAGTCTATTTCAGAAATTGGCAAAATAGTCACAAACTCTGTAAGTTTTGCAGGAAGCCTAGTTGAGGCCATTGGATTTGAACCCTGAATTAGGAAAGTATTTCATAGGATTAATTTGGACTATAGTTAACATTTACAAGACAATGGAAAATTGCATGATATTTGGCATGTTTGGAAATAAGAAAATGTCCATAGTAGAGCAAAAATTTTCAGGGTGCAAAATCACATTGGTAAGAGTTTCAAAATATCCATTAAGTTCTTTCAAATAAGTTGGCATTTTAGAGGATAGGCATTGTAACTGTAGTTATGCACTGGCAAACTGGCATGGTAGAAATTAAAGGAAGGGAAATGTTACTATTTTATTTTTCTAAAAATTTAGTTGAAAAAAATTGCTGAAAAAGTACCTAAAATCTGTCAGCACTTTAAAAAAAATACCTACTGTGTTTCTCCATAAGCAACTACTTATTATTCTGCCGCTGATAATCAAGGAGAGATCAGGATGAATGCTGTCATAGATATAAAGTAGGACAATATGATCCCCTTTGAAGATATCTTTCTTGCTGAGGTGTATGTATGTAGAAATATCTCTGTGTATACTACATATAGACCAGAGTACTTCTGGAATGGAGGTGATCTGAATTCAGTAACGAGTGAGGCGCCTTGTCTCAATAATATTAGTTTCCCCAATGTCTCAAGCGTGAAAACCTACGACACAACTGATCGTATGGATTTTTAAGCATCTGTTCATTTTTACTTTTAGGATATTGATAGGAAAAAGAGGACTGAATTTCCTCTGAAGTGCTTAGAGGTCTGAGTCATGGAACTTACCACCCTGGAATAGTAGAACTATTCAGTTAAGTTCCCAAACTTAAATTAGCAAGACTTTGACAGATACAAACAATGAGTTCATCAAATTGCTGTTTGGTGTAGGTAACAAATATGCTGAGAATAATGTATCTCTGATAATTTAATGGAGTTACATCATGGTTGAATTATAAATCTAAATCATCTATAGGACAACTCTACCTGTTGCAAAAGAGGTGCTTCTTACAGGATATAGCTTCATTATATATAACATAGCTGGTATTGTTGAGTATTAGTAGAAAAACTCACAGGACTTTCTTTCAAATGCCAGTCCAGAAGATCATACATTATTTTGTACATACAGGTTTTATGTATTTTAAACTAAAAACTGCAAAAAAGTTTACAAGAAAGAGAATCTATGATATTCATTAAAAAAGCATTCTTTCATATATCTTACAGTGGAAACAGAAAGGACATCACGTGTCACTTTACTTTCATATATCTTGAATTCTTAGCCATCTAGGGTCACTGTTGTACTGAGATTTCCCAGCCGTCTCCTGCTTTGGGAAAGCTATCCTACAGTGCACTACTGACATGGTTTAGTGTCTTGGTGCATACACAGCACAACTGGTACAACCACTGTTTTCCTTAGCTTTGTACTCCCGATTATCTTTTTTTTTTTTTAATGACATCCATTTATTAGATATCCTGCTTAGCACAATATGTCTTTTGACACAGTCTTTAAAACAGATTTTTTAAAAGTCATTAAGGTATATGTGGACAGTATATAGAATATGCAAATTCTTCTAAACTGAAAATAAATTTTTATGAAGCATTTACAACGTTAGTGGACATAACAAAGTAAGCTGATGTATGGAGCCAGGGTTGGGAGGAGGAGGGGTGTTAAACAATTTGTATGCCTCTCCAGAAAATGAGTCAAATGTTTTCAAAATTTACATTTTGAGTAAGAGTTAAAAATGGACAAACAAAATGGTACTTTGTGATACTTTAAAAAAAAATCCATTTGTTGCAATCCCACATCTAATAAATTACTGAAATGTCTTGAATCTAATTTAATGGTTGTAAAATCATTTGCTGATGAAGATTTCCTATTTTATGCGCTGGTGAGAAAAGATACCGAGGTATTTCTTGGGAAGGCAAAAGGTTTGTCTCTCTCTCTCTGTTAACACTTTGCATGATAATGGAAGACAATGCTTTATACTACAGGCAAAACTCTCATGGCTTTTAGCGGGAATGCTACTTGCATATATGCTTTAAGAGCTAGGCAACAAACAATGGGGGGAGGGTTTACGTGTTTTTCTATAAATGTCATAAACAATACTTTAAAAGACATAAACTGGTAAAAGTTGCTTCTGGCATTGAACTGCAGCGACTTATTTCATTAGCTTTAAAAACAGTATGTTTCCTTTATCAAAAGGGTAGATAAGTGTGAATTTGGGATTTTTGTATCCTGCCACATTTTCAAGGCTTATCTCATTTCCTTCCATTTCACATCCCTCTTCCCTTTAGATCTGTATCACAACCACTGCTCTGCTCATGACCGGGGCCCAAGTGCACGTCCCTCTGCAGCAGTCCAGGCGTATACAGTGCTCAGGTTGTGACGGCAACCAGGCGAGCAACCCCTCTGCTGCTTTCCCAGCTCCTGCGAGCTGAGACCCAAAATCTCGGCTGGTGTAAACTGGCAATGACCCACTGGTTCCATGGAGCTACGTTAGTATGCACCAGTGGAGAAGCTGAACCTTGAACTGAAAACCAAACCAAACCATTTTTTATTGTGTTTAGGAAACACAACCTTTGGATTTTGCAGCCAATAGGAAAATTACTATGTGCTAGTTGGGTAATTCTTTATTCTTTCATGAGTTATTAGATTCAGTTTTCACAGATAACAGAATAAAAGCTGAAAACATTGCCTCTCTCCAGAAAGGGTCACACACAGTGTAGCTGCAGACCCCCCACCTCGCCGTGCCTCAACCTCACGGTGGTGCCTGACCTGGAGACCCAGGTCTGCGCGCCTCTGAGAGAGCCCAGGCTCCCCGGGGAGAATGGCGAAGCCTGCCGACAGAGTGAGTCCCAAAGCAAGCTGTGGCCTGGCAACTCTAAGTTTCAGGTTTTCAGCCAGATACTAGTGTCAATTTTCAAATCTCCCTGATCCTGACCAACTCTTAAGCGTGGAGAAATGAATGATCTGGAACTCATAAAGCACCCAATCCACCACGCTTATAACACTTATAGATGCTGATACGCATGTACTCTTACAAAGGGTGTTCTGAAGTATTGTATTACATGGCCTTTTAATTGGGTTCATTTGCAAGGAAACAAACTCACAATTCTTTGATTTTTTTCCTAAAAATACATATTAGTATTTTTCTAAATTTAGATATATTTTACTGGTGGATTTTCCCATTAGAAGTAAGGCACAACTGTTACCATGTATCTAGTTCTCAAGTCCCAGATTTTAGTGGTAAAACAGAACCCAGACCTAAGTGCCACAGTCTAGGATGTGATTATGAAAAAAAAAAATTGTGTAGCCCATTTTTATCAGGAAAACTAAAGCTTAATCAGAATCTTGTGTTCAAACTACCGTGCTTTTTACTTTTGGTTTTATGTAATCGAGGCCACTTGCCTTTCACCGTTACTTGCAATTTTTTAAGTTCTAGCTACAAGTTTTCACTAGATGGCAGGATTCCACTGTCATCTATTATCAGTGGCTTGCAAAGCAACAGTTGCTCATCGGTAGGAAAAAAATTTAAACACGTTCAAGTTTTGCAAAATATAAACCGAAAAAACTTAACAGTAATGAGAAAAATTATACATACACTCAATAAATCAGAGCTTTATTACTGAATATGATTAATATTATGGGCTGGAAATCATTGAAAATAATAGTGAAAGATGTTCTTTTCTTGACAGAGGAACTAAAAGGACCTTCTTTTATAAGATGAAGTAGACTTACTGTTCCTGCTGTTTGTGAAAAAGTTAACTGATCCAGTAAATTAAATTTAACTAATTAATAAATATATTGACAGCTTAAGAAAGCTAGCGCTTAAATAGCTAACCTACTTATCTAAAATACTATATCAAAGCACAAAAAACTTAACACTCAATGTACTGGATTACCAAGATACTAAAAGGTGGTAAGATACACTTTAATCTCTCTCCCTCACTTTAACGAGGCAGAATTCATCATCTGGTGATCAGTCCCAGTATCATTTCAGCCAGTGGTATTTTGCTGACCTCGGAGCTCTGGACAAAATTTGACCCTCTTGTCTAGGAGACAGAATGCAGCTCCATACAGTTACATAAGCCTTAATAACCGTGACAAATCTTCATTGTTGCACCAGTGGAGAAGCTGTTGCAATGGAGCGAGCACTGATTTTTAACAAAACTACTTTTTAACTATTATTGTTGCAAGTTGGGGTTACCAATTCTTATTTTTTATTTATTCTGAATTTCTACTGTCTGTTTTGCTCTCATTTTTTGCATGAAGATAATTTATGAAGTGTTCAGTAATTTTCAGTGTTGCTCATGAAATCTAAGGGGGAATGTTTGGCATCTATTAAAGCTGCTTCTAAGGCTGGATAACTTTCCAAAACCAGAGATAACTCAGTGTAATGCTTTCCAGGATTCCAAAAATAGTAAGAACATTTTCTCAGGATAGAGCTGTATTTATTCTATGCCTAGAGCAGAAAAAGTATCACGAATAGATGACTGAAACAGCATTTCCTAATATGAGATTAAGTTTTGCGATATGCCGAGTGCATTCAAAAACATAGAGCGAATCAAACAGGAGCTGACAGGCATACATCATTTCACAATTTCAAAGCATTAACATTTAAGAAAATGTTTGCAATACTTGCAAGCTACCAAAAAGTAATCATTCCTTTTTATTGAAGCAAACATAATCAGCACCTGTAGAATCTCTGCAAAATATGTTAGTAAATTCAAACGAGCGTCACAATAAGATCCACACCAACCATTTCACTGGAAGCAGTATATATTTAAACAAACTATTCTCTTCACTCGTGTTCACAAAACACCGATAACATCTTTCGCTCATGATCCTACCTTGGCGATTTGCAAAGGCTGCTTTTGCTCCTTGCCACCTTGCAATCTAAAGCCCCAAGGCGCCCCTCCACTCATAGCAATGCAGAGATAATCCCCTGTGCCCATTTTCCTGGTGCAGTTAGGCAGCATTCATTTACAGAAGAACATGAAAAATTTGTCTTGCAGATGTTCAGCGAGCTGGAGATTCGTCTGCCAGGCAGAGCTGGAGACCCAGAGCACCACACTGTTGCTGCTGCTGTGTACTGCACTAGCGAATGCAGTCATTCAGAAGAATGTAAGAGCTCCTTCGGATCGAGGGCACAGCCCACTCTTTCGTCAGATTTCTACGCTCAGCCCACCTTCAAAGTAAAGTAAGTAACGTTGAGAAAATGCACACAAAGAGACTCGGCCATGAGGCAGAAAAGGCTGTATTTAAACACGACTCTCGTGACAGCTAAATCAAAACAACAGCAAAAAGAAGTGTACATTTCCCAGTGACAATTTAGGATGTAAGTTTACTTTACTAAATGGTGCCAGACGTTTTAAACTCTAATTTACCCATTTTTTGCATTCATACTCCAAACAAAGAAGAAAGCAGAATCTCAAGTGAAACATCATGTACATCCTCTGAATAACTGATACACTTAGATTGAACTAGGTTTATGATTTTAATCTCTACCCCGCATGCACTTTCCGCAGCACTGCAGGTATGCAAAAAAAAAAAAAAAAATTAGAAGAAAAGCTTTATAATTTCCCTGTCTTGGAATTGCTTCTTTTGCTGGTTCTCTCTAACCTCAGTATATTTAACATGCACTGCTATGACCTGAATTATTATTGGACCCTAATAATACCTGTTCTTATGCAGCCTGTTGCCTTTCCTACCAGAGAGGGGAAGAAGATTAGCGGAATGAAGTATCAGATCTCTCTACTGATGTTATCAGTGGATGATTTGCATTGTGTCATTAAAGGGGAACCTTACTATAAGCATGGGGGAAAAAAATGATTCAGTGGGAAGTTAATTTGCCAGTGCCTTACAAGACCTGGTTCAGTTCTGTTCCCCATTGCTGACTTGGGGTAACGCAGACTGTAAACAGCTGAGCTCCTCCAGATCTAGTTGGAGTGCTTTAAGAGGTGACTGCTCTTCGGCAAGGGATGAATATTCCCCTAGCTGAGTGTTAACAACTGACAGCGTAAATGCTCCTACTCACCTCAGCCCAAAGTCAGCTCGGCTTAAATCACATTGCATTTTGAACTAAGCTGGTTCTAAAG
>NW_008824233.1:2026029-2026735 GCF_000699105.1 Pygoscelis adeliae | reverse complement strand
CGGCTAGACTAGTTTCTGAAACAAACACCTCTTGCTTTGACACCCAGGTTGCTGGGGGTTGATGTCAGATTCCTACAGTGTGAATTCCACCGAGGTCCCTGTACTACGTGTTTTTGGTTGGCTGGTTCTAGGTCTTCAGAGATGTGAGGGCAACAGGAAACACTCGGCATTTAAGTTATATGACTTTGCACCTAAGTAGCTGGTAACCGTTGAGGCTTTAAACCTAAGCCTGTGTGTCTGTCAATTAAGTGTCCCTGGAGTGATGCTTCCTTACACTACAGCAATGTTCTTTAAAGACCATTAGGCAAAATACCAAGGTAGAGACAGGATCTTCTCTTAAACTGAAATATTACTGCTGGAAAAAGTAGACAGGCTTTTAGGCACTTGAGCCCTTCATCAGGCCTCTGAAGACACTAAGGTAACCCAAAGACTGGGTGGAGACAAGCTGCCTAATCAAACAGAGGAAAATGTCACTCTCTAAATATCAGGATTTAATGGGAGGAAGAGTGCTTTCTCTATTGACTACAAGACAAAGGCTCTGGAGAAGCAAAACAAGCACAGCTTGCCATATAATTAAATACTTAGGGAAAACACTATCAGAGAAGCCATACTCAGAAAGGGAACGGTCTTTAAAGGAACTCTGCTAGGCAGTCTCTGAGTGAGGATGCCTCGTTTAAAATAACTCAGTTCAAGGTGGTTAACTGCT
>NW_008824233.1:2019863-2025972 GCF_000699105.1 Pygoscelis adeliae | reverse complement strand
CCCTAAGCAGAATCTTGCTTTAGATAAAATTCTCTCCCTTTTGCCTAACGATGCACATTTTTATAGATACTTTTATGACAATAAAATTCTTAAGTATATAGCTGCAAAAAATGTCCTATGACACTCTGGTAAATACAAAAATAAACGTTTTTTTTTAGGAAAATGAATCACAGATTATCAGCCCTTCAAATGTTATAAATTTATGATGAAATGTATATGTTTAATTACTGTTAGGGTGTTTTGAGCTTGTGTTAGGCTCTCTTTTATCATTTTGGTAAAAAGGAATAATCAAATCTGATCTCTGTTTCTGAACTTCCTCATGTACTTATTGTAGAAAACAAGTTAAGGAGAAACACCCCTGCATCTGGATGGTCATATATCTGATGGGAATTTGTACTAGATAGACATGCTTCTATCTCCTTTGACCATATAACAGACCTGTGTAAAATGATAGAATAATCTTGATTAGTCACTGCTCAGCTGAAAAAATAACCAGTCAGAACACCAGGATCTGTTTGATTTTGTTGTATGACATAGATGAAATGTCTCCATACAGCTGCTGAAGTATCAGTAGTTGGTGTCCTTGAAGTTAATCCCCCACCACCTGTGTGATGTTATTAAGGCAAAAAAGCAGAGAGAAGCACTTGAAATTTGATTGACATAGCAAAATTGTGCCAATGGTTTTGGCTAAAATCACCACGTAAAACATCAGAGAAATTTCTCTTAAAAGCAAAATTAACAGCTGTCTACAACATTGTGAACGAGTTTTTTGGAGCCTTAAAGTTGAATACTTTAGTGTTTGTTTAATGTTCTACTGGCTTCTAAGCTGTGAAATCTACGTGGCGCTCTAGAAGTTAAATAATCTTGTGGAAGTAATGGCAACAATAGGTAACATTGTTGGTGCTGTAAGATCTCTGCTCTCCACAGAAAAATTCTTTTTTTTCTGCTGAGTTTGTTTATATATTGTGTAGTACTAGTTACTCTGGAACAAGTTGTGAAAAGAATGTAGTATTTAAAAAAAAAACCCAAACACAAAAACCCAAACCAAAATCTTTAAACTAAGAGTAACCCAGTATAATGACAAAGCTTTGGGGACATTTAAACCTGATACATTTAAACGGATATAGGACTCTCTGCTTGAACTGGCAAGAATTGTGGTCCTGACAGGAGAACAAAGATAGGAAAAATAACTTTTTTCTAGTCAGTATGTTGAGGGGGTTTTATAACAACAATTCCAAACAAATTGCTGCTTTTTTTCTTCTGAGAGGGAATTTGTTGCTTGTTCCGCAGTAAGAAAAACTTTTGAAGTCTGTAACTAAACTATTCCCATGATGGGGAGACCCAAAGCTTCCTATGTCCTAATCTAACAAATAATATTCCATAGGCATTAACAACTCCCATTTGCCTTATATGACTTTCTTAAATGCTTATGCCGCAGCATATCTTGCTTTTTAATACTAGTCTTATCGTGTTGTACATTCTCTGCATCCTTTGGGATTTCTAAATGCTGGTCAGCAACTGGACATCATGATAAAAGCGGAGTCATTCATGGGGTTTATGACATTTTGGTCTCTGTGGTCTCTATAGCATAAATAAATTGCATAAATTCTGAGATGATTTTTGAAATCCACTGAAAAATTTAAAGCTAATGGCAACCACAGCCACTTAACCACTGCCACCATCTCCATCGTTTCACTAAAACCTAAAGATCCAATTCTAGGCAACAACTGACAAAAACTTTATGTCACAAAAAATAACTTTGTAAACTTGGCAAATGGCAAATACCAGAACTCATCCAACATCTATCTGTGCCCAAATACAGGTAAAACTGGCTTGAATCTGATCTTCTATGATGAGATCTGTATGAAAAAATTTCCCCACCTGCTCATCTGCTTTCAAGAACTGCCAGTCAAAAAATCTAGCACATTAGCCTCGATGAGCTGTGATAAACTAAGAATAGCCATACTTAGACCAAAATGAGGCTGTCTACCCTAAAATGTTGTCTTTGATAGCAGATGGAAAATGGTTGCTTAGGAAAAAGAATAAGAACATGGAAAATGCACACTACTTTCCTCAGGCAGCCTGCAGTGAATTCCACTCAAAAACTTCCTTAGCTGGATGCAGTTCCTCTGTACTTAGTTATGAATTTCTCTTCCATGAACTTTTCCATGTGGTTTCCTCTTGAGCCCACATAACTTTTCGTATCTGTAGCTTATCGTAGGAAGCCATCCCTAACTGCATTGTGACATAAAGAATCACATTTTCTTCTTTGACTCTGGATCCTACAGATTCATTTGATGTCCCTTGCTTCTTGGATCAGAGGAAACTGTGACCAAGCAATCCCCAGCCACACTTTCCAGGCACTTATTTTATAGACCTCTTACATATCCATCTCAGTCATCTTTTGTCAAGGAAAGAAGAATAGAGTAATTACTCATTCTTTATACAGAAGCTGTCTCATACCTTTCGTTATCCTCATTGCCTTTCTCTACATCCTCTATAGTTCTATGTCCTTTTTGAGGTGGGGGCCTGGAACGCCACGCAGTCTTCAGACTGCAGACAAAGTTGGGATTTATACAATAACACGATGATGTCATCTATTTTGTTCTCTAGTTGCTAACCCCAACATTGCTAACACCTGATTTGCTTTTTCAGACGCTGCTGAATTGATGTTTTCATGGAACTATCTTTTAAAATCTTGTCTGATGGTAGTCAGTTCAAAGCTCATTGTTTTATATGTGAATTAATGTTTTTTTCCCCAATGTGTATCACCTTATACTTCTAAGCCATGTTATGGTATGGCTGCTTAGTTTTCTCAAAAGCCTTTGGTGAAGGAATTTGTTGAAAGCCTTTTGTAAATCCAAGATCAATCAGATCACCCTTATCCACATGTTTTTTGATCCCCTCAAAGGACTGCCTTAGTTTGTGAGGCAGGACTTCCTTTTATGAAAACCTTTTTAACTCTTCCCAGATAAGTCATATTTATCCAGATGTCCACTGTTCCACATTATAGTTTCCACCTATTCGTTTTGTATAGATATCGGGCTGACAGGCTGGTTGTTTTCTGAATCTCCCTTGGAACACTTTTGTTAAAAAATGGCACGCTCTAATCTCAGGTAACAGTTTTAAGTAAGAGTCAGCTATTTCAGCCTTGAATTCCTTTAAAGCTCTGTGTGGTCTTGGTGACTACTTAATTTTATTTGCCTCATCCACTGTCACTTCTCCATATATTTTCTTTTCTTATTGTAATAGTAATTTATGATTCTGAACAGTTTTACTATAAGTGGATTTATCTAAAATCTAACTTAAATCAAGTAGTTCTGTAGCTGAGTCCAGAAGACATTCTACAAATGTGAGCAGAAATAAGACGTTTGTTCATCTTTCATTCAGCAATAAAAGAAAAGCTGTCATTTCACCTGCAGTTTCCTACAATAGTATCCTAGGTCTGTGGATTCTTTAAAAATGCAAACCTTTCCACCCATTCCTTAGTAATGAGGAAGAGAGAAAGGGAAAGGGGATATCGTGATCTCTAATTTATGGGCAGCATTTTACGGCTGTAAATACCCAGATGGTCTGATTTCCTCCTTTTTATGCATTTAATTTTCTTTTCCTATCTGATTTTTTTCACATAAAATCAGCATAAGCTAGTTCCCTAAAAATGCCGATTTTAACAGCTTTCCAGTAACTACCCAATTTATTGTAGGATGTGATTTTAGCCAAATGGGAGAACCAGCAGGGGAAAAAAAAAAAGAAAAAAAAATGACAGTGCTTGTTTGTTTGTTTATTAATTACATGGAAAAAACCACTTGTAAATATATAGCTAGTTTAATGGAACAAAAGAGAAAATCACAGCCATGCCACTTAAGAAAACATGACGTACAGTCTCTTCCAACTGAAGTGAAAATGGCCTCTTCTAATATATCCCTTCAAATTAGATTTTTTTTAAAAGTGGCTTCTGCAAGCTGGGTAACATAAGGCAACACAGCATATGTTACCGTCCTGAATCATTGCCTAATAACATTCCTTGTTTCGTAGTAGTACAACTCAGTAGTTGCATAAGGTAAAAGCAAATTTTGAACGCAAAGCTAAACATCATTTTCCCCACACCTTACAGAAGTATAAAAATACATTTCTGCTTAACTCCTACCCTTAGTTTTTGTTCTCCTGACTTTAGAAGCAACAAGGAACAGAGCCACATGGAAAGGTGCAACAAGGAACAGAGCCACATGGAAAGGATTTAATTTTCAAAAAAGGTATAAAATGACAAAGTGAATGAAATATATTGATGGAAGGTTCAATGCACGGCTCCAGCTAACATTCGTTAAAGCTGATTGCTCTTCATTTTTTCCCATCAAATTTGTCTTGTCGTACAAGAGAGATTAATAGAATCCAGATGTTTTGATTCCATGAGGAACTTCGCAGTGCACTGCCAGCTAAAGAGGGTTTGCTGACTGAAAGTACAAACATGGAGTGGAAAAGGTACTAAAAACCAGTAATACCAAGTTCTTAGTGAAGAGAAAAGAAATTAAAAATACAAGTCATAGATAATTATTAGCTACCTCTAAAGCCAGACGGGAAAGCTCTGCCCACAGTCCTAAGAGGCATGAGCAGCTCCTCACCAGTAAAGGTAAAGGCTTCAAATTTTAATCCCTAATGTGGATTATTAGGCTAGGTACTGTGTGATGGGTTGGAATTTGAGAACTAGTTCTGCTTTGGTTTTTTTCCCCAACTTCAAGACTGGCAAATGAAGTGTAGTGGAAGAAGCAGAGGAATGTACTGAATCTGACTCTGGTGTGAGAAACCACTTTCTCAGAAACGTAAAATAAATCCGATCATGTTTTAGAACCTGAGGTAATTCTTTCTCTAAGTAGAAATACAAAGGATTGCACTGTCATGTTCCGAAAAACTGTAAGTCTGCAATCTGCCAAGTGTAAGGGGTAATGCAGGACAGCGCTCAACTAAGCTTCTCTTGAAGGGGGAAAGTAATTTGCTGTTGTTCTCTGCTGGAAACAAATTGCCTCACCTCCATGCCAGCTCGGCTAAGGTTAACAAAGTTGTAGACATTGAGGAAGAGTCAAACTTTCGCCTGTTTATCTTGCCCCTACATCTTTGTTCCCTGTTGTGTTCTTAGTAGGATGAGTAATAGTAACTCTAGCCACAAGCAAAAGTTTATTAATGCAGGTAGCCCATGGCAGAGGAATAAGAACTCTGTTCCTCTTAATGGTAGACTTAGCAACGGTCACAATCCTGCCTTTTGTTATTAAATTAAAGTATCTTTCTGTGAGTCCTGAGCTGATTGCACATGCAGTTAATAACAGGCATTGTTATTGGACAGGTGTGTTAGTTAGAGCACACTCCCAGCATTTATATATGGTTCACTACGAAGACAATGTAAGTCAGCTGAAAATGTGAAGTTTACCGTGCCACTACCAGGAGGGTATTTCTCAGCACTTATGTTAGTGGGTGTCATCCTAGATGCTTGTAATGGCTTTATCAGTATGATTTTAGGATCTATTGTGGAAAAAAAAACAGGCAAAAAAAGCCACTTTCCTCCAAAACACAGAAACAAAGTTGATATCCTTGAGCATTACTGATTGATAACACAATAAATAGAAATTCATGCAGAAAGAGTTCCCCTGTAACTACAATTCACCATGTCAGGATGTAGATTAATGAAGATCTGCTCTCTAAGCATATGCCTAGGTGGCAACATATCACAGGCCCTCTGTAGCCAAAGACCTGTCACCATTAAATACAGTGAGTAAAAATGTATGGGTAACTCGAGTAAGGAGCCAAGAATTTGGAGAAGAGAACTCCGATGTTTGTTTCTTTGGTGTTTGTCCTACCTGTTCCTACCACAGCCAGTCCCAGATACTCAGGAAATACCTTCCTGAACTACTGGCTGAAGAGAAATAGGCTTTTTTTTTCTTCCTGGACTCTCAAAGTCTTTTGAGATTCCAGGTGTTCATACATGGTCCCACCACGTCCCAGATGCACACTACAACAGGAGCTTCCTTTCTTTCTCCCACTCCTTTGTATGGACTGGGCAATTTGGAAGTACAGGTGGTCTCAAAGCACCCAAGGGGTCTTGTGAAAGGGGCCAGTAAAA
>NW_008824233.1:2011781-2019840 GCF_000699105.1 Pygoscelis adeliae | reverse complement strand
AAGACAAAGATTTCAGAATGTGTCCAAGAATCAATACGCAAAATATCTACAAAGGCTCCCCAAGATTCTGTTGTGAGGAAAAAGTAAAACACATTCACTGCAAGATTTGTGAACATGGAAAAAATGTTTGTGACACTGGAATAACTACCTGTTTCTTGTTAATCTTGAAGTAAGGGTTTGGGCTAGAATTCATGTTTCCAGGTGTTATTCCACTGCTCGTTTTACTTATCACTGTGTTTCAGCAAGCAAGAACTAATTTTCTGTTGGGACTTGGGGAGACTCTTAGGTGTCTATCTCCATTTCATTTTGATTCCTAGGAGATGGGATGACTACATTTTTGGCTTCAGTAGTTGGGAAAATTCTGATAAAAGATTCTAAAGTAAAAAAAAACCCACCTATTTATGTGGTCTTTTCTTTCTGGTTTTGGCAGGGAAAGGTTGCATCACATTCTTCTTAATAGAGCCTACAGGTATCAAAATTTATCTTCTGTGCAAAGGCTTTTGAGTCTTGAATGGAACATGCATGTAAGTAGGTGTTCAGTGTTCCTCACTTGTGCCATAATGCTTCACCCTGCCCTTTGAATTGTCATTTAAAGGTGGCGGTTAAGTAACACAACACCTTTTATCTATCTGTTCATCTTAGACAGTCAGCTTTTATGAGCTCCCCTCTTCCTACTGAAAGAACCCAGTGCAAACATTTCATGCCTACTTATTGGGCTAAACAAATACACCATGCTAAACTCTCTTCTGACGTACTACAGTGAAATGAATCAAGAGTAACCATATCATATTCAGTTAGAAAATATCTTTTAATCATAGCTTAGCTATGAATTAGGCCCAAACAGTCTACTAAATTTTGAAATGATGGTTTAATGTGGAACTGAAGATTGAAGAGATCTTGAAGATTTAACATTAGTCTGATGAATACTCACCTGCATCAAATTTCATCTTTTAAATTTTGTTTCCTGTTAGCTAGCATAAAAGTGATTAACTCCCTTTGACTTGTTGCTTTTAAAGAGCTCAATGACTGATTACATGCATGGCCGCAGTCCAGCATAAAAATCAACTATTTTGGCGTTGCAGTTTAAAGCAGGTATTGTTTGTCACTTGGAAGGCTCATAAGATTGAATTTATCAGTACTGAAAACAAGAACGAGAGGAGCAGAGGAACAATTGAGTTATAGTACAGTATGGGTCTCGGGAAGCTTGGGTTCCGTTTTTACACTTGCAAATTCACATTTAATTTTTGGTCTGGGCCTGTAAAATGGGGAGAATAGCCACTACACAGTGTAACCTTGAGAAATCTGCTTGAACTTCTGAAAATCTCTGTATTTGTAGTTTGATAGTTTGAATCCTCCTGTAGTACCCTGTTCTTCCCTCTTTCCTCTGTACTACAAAATAAGCTGTGAGATTTGTAAAGCAGTTTCCAACACTCCCTTTACAAATACAGCGAAGTATTTTGTTCAGTGTCCGCCCCAGTGAGTCTCATGTTGGTGGTTCGAACTACGGCATCTAGCAAAAGGACAGTGCATAAAAAGTTGCTATGGCATCAAGTTACGTCTGGATAAGGCTAACAGCATTGCTCGCTCTTTGCATCTGGATGGTTCTGTTTAGATTTTTACCAGAGAAACAGTAACAACAAAGATGACACAACAAGGACCTCCCTGCATGAAATCTCACCCCCCATGCAAATAACTGCAATAGATTAAAAAGCAATCCAGATACCTTCATTCCTGGCTATAGGAACAAGAATTCCAACTCTCTGCTTTGATAAATAATCCCTTTCCAAATGGAGCCAATTATATTAGAAAAGTCTGCCCTCCAAAAACACCTTGATGTTTAACCCCTGCTGATCCTACATCCTTGCCTGTTGCGCTGCATCTTCTTGCCAGGAACCAGCTTCCAGACTTCACAGCTCCTTCTGCCTTCAGTACAGGCTTCTGCTTTTGGAGATAATCTACTGTTTAGCTGGTCTTGGCATGGATCTGCCAGATTTCCAGACAACTGCCAATGTCTGCAAATCCTGAACAAGTGTTTTTCGTGCCTCCACAGAGCAAATCCAGTATGCGTGCTGTGACACCAAGCGTGATGTAGAATTTTGCTCCTGTCCTCTGTTATTTTCATGCCAGCTGCATCTCCTATCCCTTTGTTGCATCTATCGTATACAAATAATGTGATGGATTTCTTAAAAATTTAGTTCTGATTTTGATTTAATGCCGATGTTTTTTTTTGTTTATGATGGGGAAGGCATCAATTAGTTTATACTAAAGGTATCCAAATAGCTCAAAACCAGTATTTTGAAAAATACTCTTGTAACCAATACTGATATTTTTACAAATGACAGAGATGCTTTACTGGTATGTAGTACCTCTATTATTTTGCTATGCTCAGGTAGAAGACTTTTTACTTCTGCATTTACATTCCGTGTAAAGCAGAAGCACGGTGAATGTGAGTGTGAATAAACATAAAAGTATTTGCATCTTAAGTAATTTCAGAGCGATTTTGAAGAGCTGTTTTTCTTATGCAACAGATTCATTCAACAGTTATGACTATTTGTCAGTACTAACGAATAGAAACCAACTTACCCTGCTTGCGATATCAACTGTTCAGAGAAAGGAAATAATATCATGAGAGTTGTAGTAGACAATCAGTTATATGGAACAAATATGACTTACTAACAGTAGGACTATGCTCACAGTGCGTTGAATGATCACTAGCACTGGCTGAAATGCAACTGCATTATTAACTGGACAAACAGAAAAACCACACTTTAAATTCATCCCATGTCTGCCAATGAGAAAACTGAGTAAATCAATCAAATAGCTAGTTTGCTATGAAGAGTTGACTCAAACAGTTACTTTTGTTTTTTAATGACAGTAAGCTTATTTGAGTGCTCTTCTATAGCAAGACTCCACTAACACATCAGAAATTTTATACATGAGCAGGAAATGTAAAATGAAAGCCAATGAAAGTAAAGCTACTTCAGATGCTTTTGAATGTAAAAGTGAAATATATCTAAGTTTGAGAAATTCCATACATTCAGCAAGCGAACACGGAAAGGATCGTATAACTTTCTGCTGTCCTTTCTCAGACTGATGGCTTAATGTTTATTCACAGTGCTTTATATGTCATACATTATTCATCAGATTATAATAAGAAGTTCTCATCTTTGTTTTTATGTTACAGTTTGTTATGTAGCAATTATGGCAGGGTAATCAAGTCTTGGGTTTTTTTTCTTTAAGAACTGGTAGTGCAATCTTCCACTCTCATGCATCTTAGACAGCACTAAATTAATTTAAAAAGATAATTGAAATTCCCCAACTGAAACATCACAGCAGTTTTCTCAGAACACCATATCTATCTCCTGTAAATGTTCCAGATCGAGTTGCCAGAATGTTGATTTCATTAGAAAACCAAAATAGCAACAATCAGTGAGAGTAAGCAGAGGAGCCTCACGGGTTGCAGATACTGAAAAATCCAGAGGCTTGAACTAGCCAGAAAGTCTTTTTTAAAGAAAGCAGCCACAGTCAGTTTTCTAAAGCACATTTGCTTTTGTAATGTGTGACTTGCATAGAACTTACCACATGTGGACCACAGAGCATTTTACAATCATTTCTGTCTTACTGAGTTTCATGGAAAGAAAGTGGTTTTACCTAATAGGGACCAACCTAAGAAGAAATCAGGACCTTGGCTTTAAGGCAAGTGCCCTTTTCACAAGACCCAAAGACTCTCCTAGGCAAATAATAGCATTAAATACTCTTTCACTTGCGTATCAGTTTTCTTCCCTAAATATAATTTTTTGCTTTGCAAATATGCCATTAAACGTTACCAACACTCTCCAAGGTAGGCAATGAATGCCCTCTGTGGTGGTTGATTTTTGTCCTCTATTTGGAGGAGTTAGGGACCATGAAGACAAAAGGGTCTATCATTGTGGATTCGCCAGTTGCCAGTGATGTTTTAAAAGGGTTGGGGCAGGGAAGGAGTGACACACTCCCAGTCCTTCCTCTCTTCTGCAGGGTATAACAAAATGCAGCCATTTCTGGGGTGGAGCAATGCAGCTGTTCAACAGCTACCAGCAACTGTGCAAGTGCAACAAAACTGCCCAGTTCGCAGCAGGGAATAGAGAGTAATATTCGGTCTAAATGAATCTGCAGATGAATTCAGACAGACAGAATATAAGTTTATGAATTGGAATTGGATTTACACTCCTCCTCATCTAAAAAGATTTTGGAAACTGATGAGCACAAGGTGTCAGGACCTCTGTTTATGGTATGCTGAAAGCGGCCTGAGAGGTAGAACAGCCTTTACCATCGCTGCGGAGCAGGAGGTCAGTACTCAGCAGGAGGGAAAAGGGAGAATCACTTGCATGATCCCTGTGCTCAGCAATCCCTAATTGCGTCCCAGGGGCCCCTCTGACTGGCCAGGCCCGATTTTGGTTCTGGGTGCTCTGACTCACCACCCGCTCAATTAGTGTCTGATGTTGCAAAAAAAAAAAACCGCTGAGGAATTAATTCTTCCTTTATTGTGGCCCCATGCCTGAGCTGCAACAGGACTAGGTGATAGTGGAGGGTCACTGTAGGAAGTATCTATTAACACCGGTTACTGAAGAGAAAATATGTATAGCAATGAATGTACGACAAGGATTTTAACATCACTGTATTATTTCCCCTGAATAACAGCAGCTGCATCAGCCTAATATTCTGAAAACCCTTTGCCCTCTGTGTTTTCATTTTATATAGGGCAGTGTTTAAAGGGTGTACTCCAATAGTATTTTCTAATTGCCATTGAGATTGTTTAATCAAAATATCAGTATTCACTTCTGCTGTACCCTTATTTATGTTTCTATTGTGCTTAGTTTTTTCTATTAGAAATGTAACTGAGTCACAACACTGATGTATATCTTCTTACAGTAGCATTCTGTTTCCTGAAATATTACATCTTTCCTTTTTCTTCATGTAGCATTTTTTAATCTGACCTCACAGTCACACTATTTTTTTTCAGAAAAACACAATCCCTTCAAAATTTGATTGCTTCTTTTTTACCAGTCTTTGCTTTAATTTTAAACAAATACAACCTTTGTAAATATTAATTTCCATTTTTCTTGTAAAGTGCTTTACACTAAACTGTAAACTGTTTTCCATAGAGCTTAACTATACAGTAGACAAAACATTAAAGAAGATTTTAGTGATTATATGTAAGCAAGACAGGAAAAGAAAGTAATCATTCTATGTAAACAGCTTTTAGGACCCTTCTGATGTTGTGCAAAAGCAAACCTGTTGCTTTGTCTGCAGGACATACAAATGAAATTAAAAGGAGAAAAACAGTTTCAACAAAAAAAGCCTTTTAAAATGTAGAATCTTTGGAGTTTTATGAAGTATTATTCCTTGTGATGAAATAGCCTTTTCTTTAAAGAACATACCCGATATTACCCACATCTTCCCCCAGAGAATGGTTTAGAATATATTAAAAAAAAAAAAATCACGTAGCACTGAACTGCAGGTATTTGTCTTGTCACAGCTGTGTGTTAACACAATCGATGTTAACTGCTGCGAAAGCTGTACTGTACTGTCATCGTGAGAAATACATGCCCGTAGCTCAAATGCATCACGGTGTTGTTCTGATTCTTCCTGGCAGCTTGTGCTAAGGCTGTATTTTAAGGACATCCTCTAAGTGAAAAGGTTAGGTTAGGATTTAGGTTTCCCGGAATCACACATTGCCTTAATGCAATGTGCTACGAGTTAGAGACATGGAGTTCTGCACAGCTTGTCCATGAGAGGCTTTTACAGACCTCCAGTAGTAACTTCACGGAACAGATCAATCGCAAATGATTAAAATAATCATAATAATAATAATAATAATAATAATATTGGTCTCTCAGAGATTTGAGTTAGCCTTCTACAGAGCCTGTATTGGTTCTGTATCCAATAATCTCCCAAGCTGGTGCATGACTATGTGTTTTCTTTGTTTCAGAACTAATAGAAAAAATTGTAGTGAGAACTTTAAAAGTGAGATTTTAGAGGCAGGGGATTTGCTATTTTTTAATATAGATTAAAAAAGCACATAGATTTAGACAAACTCTTCTGTTTACTTCACCAGCACTAACTCCAAATTAGGTCTGAAATATGTGAAATCACGTTAGTTTTCAGCACCATTGCATAGGTACAACTTCGGGATAAATTGATTGTTAAGAAAGGTAATTTAACCTACAAGAGCTTCATTATTGATGATGATAGAGAAGAAACCAGTCTGATTCTCAGATTTTATGATACAGTTTAATTTAAATGATTTAATTAAAATGAAGTGACAACAGCTTAGCAATCCTGCAGTCTCATTTTTATGAAATTACTTTCCAGACCAGGAATGCACTTAAATGTTTAATGATGTTTCCACATTTCTGAAACTGAAAACCTTAAATTACTTTTAATGCTATAGGTGGAAACTGTAGATGAATACTACTTGTAGCTTCAAACATCCATGACATGCTGGGTGCCTTTTGTCTCAGCGTTCCAGGCTAAAGGACAATGGAAGCGAAGCTGCATCCTTGAAAAAAGAGGTGTCTTGATCCACTTCCAGAGCGGGCCTGAAACAAGGGAAGAACAGATAATGCCATAGCTTCTCCTTGCTACCTCTTGCTGATCTCATCTTTCAGTATCACGAGAGCTGATTTCAGGGAGGAGAAATCTGATAGTAAGTATTCAGTGGCCAAGTAAGTGCACGGTCCTTCAGTGCTGAATTATCCACAGCTGCTTACTGTTAGTAGCTACGAGCTAGACACAATGGGACCGGTGGGACAGCGGCCTGCCTGTCTCCACAATGAAACAAGGAGTGTCCAAACTTAAAGCCGCTATTTTCCTCAGTGGCATGGTATTTCAATAGAATTTTGCGTAACTGAAAGTAATTGTGTGTGTCCGTATAATCAGCAAAAGAGACAGGGACAACGGGTGAAACTACAGCACAGCAATGATGAAAGGCATTGTTTCGCATCCTGCTTATGAAAGAGTCACTGATACTTTGCAGCCAAAACCACATCCAGTTTAACTGATGCTTGTCACCTCGTGGACTAAATTTTCCATTCTGATTAGGCAGCTGTGAGAGATTTGAAAGGTTTTAGATTTTCTCTGACGTACCCAACAGTATTGGCTCCGATAACGTGTAGAAAACCAGCTTATATTATGCGGTGGTGAATCCAGCTCTGGATAGCAAGAATGAAGGCAAGTCAAGACTTGTTCTTGCCCACTTTGTGTTGCTTGCTGAGGCTTCTTGCAAGTCTGTCATGTAAAGGATGCCCCTCTGTACCTTCATCTTGACACCTGTTTCGAAGGCGCTGGGATTGTTTTCAGAATTATTTTGTATAGTAATGAACGCTTTTGAGA
The DNA here is from genome assembly GCF_000699105.1 of Pygoscelis adeliae. NCBI lineage: Eukaryota > Metazoa > Chordata > Aves > Sphenisciformes > Spheniscidae > Pygoscelis > Pygoscelis adeliae. Next base: position 2,012,469 of record NW_008824233.1, on the reverse strand, counting down.
ATCTTGTCTGAGGTTGCCATTACTGAGATTTAGCATCAGGTAAAACTATTCACTACTTTCAAGAGCTTTAGTAAGGTTGTAGAACAAACACTCAAAGGATAAGAAAGACTATGAAGCCTGAATTCCAGATGCATGTGAGTTATGAAGCTCTCTTTGAGTGATGACTTTTTTTCTTGTTGCTAATCCTCTGCCACTTTCCTTTTTTTTTTTTTTTTTAACTTCAACACCACAATGAATGTTTGTTTTTTGACCGGAACAGTCACTTTACCAATACACCTTTCTCATGTTACTCCTATGTTTCTACTTTGTTAATTAGGAAAACATTGACTCTGTCCTGTAACCAAGGTAGTATTTTTACATGTACTTGAACAGTAAGTAAAACCAGAGTATCCAAATAGGTGAAGCACCTGCATCATATTTCACTCTCATTTTACATATATATATGGCCACAGATAAAAATGTGTTTTTAAAGCACGTATGAGGAAAAGTATCGTATTTTTAGGACATTTCTACGTTTAAAGAGGAATTTGGCCCCTAACGTAGAAGGAAAAATGGACTGGTGGTAACAGTTCTAAGCTGCATGCGCTGCGCGCGCTGGTTTCTAGCCGATCTCATCAAGCCGCTCCGTGCCTTTCCCTTTGGGAACGCAGCGGCAACGTGGCTCTTCCCAGTCACGTTCGGGTTGCGG
>NW_008824233.1:1968660-2011114 GCF_000699105.1 Pygoscelis adeliae | reverse complement strand
TCCGCCTCCCGCGGGCGGGCAGACGTGTCCCGCGCGGAGCGGGGTGGTCGCGCCGACCGGGCAGCGAGACCTGTGGCGATGTTACAGTGGCTTAAAATTCTTAGTTAATGGGGATGGAAATGTTAACTGTTCGCAGGTTTTGCACTGAATTGGAGTGAGTTTAAGCTTACGCTTTCATAGCTTATTCCAAAATGTGTTACTAAGAAAAAAAAATACAAAATGTAACGTGTGTAGCTGTATCCCGTTCTGTGTCTATGTGTCTGCGTAGGTACATGCGCACACCCCAAAGGTTATTTGTCAGATTGAGGTTGCAGCATGCCTTGGGGAGGGGCGGCACCTCTTCCTAGACGATATGATACCGAGGACAGGGTCTCTGAAGAAATACAAAGTTCATAGCTCTCCTTCAGTTAGCCGAGAATGTGATCCTCTATTTTTGATTCCGTTACCCTACTTCTACATGCACATAGTGGAGTTCTACATCTTCGCAGAGATATCAGTACAGTAGAGCAGTGCATAGGTACAGCAATCCTCTGGGGGGGGGGGGGAGATGACAACTTATTCTGTAAATAGCGGTAAATTAAATCGTGGAGAAGTGCTTGTGTTAGTGTTGTTCCTCAGGCTATGAGGTGTAAGGTAAACTAGTGTTAAGAGAGACAGAAAAAAGTTTTCATGTCCTCCTGTGTAGTGACACTTGTAGTAAACCAACCCGGGGAAGATGTGGGTTTAGCAGACCCTCTGATCGTTCTCATGCAGTTTTCAGAGCGAATCTGTATGTCTCTTGTTAGAACCTGATCGCTAAAACTTTAGGTGACCAGTTTCTATTGACATGTTGGGTGTTGCCTCCCAACTATTTTCATCATGTGTTGGTATATATACATATCTTGAGAAGGGATTAAATATGCTGAATGTTAAATAGAATCTGGAACTGCGTTTGATAAACTTAAATTATTTTGCTTACGGTTAGAGTTCCTGTCTCTCTCCAGCACAACCTCTGCGTGTTTATGCTGTCTGTGGGAAGTTTGACGTGGCAAGATTTTTTTTGTGTGTGAGTGAGTGACTAAGCTGTGGAGGAAGTCGTTTCCCCTGGATGCTGTTGCAGCTTAAGGTGTTGGCTGTTGCAGCTGCCTCAAAGTGAAAATCTTTTCCTTTATATAGATGTTATATATATATATATGTATGTTTATGCCAGTGTGTAGGTAATGTAGTGCTGACTTACTGTCTTTTGGAGCAACAAAAGCTCACACTGCCACGTCTTTTCTGGTGGGGGCGGGGGAGGGAAGAAAGTATGGCTGGCAGCAAGAAGCCTCCCTGTTTAAACATTTTTTTTCTTCCCTTGTTTGCCTTGTTAACTAAGAAATAGAAGATAACTCCCTAAGATTACCTACCTGAAGCAGTTTAATACTGCAACTGAGAAATTTTATGGCGTGTTGAGGAGCGTGGCTTACAGGATCGCACAGGCAATGTGTGAGGAGGGCTAGGCCCTGTACCCAGCTCAGTGGTTTCTTGTCTGATGTGGAAGATTAGTGAAACTGTTATGTTTGGTTTTTTATTTTTCAGAAATGTATGTTTAATATGAGAAGCCTAGAGATGGGTTTTCTGATAGGGATAGCTTTTCTCTACTCATATGTGCCAGTGCAGCATGAATTTGTCTGTTGTGATCTTGGAGCTCCGTGTAACTTTGAGGTGCCTTTGTGCGTGCTTCTGGAGCACAATTCCTGATTTACTTTCATCCAGTTTGCATACTCAAAGATCACTCCGTGGCTCCAGCCTAAGAATGTGAAGTATAGGTCGTTGGGAAAGCTATTTCAAAGGAACATTTAACATCTAAAATGCTAGTTTATATCATGTATCATTAGTTCTTTAGGGATGCTTGACCTATGTACTTTGGACTCTGCAGAAGTAGTAAGTGCTCATTCAGGGTTTGGATCCTCAGCATTTCTCAAAACAGTTTTAATTTGGGCATCAAGAAACTTAGTGGAATTCTGTTTTTGTAAAATTCAATATGAAGTCAAAATAAAAAAATTCTTTCTTACACGGAAAAGAGAAAGCTAGCTATCAAGGCTGCAAAGCGTACAACTTCAATAACTTTTCAAATCCCTTGGTGGCAAGGTCACTGTACCTGGTCTTATGAAATACAATCATCCGGTTTAGTAATGCAGAGTTCTTTACGCTTTCTAGTTCTAATCTTAAATGATTGCAATTATCAGGATACTCTTTCCTGAAAGTTCCCTAAAAGTTTCTTTTATCCTGCTTAACAAAATCATGACTGCAAGAAAGAAACTGAATGTCTTGTGAATGCCCTCATCATTACAAAACTTTTTCTGGATTCCTTTTAATCAAATTCTGGTTTGGGGGGGGGGGGTGTTTGGTTTTTTTAACAACAACAGAATCAAGATGTGAAAGCTTAGGGAAAAGATGCCTGGTAATAGCAAGGACAGCAAGGTCCTTTTTTGCCCTCAGATGTGTCTTTTGTCTTTTTGGGAACACAGTTCACAGCCTTTTAAAACGCACAAAGAGTGAAGACTATTAGCAGGTGTCACTTTCTCTTTCGCAGATTCTTAAAGAGGACCCAATACTTGGAATAAGAATATTGCCATCATGAGTCAACAAGGCTATGTTGCAGCTCCTCCGTATTCCCAATCCCAGCCAGGAATAGGAGGTTTTTCTGCAGGTTTTGGACCACCTAATTCGTCACTTCATTATGGGCATTACGGGGACCCTAACTCCTCATACTCAGCACCTCAACCAGGTATGAAATTGGCTTAAAATGTGTTTTCAGAGTCTACTTTTCTATGAAGGCATTTTGCATCTCTTTCTTACTCATGTCAGCACAAAATGCTCAGTTTTACACTGCTACTGAACAGGATCCTGCACTAGCTTTGTCTGTGTTATTGTTGATGCTCAGATGTTGATGTAAGATGGGTATCTGACCTTCGTATGTGAATGCTTAATGCTGTATTATGCTGTATTATGAGTAATACCTAATACAGACAAATACAAAAGGGGCTATTTCTGGGAATAAAGAAATGTTTCTGAACTCATATGTGTTAATGGCAAGCAAGCTCTCAGAAATGGGTTGTATTCTTTAGAATAGGACCCCGTCCGACTGAATTCTTGAGCAGAAACTTGCCTATGAATATGAGTTGGTGTTCTGCTTAAGTTTGCTTACTGGGTGATGTATTTGGATAGTGAGTGGTAAGTAGAGGCCATCTGCTCTCTAACCACTCAGGAGACAGTTACTTTCTATGAGGAAGGGCACCTTGGGTGCAAGCAGATTACAAGCAAAGGGGATATTTGCTTTATTTCTACCAGCATAATCATGCTACAGGTAATGTAATTGACATCCAACAGATAAACATGACTCTCTCTATCTCCTTTGCTTTTCATTAATTTTAACTTACTGATATGTGGCTTCAGATCTTTCAAGAAGTGTAATATATAAGTATATGGTGGCTGAAGCTTAAAAAAAAAATAATTTGAGAGCATGGATTACCCATTTTGCTGTAAGTCAGTCATGCTGGTCTAATTTCAGTAGAGCCAAAGTGGGCATGCTAGACTAGTGAATTGGGGCAGAGGAAAATATCCGAAGAGTAAGGTTTCCTCTTCCCTCTGTAAGTCTACTATATACATAGCCAAGATAGGGAGACAGGGAGAGGGACCATCTCAATGTTTTGCCTGATGCCACAGGGGAAATTAGTTAAAATAGTAAAGATGTCTGAAGTATTCTCTAAAGCATCTTAAAAAAAAAAAAGTATTTGTTAAAATTTTTAATAACATTTAGATTATGGTAAGTTACATTAAATTTAGTATTTGAGATGGTGGTGTAGGGTAATGACAGAACTAAGTATCTAAGTATATTGAGGTTCTTTAAATACTCTGTGGTGTCCTTGATTTTTGTGTTACCATGAAAAAAGAAAGAAGTTTTACCCAGTTTCTCTAAAACTTCTTATTAAAGACAGCAGGAGTTGTGTTACCTTAATCCAATGCTGAATATAGTCAGAAGATAGAACTACTTCTGGTAATAGGCTTATTAGAATACTTGGGAAAAATACCAGTTTTGGTATCAAACAAATTTTTGATGTTAGAGTAATCTAAAGGTAAATAATTCAAGAAATACAGGTTGAAAGCTGTTTAGCACTGCTGTTTACATAAATGATAGTCTCTTCGCAGTCACTGTTCTAGATCTGAATTAAGAACCATTTTTAGCATAGGTTTACAGGTTCTACATGTGGAGGCTTTTTTTTTTTTTTTTTAAAGGTTGTTCCAAGTTTTCTTTCTGACCGTGGTCTCTGAAATCAAAGGGACCTCTTGCTTCTACCTATAAAGAGAACGGTGACAGGGAACTACCAGTATCCCAAATTGAACTGCAGGGTCTGTTCATTCTTGCTTCTTTCTTACTGTCCCTCTTGGGTTCTTTTGCTGGAAAGTTACCAACTACTCTTTGCTTCCTTTTTACTATCAGTTCTTTTTCATATCTGCTTCTATAGCTGACCAAAAATCTGTCCTTTCTTATGGAATCCCAGAATGACTGAGGTTGGAAGGGACCTCTGGAGGTCATCTGGTCCAACCCTGCCACTCAAGCAGGGTCGCCTAGAGCCGGTACTCTTACTGCTAGGGCAGGGCCGTACCCTTGTATTTCTTGGTGATCTTGTGCTTTCTTACAGTGTTCTTGCATAAAAGTACTACTTCTTTTGCAGGTGTGTCGAAATCAACTGTGCCTTTTGGATCTTCAGCTCCTGCTGGGCCTCCACCACCTGGTACACATCAATTCAGCCAGACCAACTTCCAAAATGGGCCCAGTACACCAGGGCAACAGCCACATAGGTGACTTTCAAGAATTAATATGTGAGATCTAAGCTATTTGACCTCTGTTACCTCTCTTCGGCTGCTTCACTGACATTTAAGTATGACATCCCTTTTATCTTCAGCAGTTCTGACTAATTCTGAACTGGATCTTCTGGTTCAGTTCCCTGTGACGTTAAACTGCCAGATCATATGGTGTGATCTGTAATCTCATTAAGTTCCATTTTACACCAGGTCAGGCCTTTATCATGCGTTGTTTTATTTTTAATTATTCTTTCTTCTTGATCTTAGACCCCTTGCTTCAAAGCAGCAGTAAGGTGTTATAAGTGCTGTTTGATATAGGAGTTGCATTATTTTTTTTTGTTCACCTTCTGAGGTCTTAATTCTCCTTTGTTGTGAGGTACCAAGAAGTTGTTATTTACAAATTAATAGTTGCCAGCGAGTTTTGACTAGAAGCTGGTGCATGTCTCTATATCTGTAGTTTCCCCCCCACATCCCCTGCCTTGTTAGGATGGCTTTGCTTCATTGTTGTGGGATCACAGCCAAGGCTCCATAGGGAACTTTAAAGACATTTTATAATGCAGTTTTGTTATACCTACTCTTGTGCTTAGGTCTGAGATTGACTATGAAGAGTTTATTTGAAGTGAACGTATATTTATTATGCATCAAAATGGGGAAACCTGTTTGTTGTCTGTATGTTATCACTGTGTAAAGGAGGACCCAAAAAGACTGGTGTTCAATTGTAAGAGACAATGTACTAATGCACAGGGAGAAATGGTTGTTGTCCTGAAGATGTAAAAACAGGGTGAACAGAGTCAAGTTGACATGACCAACCCAGCAAAATTCTCTTTCCTAGCTTCCAGTCATTGCCCTGACAGCTGCATGTCTACTGTTTTTTACCTGATCTTGTTTTATTTCCAAACTGCTGAGAGCTGCTATTCTAAGGCCAGGAAATTTCCACGTCAAAACGTCAAGGAAAGTTAATTCTATTTCTCTTGATATAGCTAGGCCCCTCCTCAGTTTTAGAAGTGGTCATAGGAAAAATCAGTGTAGATCTTCTTTGGGAGACAGCCTGAGATCTTATTTTTCCGGAGTGAAATAGTCTGGTAGAAAATATCTTTGTAAGCCGTGTGTGTTACCTCTTTTCTTTGGTTGTTTTTCTTGCATTCATGTTTTTCTATATCTGATAATCATGAAGCAGTTTTTCCCTACCTGCGTCTTCTTTTTTCCTTTACTACAGGGAACTCCTTAACAGTTTCTCACTTCATTTTCCTCTCTTCACAGATTTTTTTTCCTAATCTTCTTCACCCATCCCCAGTAGGGAATCTTCCTTTATGAGTGTGGAAAGGGGATGGAGTGATGTGTTATGTTCAGAAGCTTGTGTTTCTTAATCTTCAAGCTTTCATATAGTTATTACCACTCTCTCTTTGCCGTGGCATACTCGCTCTTCTTTGTTTCTAACAAGTATGCAAACAAACATGTACTGTCTTTTGTTTGTTTGTTTTAAACAAGTGTGCATTCTCTCTGTGCTTCATGACTATTTTAATACAAGTATACGTTTTCTGAGCAGAACGTGAGCAAACTCAATCTGTCCTAATTAATTGTTTCAGCACCACCCTTGAGGAGGTATGAGACCTTCTAGAATTTTGATTGGTTGATGTAATTTTTTGCATAACTGCACTAATTTTTCCCTTTAGGTTTCAAGGCCCTCCACCTCCAAGCAGTACAGGACCTTCCTATCCTCCCTACAGTCATCAGTCACAACCAGCCTACCCAAATACTGCATCCACTTCACCTACAGCACAACTTGCTAACCAGCTCAACAGCATGCAGATAAATAGCTATGGTAATCAGTTTTATCTGATCTGATTGACTTTTTCTCAGTTAAAGCTATTAAGACTATGATAATTAGAAACTTACTGAACTTCTATATAAACAGAAAATGAAATCTTTGACCACTATCATTTGCTCAAGTTCTTAGATTATTTTTTTTAGTCTCATCCTACTCCTTAAATCAATATTCTTGGGTTAATTCTGAATTGATGTTTGATGAACCTTCCATAGAAGTCAGCTATCTTATCAACCATTTCTCAAACTACTCGGTGATCCTGTCAATAACAGCCAATGCGTGAGCAATAATATGCAGACAAGGTTTCATTTTTCTCAGCTTTTTAGAGTTTCTCTGTTTTGAAACTATCTCATTCTTTTTTTGTCCAAATCTTATAGTTTAGTTTTTAATCTAAATTTATTTGCATTTATTTTGAGGTTAAAACATCTCAAACCTAAGCTATGAGGTAAAGATGTGATCATGTGATTCTTCCATGTAAATTACTTCCCACCACTAATTTTCTGTTTGGTTGTATCTGCTTTTCCTGAGTATTTCCTGGTGAAATTCACCATTTCATTTAAAAGGAGTGGAATTTAGTTAGCATCTTGTTTTGCTCAGGTCGGTGTGTTTAGGAGGATGAATTTTTTAAATGAGGATCACTTTGGTGGGTGATGCCTTTGTAAGATAATGTGTAAAGGTGAACTTTTCAGTTCAGGCTGCATTGATACTATATCACTGTTCCTACCCTGGCTTTACGAGTTGCTGATTTGACTTGAATGAAGCCTGCATAACTACCATGGGTCTGACCCTCTGTTTGTACAATTGCTTGTGAAAACTTACACCACCTTCACCTTAGAAAAGTTAGTTTAGGCTCGAGTTCAACCTTGATGTACTGAACTGCAAGTGCACAATTAACTCGGACCTTTTTATACAGGATGAAGGGTGGCCCAGCAGCTCTAGAGCACTTCGTATATAGCAACTCATATTATTTAGAGGAAAATTTTTTTTTGCTTCCTGCCTTCATTATATTGCCTTCAGCAATAATCATGTAACGTTCTTGCTTATTGTGTTACACGCTGGAAGGTTGAGATACTCTTCAGACCACTGAAGACACAGATTCTTTACAACTCTGCCTCTGTGTTGGGTTTTGTTCTTCTGATTTTTCCCTAGCTGTAAGTCTGAGTTGGTGTAACTTGGCAGAGTGCTGAAATTCACAGCTTTTAAAGCTACTGGAGTGATGTTTGTTTGTACCAGCTGAGAACCTGAGCTTGTGTTTTGCATGTGAATTTTTTTTTTTTTCAGTTAACATGTCTGACAGAAGATGCATTTCAATATTTGTATATTAACACATAGGTCCTTTTGCTCCAAACCTAATTTTGGTTATTTTTTTTGCTTTCTTGAAAATTATTTCACCGTAGGTCTCTGGGGAGAAATTTGACTAAAAAAATGCAGGTTTTGTAAAGTAATAAGTATTTACAGATTGTAAGTCTCACCACCACCCCACCCCCCGTTTCCATGGTCCTCTTAATTCTAATTGGAATCTGGAACTTATAAACAACAAACTATTCCTCACTAGTGTGTACAAAATAATTCCCATGTTTCATCTTTTAGCATCAAAACCAGAAGATGGTTGTAAATGAGGTGAAATGAGTGGATTTATCTTCCATTGAACCTGTCATGGTGAAATGCAAATAGCAGACTAACAAAAACATGCCGCATAAGGAAAATTGATTATTAAGCAAAAAGAATGTTGTTTCACATTATGAAATTAAATATTATTTCAAAAGCAAATAGTGATTTATGTGTGTTCTAATCAAGAATTGTGAAAGGCTGGCTTCCCTCTCTCTTTCCGCATCCACCCCAGCTGCAAGGTGTTATTGAAAATAGAGCCAAAAGAAATAAAACTGAATGTCTGAATCAGTTCAGACTTAAACTATGAGGTCAGATTTGTTATGTGAACAGGCATTCAGAATCCCCATAATGCAGCATTGTCAGTATGGGATACAATCCTGCCTATATATTGTAAATGTATTGAGCAAAAATAGAACACCTTCCACACAGTTAGTAGGTTATCATTTTTGACTCAGCTGACATACTTTCTTGCTCAGGTCCTGGCACTACTCCGAGCTCTCGCATGTCTTCTGGGCATCCGGCATCTTTTCAGGGTCCACAACTACCACTACCAACCCAGCAGCAAATCGCTTTACCACCTGGATCACAGGTTCCTCCACCAGCAAATAATGTTAATGGCCTTTGTGCTCAACCATCATTGCCTCCTGTGGCCAGACAAGATGGAATCCCTGGACCTGTCCCCCCAGATCCTAACTTGCAGCAGCTTTCAGGACAGCCTCCAGGGCCTGGATATCATCCTCAGCCAGGTAGGGAAGGATGTTTGTTACGTAACTGAAAACAAAACATGCATGGAGAATCACTGGTGGAACTGTGACCATCATTCACGGTTGATGGTCTGCTGAGTTGGAAAAATGGAAGTGTAATCCTCTTTTTGTAGAATGGAAAGATTTGCGTTGTCAATCAGTACATTTAAGGCAGGCTATGCTTTTGCTCAAAAGTTTAGCAACCTGTTGAGACTGTAACAAGAAAAAGGAGATTACTTTGGATTAGAAACAGAATTATTTAGTTAGTAATGGGTAAAGGCATGACATACTACAGAAAGGAGTTTTTCCTTAGGCTCTGTAAAGGTATAGGTTGCTCTCTGTCTTATAGTACTGTCTGTCATAAGCAGCTGTCAAAAATGCTTTAGTATAGCAATAAAGAATTGTAACTGAATACGGTGATTTCACCTGACATAGGGTGAGTAATACAGTTATTTTGACAACTAAAAAGCCAGCTAACTAGACCAGTTTGCACTGACTGATGTGAGGGAAGAGATTCTCACTAATGTAATATCCTGGTTTGAGTAGCTGTGGTAATCTCTACTAACCATCCTACTTGACATATACCTGAAAACTTTGGAGCCATAGTTGTCACACCTAGGCTTATGCTTACCTTTAAAACACAGACTGCATGAGCCAAAATAATCCATTTCTTTTACTTGCTGAAAACAGAAGGGAAGGAGAAGTTGCATTTAGTAAGAATGAATTGTATGGCAAAAGTTGATGTTGAAAATTGGTAACGCGACTTAAATACTTTAAATGAATTGTCATTTGTAACTGCAGCAAACTATGGTCCTCAGATGGCAGGATCTCAACTGTCTTATCCTGGTGCTTTTCCTGGGGGTCTGGCACAGCTCCCAGGTCCTCAGCAGAAGAAGCTTGATCCTGACTCTATTCCAAGCCCAGTAAGTAGTGTGGCACTGATTTTTTATAAAAGTAAATTTCTGCTGCATTTAAGATAAAGGAATGACAATGCTAATATTGTATTTATTTTAGTTGGTGGGGTTTTTTTGTAACATAAAATTGCACTTATATGGCTTCGTTCACAAGATATGTTCTAATTTTTGCAGTTTCTTAATTACATGCAGTTTTGTACTCTGTGCTGTCAGTTTTGGATAAATTAGTGCATAACGTTAGTTTTAGTACTGAAGAAGCTTTATAACTTTATCTAACATGGGACATACCCATGATTCCAAATACTTTAACAGGAATTCTCAACAGGATTCTTAGTATGACAGTGAGCAGTACTGAAGGATTACTTGCATTCACTGCAGCTAATCGCCTTTCCTTTTCACTCTGGAAAGTTTGAAGGCTTAAACTTAGTATCAGATAGACACCTAAAGCAGGATTTGTGCAGAATACAGGTACGTGAACTCTAAAACTCCAATCTTGGAAATGCTGAGAAGTCCCATGCTCAAAAGCCACCTCACCATTGGATTTCAGGAATTTCCCAGACAACTAGAATTATTTGCCTGAGTATCTTTCCAGCTGCTGCAGCCTTGTAAGGATTTCAGTAGCTTGGAATATCCTTAATGCTTAAGCTTCATACAGGTTGAAGAGGCTCAGCTGTTGAAGCATGCTTGAACATGCACTGGTGGGACAGTGTCTCCTCCTCTTAGAATGGTTTAGAGAAGGAGAAAACAAGGTTATGATCATGTCCACCTTTCTTGAATAAAGTAGTCTAATTGTTACCCAGAGGAATAGCTAGTCAGATGCAGGCTGCATTTAATTTCTTTATTGAGAACAGCTGATTGAAATAGAGGGAGAGAATGTGCTGGACTCATGAGGAAAACACACTCTGATGCACACACTTTTACTGGTTCTGGCAATCATCCAGACAGGTCAAAAGGTCCTCGGAGGGTCGGGATTCTTGAAGCAGGATGTGTCCTGCAGCTTTGACCTAGAACTTTCTACTTAAAAAAATGTATTAACCACCACACTGTAAGCTAGTCTGGGTGAAGGAATCTTCTGCTTCTCTGCTGAGGCAGTATTGCTGTACAGGATTTGTGTTCCACCGAGATGAGGGAAAAGCATTTGTGTAGAAGCCTGACACTGTGTAGGAGGGAGCAGCCCTGCTTCCTTAAATTGGGATATTCTTGTGTCCTTCTAGAAAAGATTGTTTGTTTTATCCAGTGATGGTTTTGATGTAAAATCCCCAGAATTTTGGAAAAATGCTCGTTGATAATCACTTAGAGGTTAATGTAGCAACTGTGGTTGCCTCTGTTAAAGGCAGTTTTTGAGTTAATATAACTGAAAACCATTGTGTAAAAAAACTAAAGTGAGTGTCTGTATAATTAACAAATGCCCTTAATAGGTCAATCATTCCTAGTGTTTCAGTATGGTGCTTTTTACATAAGAAGGATAAAATGGTCTTGTCTAATTAAAAAAAAAAGGGGGGGGGGAGAAGGAGGTCTGGCATGAAAGCATGGACTGATGTCTTGTTTCAATTACACATGTAGAATAAACAGCCTTGACTATGACAGCGATGTTAAAATAGGTTAAAAGGTTTGTTTAAGCAGCACAGAGAGGATCAAAATGACATGTTTAAAAGAAACATGATCTGGGTCAACGTCTCTAAAGGGCAAAAAGCTAATTCAGAATGAGGAATAAGTATGACCATGTGTATTTCTCTTGTTATATTTACATTATATAATTACAGTAGTGTTGCCAGATAAATTTACTTCTTATCTATAGCCATTGTTGATTTATATTTTTCTTACATATCTTAGAGGTTGATACGTGCTCTGACAACATCTATGACAACTAGCATCTGGGCTTTGTCAACACTTGTTTCCAAGGACAATGATATATTTAGGTCAGTTAACTGCAGAATACCATGGTACACTGATCCTTTGCAGAGCTAAGTCTGAAAGTGGTTTGCTTTCTTCAGCCAGTGGACTTTTCTAGAGCAAAACCTTTTTCCTTCTAATGCAAGAGTTAGCAATAAGTATACAAGCCAAGGAGGCAGGGAAAAGTAATCAAGCAGAAGATATAACAAGCTCTCTGAGGAATGTATTGTATACTTAAATTGCAATACAAAAACTTTATTGAAAAAAAATGTTACAGGCCCCAGATTATTTCCAGTGTGTTAGGAAATACCTCTTGGACAACGATCAATAGATTCAATGTGACTAATTTTGTTTTTCTTCTGTTTGCTTTCCAACAGAGGCTTCAGAACTTCCCTAGCTATTACTAGAAATTCATGTGCAGTGTAAGGATACAATTCTATGAGATACCAGCAGCAGTGGCAAAGCCAGTTTCAGAAATTCCCTGTCTCATTCCTCTTGCCTCTCACAGCTGTTCAGCTACGCTCTAAACCAGATTGCTGAAAAGATAGCTTCTTTGAGGGAAGAGGAGCAATAATGGTATCATCTCAGTCATCCGGTTTATGGTGTGGAACAAAATACAGCTTTATATAACTTCAGTTATATCCTGAAAAGTATCAAACAGGGGTGAGGGACTGTGCAGAAGTGACAGGTGAGGAAGTAGATGGGAAAGGAATTTGTTCAGTAGTAAAGCCAGCTTCATGAGCGTTTCATGGCATTACATTGTAAATTGCTATAAACTAGGTTTCAACCAGAGTAAATCTGTACATGATCAGAGCTGCCTCATTTTAGTAAAAGTTTTCTGTGATTGCTCTCCTTTACTTTCTTTCTAGGAGGAAGCTCACAACATGGTAGTCTGACCTAGAGAATGAAAACCCTGAGCTCCGGTGTTGAAATACTACCTAATGGCCAACAAGGCTTTTCTCAGGAGTTTAAATTGCTGCTTTCTAAATGGCAGTGCTGAAATATAGCTCAGCTAGGAAGGTGATCTACTACATAGATTATTGTTTATTTCTTAACCACCCTGTGCATGGAGCCTAGTCAGGAGGAGAGAGGGCTAACCCCTCCCACCGTTGCAATCTGTACATTCATTTATGAAGAACAGCAGCTGGCACAGCTATGGTCATACAAAAGATAACCTGGTATATATGGCATCTGAGTAAGGTGATGCAACCTTGCACTTCAGTTTGATCTGGGAGAATGGAGGTATTCCGTAACAAGTAACAAGGACTTACTTACACCATCACTCTCCTCAGTTTGCTGGCTAGCCTCACTTGAACAGGTCTGTCCTCCTAGCAGTCAATATACATACTCTAAAAAACCCTCATTTGTTCACTGTATATAGGTCTTATCCACCCCAACATGTAGTGTTACCCCTGAGTTCCAACAGGCAACAGCAGTTCTAAGTGAGTTACACTGCTCAGCTGTGTGTGTAGTTTCCTAGTTGTTAAGCGTCTATGAAGCCTGTGTTGTGATAGGTTTATAGCACCTCTGTATAAGACAATGTCAGTAGCTGTTACTTGGTGTAGATATTAGCATAACTGTTTATGAATGTAAATGCGTGGCTCACCTATCTCATACTGTTCTTGCTTCTTATTCATCAGATTCAAGTAATTGAAAATGATAAGGCTTCTAGGGGAGGGCAGATCTATGCTACAAACACAAGAGGACAGGTTCCTCCTCTCGTCACCACAGACTGCGTAATCCAAGACCAAGGTAACTGTCCTTGTCACTGATTTGGGACTCTTTCTAGGTGAAATCGAATATAATTTAAAAAAAAAAGACTAAATTCTTACATTTCTCATCTGAAAATGATGCTTCTTACTCTAAATTGGACAAGAAATGGGAAACTCCCTTTAAAGAAAACAAAAAAGGGGGCAGGGAGGGGAAGTGGGAGTTGAATTCTTACACCTTGGGTTAACATCTCCTCTACCCTTCCTGACATTTAAAATAATATGAATAGTTGAGACAACTTTTCTTTTTAACTTAAAATTTTTCAAAGTTTTAAATGTCAAGTTGAAAATCCTTTTTGGATTCTTCTGAAATTTTGAAAGATAGACACTAGAAGAAGCAATGAGACTTGCACTGTCACATTTTAAGATACGAATTTTGGTAAATTCTATTCAAGCGATAGGGGCAGTGTACAAGCTGTCTAGCTGACTTAATTTTTTCCTTTGGCCAGTGTTATCTGCCTTTGCCTCTGCCTAGAGCCTGCAAGTACAACATTCCATGTGCTGCCTTTGACAGCAGGCTTGATATTTTAATACAGATTAAACTGATGGTATCATTTAGTCCAGCATTAATTTATCAGTGCTTGGATAAACTGTAAAATGTACAAACACATCAAAATTTTTTGGCATTATCTGAGAATGGGGTAATGCAGTTCTGATGAACAAAGAAATTCCTTTCAAGAAACTGAGCAGAGCTGCAGCTTGATGGTTAGAAAAGGAGCATAGGGGAGCCGATTTCTGAACTCCTGTTGCCTTTCAGTGCTCCTGTCTGCAGTGCACAGCACAGTTTCTCGTTGAGGGAACTGAGCTAAGTGTGCTACGAAAAGTGGCGTGGTGATTTTAGCACACTATATTTTGCAAGATAAACGAGCATGGTGGTGGTAACACAGATACACTGTTTTCTGAATCAGAGCTAGCTCATTAGAGCAGTCTAAACAGTAGGTATCAGTCCGCAGCTTTTCTTTATATACACTGTTGACATTTCCACTGGGGATTTAAACCATATTATTTTCTTTTAAGATCTTTGATATGATAAGTTTCAAACTAATCTTTATTGAGATTCTTATTGCAAATAATTGTGGGGTTTTTCTTGATATGTTCAAATCTCGGCTTTAAACTCAAACAACAAGAAAAGGTTTACCCACAGGGAGAGGCAATGGGCTGACATATAAAGAGGAGAGATGGGCAGAAGCTTGCATGGGAGGAAAAAAGCATGTATTTAATGTAGCGTATGCACTTGTTGCTTTATGTTGTTGATTTTTCTGGTTTGTGTTTGGGACAGGCGGGTTCCTTTTAACAGCCTTTCATTCTGCATGCTATGTTGGGTGTTCTAGGCCACGCCAGCCCTCGTTATATCCGATGTACTACCTACTGCTTCCCATCGTCTTCAGATATGGCCAAACAGGCTCGCATTCCACTGGCAGCTGTCATCCAGCCTTTTGCTATTGTTCCACCAAATGAGGTAAGGACTAACTGAATATTAGTCCTATGTGGTTTTGTCTCCTAAATATTACAGACTTGTTCTTCTCTGATTGGGTTAGGGGTGAGGGTGTTTTACCTCTGACTGTGAAGGAATAAGACAGTAGAGAGATGGCAGGAGACTATGAGATGCACTTGGGTCATGATGCAACTTCAAGGGATAAAAAAAATCTTTGTTTAGAAAAGGTACAAGAGTGACGGCTGTGTAATCTGAACCACTAGGTTCCTGGTGTTCCCCCAGCTGCCTCTAGTTTATGCCAGCTTTGTCAGTTGCTTGCTCTGCTGGAACTCCATAGGTATAGGCAAAGACATCAAAAGAGGATGACCACAGACTGTATCAAGTTAACCTTAAGATGTGGACAATTACATTCAAAGAATGCCATTTTTCCATTTAGTTCTTTACGAAATAATTTAATTTCGGAACAGACTGAGAAGATAATGGTATTTTCTACTTGGATGAGCTGAGCCATAGAAAGAAGACAAATGTAACCACCCATTTTTGGCACTCATTTGGAGGCATTAACATGGTCAGTTCCTTTTCTCACATTACCATCTCTAATAGCCCTTCATATTCCAAACATACCCCTAGTTCTTCTTCAAAGTATTTCTGCAGGTTTGCAGTATCGTGTGGTCGTAAGACAGTTACCTAGATTTCCTGACATCCCTGAAGGATTTTATCAGTAGCAGGGATAAAACTGGTTTTCGAGTGCAACATTTAGCCGCATCATCTGTAGGATCATCTTTCTTGTTCTTCAACTCCTGCCTCTTCCATTGCACAGCTTCTAAATTCTGCAACAAAGGTCTGCAGAATGCATTTCCTTTTCATGTGCTGCACTAATTTACTTTCAGAGCACTGTTTGCTGGGAAAAAAACAGGGATTCATGAAAGCTGTAGTATGTGATTGTGTCTTCAAAAACTCCTCATAAAATGCATGCACAGAGCCTAATTAAAATCACAAAGACTTTCAGTGCTTGGTTTTGCAGTCTTTGATTTTTCTTTAACTTTGTTTTATTACTTGTAAATTCTTAGGGTTTTTTTTTTTTAAATATGCTGGAAAAAAACAGATGTTGTTCTTTATCAGGATGGATAACTTCCAATCCAACAGACCTCTGTAGTTTGAATTAAGAGTATTATTTTAGCAGGGTAGTATGTAGTTATCTTCTTTGTGGTCCACAGGGAAATAGGATGTATTACTTACGGTTCTGCAGATACCAGGTCTCACCATTTGTCTGCTAGACAGCAGTTTGGGGTTTCATTCCAGTTCTTGAGGGGAATGTGCAGACTTGGCTTGTTGCCCCCCCTGCATTTTCTCCTAGATGAAACTCCTGCTGTTGCTTCTCCATCCCTTCACTTTACCGGCCAACCTTTACTCTTTACTACCTTTTATCCCAGTTTCTGTGCCCAGGTGGCACTTGGCAATTCTGCTTTCATGTTGGCTCTTCATTTGTGCATCTTTCACTTTCAGTCTGCCTCCAGTCATTTATGTCCCCCGTGCATGGCTTCCATGTCTCCTGCATAGTGTTTGGATATGGTGATCAATGAGTTGCTAAAATCTAAATCTCTTCTGCATACATAAATTAGCAGTATGTACAAACACTTGTACTTGGCCAAGTTCAGGAGGGTTTTCCCAGGGTTGGCAAGAAGATGTACTCAGTGACCCACCCATTCTGAAGTGTTAGTGCTCTCAAGCTGTTGGAAAGGTCAGTGGAATTCATTAATCTGTAAAGAGCAGTGTATTTTTCCCTAGCCTCTTTCTTGGAAGAGGCTAAAAAACCTCTGAAAAATGTCTCTCAAAGTTGGCACAAGTCCAATGTGGAAAATATTAGTCTGAACAGTTACAGCTTGGTAAAGTTATAAGAACTGAAGAGATGGCGTTACAGTAGGAAGTGCTGGGCAGTCTTAGCTGAGGCAGTTTTTCCGAGGCTTGCCTGTGCCCTTTGTCTTCACTGCTGCTGCCAAAATAAGAACTTGCTCTTAAGATCTAATAAAAATGGTCTTCCATATGGGACTTATAAAGACTTTAATTCTGAAAAGCCACTTAATTTGAAAGAACTGGGCTTTTTATAGAGGTAAAATACATTCAGGGGCTTATGTGTGCTTCTGAATTTCCTAGTATGGTGCATTCTCCCTGGAACTAGGGACTGCAAGGCACAGAATGTTTCAGAATATCTAGCCTATCTTACGGATAGTGCCTTTTAACAATGCCTACAGGTGACGCTCATCACATGTTACAGGGTTCAGTACAAAGTGGGAATCTGTCTAATCTCTTTATCTCTTGATAAACGGCATGTTGTACGTAGTAACTGTTTAAAATAATGATTTTTTTCTTCTGGCCTTTTAATGAATAGTTTCCCTTCATTCATCTTTGTTGCAGCTTCAGCTGCAGATATGTCTCTGTTTCTAATACACTCAGTGTTAACACCCAGAGAATTTCAGTTCTGTTTCTTTTCAAAGGAGGAGGAAGAAAAGCAATGGCTACAAGGGTTTAGTGGACTATGGATATGAAGTGGCCACAAATGGTTTGTGCAGCTGGTAATATGGTTAGGAACAGCTGAGAAACTGACCTGTCTCACTTGAACTGTAAGGACTTCAGCAAATCTACACGGTATACATAATACATTGTGATGCATACTGCATAGACCATGCCTTTCTGTGTTAGTAAAGCCATATTCTGTGTTAGTAAAGCCATATTTTGGAAGCTATGGGCTATCAGGGTCATTCAAGTGACTAATAGACTTATGAGTGTTCCATAAATATAACTCTTAATTAATTGGTATTTTGCTTTGATCACCACTTACAGTTGAGGATGAATTTAAAATAGTATATAAAATATATTTGCATTTTCAGTGGTCTGTTGCCATAGAATTCATGTCTATCTGTTTGTTTTTCTATGCCATTACTGTATTAAGACAGAAACAAAGGAAAAACCTTTGCTCCCTTTTCCAAATAATATGAGGATTCAGTGCGGTCTTCAGATGGCTTGTTCTTCCTTCCTGGAAGCCAATCCTGAGTGTGGATTTTGATTTATTGAGAGGATTGTTTTTTGCGTTGATGAAGCATTATGTTCTGTCCAGGTGACCTAAATGATATCAAGAGAACTGCAGGTCGTATTTTCTCCTATCCATGCTTCATTTGGCATGGATAATCTGTATAATCTGAACTGCAGCAAAAATTTAGTAAAAGAGCAATGAAATAGCTAAGTCACTGATAGAAGTGACTTAGTCACAGCTAAGACACTGATAGACACTGACAGAACTGGATGTGTGTATGAGAGGGAGAGCACAATTGTGCAGACCTTATTTTCTTTCTTAATTGAACACATTCACCATTTTGGTGGATGACTTGTGAATTGTGTTACATGTTGGTGCCAGTTGGAGGGTTGGGCGCTCTGATTAGTGTCTCCTGCTGAGTTTACACTTCGACCATCAGAGCAAAGTGTTGAGCTGTTCTTGGTTGTGCAGGCAGCGGGAAGAAGTGCCTGAGAGATTCTTCATCTAAAGCAACTGGATAGGAGGGAGTAGGAAAAGGTAATTGGGGTCCCAGAGTTGGCAGAGATGTGTGTGTGATGGAGATTATAGGAATCACTTTGCTGTCAAATCTGTTTTGTTCCTGTTACTCATTGACAAGGAGATCCTGTGAGAAATTCTGTTTGGAGTTTACTGTAGCTTCTGCAGGTTACCAGCATTTTCTTCTGCCAATTGGATATTTTTCATTTGTCTCTCCTTTCAGATTTTACTCTGAAGAATCAATAGTGCTCCAGCTGACAGAGCCTGGAACACTCCCTGAAGTTTTGGAATTAATGTCTGTAATGAATTTAAAAAAAAAAAGCTGTCAATTGCATTCATAGAAACAGTAGTCAACTGGAAATTGAGCTTTGAGGATTTGTTTCCTTTGACTAAGAACACAGGGAGATGGAGATAAAAGATCCTGGGAGCTTTCAAATAAAAAGTTTAGGTCCAGTGACTTAACAGTAGTTTTCTCAGAAATACTCTTCCAGTTTGGAGGTCTAACGTGGGAAAAGAGGATTCGGGATTTCAGCATGTCTGAAAGGCAGATTTAAGTTCATTAGTCACTGTGGGTTCTTCTGGGGAAAGTGGAGTGTCTACACACAGGGGCTGGTGTCCTGTCTCCAAAAGTGAAGTGGGAATATTAGCATACAAAGTGAATAATTTTTTTTTTTTAACTAAGGTCTGGGAAAAAAACTGTCAGGAGATGAGTAATACACAAACATGAACAGGGGCATCTTTTGAAGACGTGTACAACAGATACCTCCGTTTCCAGTAAAGAATGGGATACAAATTATCCCTGCGGGAGAAAATAAGAACACAATGTAAAATCATTATGGTGGTAGACGAGGATGTTAAATGAAAAGATCTCATGCATGTCTTTGAATAAGTGTAATGGGGGGGAGCCCCAAAACAAACAGGGTTTGCCTCTGCAGTGAGAAAGAACAAATTCAAAATTACAGAAATGTAGTGGAATGGAAAGACAAAGATGCTGTTGCTTTATACCCTGTTAAAAACTCCCCAGGTAATTGAGACCCGGTGGAGTAATACTGTGTCTGAGAAGTTCCATAGCATCTAGAAGTCTGGTGGAAATTCTGAGTTGAGAGGACACAAGGCCAACATAAGTGAATACAAAGCAAGACATAAAAATATACCTATACCAGTAGGCTGCAATACCAGTCTTCACATCAAGAGAGGAAAGCTCAACTCCACAACGATTTATAGCTGAAAGAGTAAGAAAGATCTAATGCAGCTAAGATGCAGGATTTCAGGTGCTCACATGTAACCTGGGAGCTGTGCAATGAAAACGTTCTAGAGAAGCCATTTTATCAACATTTAAATAGTAAAACTGGCCACACTGAAGAAAAGTTCACAAAGGAGGCTTTACCTCAGTAATGTTAAGTCACAAGTGAGAGCGAATTTAAGACATAAGTAGAGACCATTCAACAGAGATCATTCTAGGGTTGTGTTTGATATCCCAAGAGCAGCGAGGTTAGCAACACTTGGCATATAGGCGCTGAGCTTCAGAAGAGCAGAGCAAGTCAAATGGATTTATTCAGAAAAGCCCCCAAGGTGAAACTTAGGGTGGCAAAATCCATGGAGAGCACGCAGTCTCTCAAAGATTACTACAAAAAAACCCTAGCCAATCTAGAAAATTATAAACTAGTGAACATTACCTGTATGCTATATATCATTTGAAACAAAGGCTCTTAAAACATTCATGCCTTTCTCCCCCCCGCCCGGCCCAGTGTCTTAACAGCTCTAGATATTTCTGAATCTTTACCAAGTCCGTATTTATTATTTCTCAGAAATAACAGTTCATTTTCACTCTCCTGATTTGGATGATCTATGGAAAGTATTTGTTTGTTATAGCTTGAGAATACAGTATCGTTACTTGGCAGACTTATTTTTAGTCCACTGGTGCTTTAGCAACAGTCTATAAAAATAAGCTGGCTCTCACAGTTATCATCATAGACCAAGCTGTACGTGAATTTGTTTTGGAGATGTATGAATGTTTCCAGAGCCTGAATAAACCATGTGATCTTGATTTAACATTTAATACTACTTGCTAACAAAAGGTAGTTAAGAGTATTTCATGTTGTTTAGCAAATATAAACAACTCCAAATAATTATCTATAGATTTAAATATTTAACTATCTAAATGCCTGAATAAACCATGTGATCTTGATTTAACATTTAATACTACTTGCTAACAAAAGGTAGTTAAGAGTATTTCATGTTGTAAAAGCAAATATAAACAACTCCAAATAATTATAGATTTAAATATTTAAATATCTAAATTACCTTCTTCTTTGCTCCTTAGTAACTATTGTCGTCATTCTCTACCATGTTATTTCCTATTTATTTGAAATTTTTTTTAATGAAATATTCATTGGTGGGAATTCAATATTTCACTTTTCATTTTCTCCTCAGTTAATTAACTAGTTAAAAGATAAAATTGGAATGGAATTACTTCTCAGAAATGCTGGTGTTCATGAGCTAAAAGCCATTTAACCTTTTCAGGATAGGGAACTTTGATGATGACCAATGCAGCTGAGCTGTCTGGAAAGCCGTGGTTTTTACAGGGATGATAGTACGGTTTCTTAGGTAGAGCTGTAAGGTTAGCAGAAGCTAAAAATTGAGTGAGGTGAATAACTAGCACATGATGCAGTGTTATAAATATTTTTTTGTTGTTTCAAGAACAAAGTCAAGTACCAGAGTGCAAATTTTCTTTTAGACCCCAAGTCTGCTCCTTTGGGTTTTAAAGAAGTCATTCGAATGTTAAATAAATATGAAGAATTAGGGAAATCCCCACACTCTTGCAATCTACCCTGGGCTCAGTGGGGCCTCAGGTTCTGCTGTCTGTATTCTGTAGCTAGTAAGAAAGGCGAGCAGGCTGTAGCTTTAGTTTGAAGCATTTTTTTATATAGACACATGCATTTATTAGTGGTTATGTGCTCATGCAGAGCTTTGGTTTGAGGAGAGTGAGGAATGCTTAGTTTGCAGGCAATACGAAACGATTCAAACTAAACATCTTACTGCTCCTTTCTATTAGGGATGTGTTAAAAAACACAGACTGCAGAACAGCTCCTTGAGGTGCTCGCTGATAACATCTACCCACTGTAAAAAGCCATTGTTTTATTTTACCCTTTGATTTCTGTCTTTTATTTAGTTATTTATTCACAGGAGGCCTTTCCTCCATATTGCATGAGAGCTTTTGATGAGGGACTCTCATCAAAAGACTTTTTTCAAAAGGAATACGTTATATCGATTAGGTCATGCTTATCTGCATGGTGGCTGACTCTTGATGGAACTCAATAGGTCTATGTCATGACACCCCTCCGCAAGAGCCATGTCAGCTCTTCCTCTGTATGTCCTATTCATCTGTGTGTCTTTTTATGTTCTCCTCCATTGTAGTATCTACCAATTTGCTTTCTGCGGAAGTAGGACTTGCTGGTCTGTAGCTCTGGGATCACCCAGAATTCTATGTAAAGTTTCTTTTTGTATTGCTGCCTTCTTTCCTTTTGGGTGCTGAAGCTTATGTAAGCAGTTGGTTTTAGGTACAGTTCAGAATTTCACACTGTGAGTCTTTTTAGACAGGAATTGCATGGTTAGACAGTAAAACTGTCCGTACTACTAGTAAGCTTTTTTTTAAACTATCAAAAGATGATAGTTTTAAGAAAACTTTCTGAAGAAAAGGTTCTGAAAGAGATTGGTGACAGTTTTGCCCTGCTGTCTGTTTTGAAATGTCTCACCCTTCTCAATGTTGGCTTGTAACTTTGTAATCCCCGTATGTACTCGGGGCTTGACACAAATGAGATTCCTCTTCATATTCACGACTGCTGGAAATGAAATGTCAGAGCTTATTGAATGTTTAATGACCTTTTTCCTTTGTGTAGACTTCATATGACCCTTTATACCTAGGTTATTCAAAATTGCTTCATGTCTGTTGACAATACTGGACTTCTCTCCAGTGTAGGTAACAAAAGCTTCCTTCTTTCGAATGAGTACTCCACAGCAAAAACAGCAGCTGTTGACCAGTGAGGAGATAATATTTTGCTATCTCTGAATTGTAAGTGGGACAGATAGCTTTGTGTGCTCAGCAGTTCTGGTCTCTGGATTGTCCAAGATCCAGCAGAGAATGATTTTTGTCAATGTCTGTGGCCACACTGTCAAAGTAATCTGTGCTAGTTGTTATGTTTTTCTAAAACACGGTAAGAGTAGAAGCCTTGCACATGCGATATGACTTAATAGTTAGGACACTTAGTCTGACCACGTTGGAACGCTTTTTCACCCTCCAGGAAAGGGGGGCTGACCCCCAAGCTATTTGCCAGTTTGTACAGAAGAATTCATTGCCTCCGTTTAAACTTCCACAGATGAAGTCAGAGGAGCAGAAAGAGAACACATGCACCAATACCACACTGTAGATTACAGCTAGGCTAGGTAGTTTCGGGGTAGAGCCATGCTACCAGATATTCCTCCTTGTTCTTAGGACTGCTAAGAACAGCTATTCTGTCGAGCTCTTTGGAACAATCAATCCATATAGAGACTGTTCAGGTAGCATAAACTTGTATCCTGAACTCATTGCTGTATACCATGCTGGGAAGTGTGAGCCTAAGCATTACTATTTCTTCCATTTTCCAGATATTAAAATAAAACAAGTTCCAAAGCATCCTTGTTGATGCCTTCATGTGGGAGAGAACTGTGAGACTCTGGTCTCGTAGTTCTGAGTCTGCCTGGACTATGGAGCAGGATGGGTATTTGACAAGCTTTGTTGCTCTGTCAAAGCTATTTTATTTTAATGTTTTTCAACTAGCTAGCGCCAGGTTAATGTCTGGGGTTTTTGCATAGCTCCTCTGGGGTGCCTGACTCTCCCATGCATGATATGAAAAGCCCAGAACCCTCACGCATCTCAAGGTGCCTCACCCAGAAAGTTTTGTATCACTCTGGAGGCCAGTGCCTGTAAGCTGGGTTTCACAATGCCTAATTTAGAGGTGCATAAATTAGATGAGGCTTGCTTTATGGAGTATGCCCCGTGCTAGTCTGCATTTGGTAGTAAAGCATTTGGAACTGGATTGCTTCCCAAGACTTCATCATCTAGGAGAAAGTTTTTTGTTAGCCTATTGGGCTGTAACTACACTCCGTAACTAGAATGACCTTTCAGAGCCAAATTTAGCAAAGGCTTTGGCAGCACAGCTTTTCCTAATTCAAGTAAATTTCCCGATTTAGTTTTTTCTGCCTTTTTGTTTTTAGTGTATGTTTTAAAATACTCTTGAAGTGTATTCTTTAAAATATTTCTGTAGTATGTTGTTCCATGCACCAGTGTTGTTATGGCAAGGAGGTAGTTCTGAAAGAGATGGGGACAGTGACTTGAAATTTGACATTTATATAGACCTTATTCATATTGTAATCAGAGTTCCTGATTATTTTTTTACAAATTTGAAATTTAGACTGGGAAAATGCCTTTCTGAACATGTTGTAAGTAGTTTCTGATAAGTTGGAGACTGTTCTTCAGAATGGTAATAGCAGAAGAAAAACCTGACTAAGCAACGGTAAATACAGAAGGGAAAGAAAAAGTAACATTCATATCCACTTAATTAGCTGGCCAACAATATTGATAATTTGTTTTGCCAACAGAAGTGACACTCAAGTAAAAAATTACTTTTGCTATAGCTAGATACCTCTGACTCAAAATAGTGCTTGAGTGGCATCTGCCATTCTGTGTGTGCATTTTCCTCCACGGACTGTGCGTTGGTCTCCCGAAATGGTGTTTGTCTCCTCTTATGCACTGGCCAAAGTTGATCGTAGCAACAGCAGTACATTAAACATTTTAAGTCTGTGCAAGCTCTAACCTTAAGCCGTCAGGGCTGTTACTCAGTTACCCTGGAAACTTCACAGAGTCAGAGCACTCTGGTATTTAGTAAGTTCAGGAGGAGAAGTTCATGTTTTGCTTTTTAAACTGAAGTTATTGCATTTTTAGTTTATACGTATTTTACTTATCTGTGCATGTTAGTGCAGGATTGTATTTTGGATGCAACCGTGTAAAGTGTGTAATTACATAGAAAAAATGTTTTTTAAAGTTGAATAGGAAGCTGTGTTGGGGGGGGTTGTGGTTGGGTGGTTTGTTTTTGGTTTTTTTGTATCAAAGAAACATTGCACATGGCCTAATCATAGCAGGCTCTAATGCTGTCCTGTAGAAAAATAGGAGAGACTAAGCCTTCTTTTACAGAATGTCCCTTCATTGATTCTGTGGGAAGGGAAGCTCCTCTTCTTGTAGGCCAGGAAACAGGCGGAGGGGGCTGCTTTTTCATATGGTGTTCAACAGAATTAGGTAATCCAAGCTTGCTAAATAGAGGCATAGATTGCCTCCTCAGCCCTAGAGTAAGGGAGCAATAGAACAAGTCTGCGGCCTTCGCAGGATTGCTTAGCTCATAACTCGGTTCAGCCCAGCCCCTTACTTGTGACATTCAGCTATAGCTCAGTGTTAATAAAAGAGAGGAGGGTAGTTGCATACAAACATTAATAATGTTTGGAGGTTCTGGAGTCTACTTGAAGCATCCCAGCTATCATAGTAGTGAAAGTATTCATGGGAGAGATACTCGGAGTATGAACATTCCTACCTGATGTGGTATTTTTAAAGTAACAGCTAGTTTTGCTATTGACCTTCAAAACTAACATCATAGAAAGAACTTGACTTTTAAAAAGGCTATTAAACTCATCCCAAATATCCTTGCTTCAGAGGTGAAGATATTCAGTGCTGCTTTTTGTTCACATAGCAAAAATTCTCCTTATACTTTCTGAGTACTCCTGTGGCAATTGGCTAGCTACAGTTGGCTTGTGAATGCAGCGTGACACTTTAAGTATGCCCAGTTCTTTCTGATTTCAGTGGAATTAGCCTAATTAGCCTTAGAGGCATGTTTACTAATAAACATTGTTCAAGAAGGCCTGGAGATAAGCAGAACTATTTTTTCTACCTCCAATTAAAACACTCTTAAACCTGTCTTTTTTTTTTTTTTTCTAATTAAAGTTTCTTTCTTTAATATGTTTGGCTGCACAAAAATAGGAGCAAGAGAGTTCCTATTGTAGAAGCTCTCAGGAATGCAAACATGAGTAGCTGGTTCAAAAAGTCACAGTAATGCCTTCTAACAAAAGAGAAACAACTCCAGGTTTTCAAGAAGGAAAGAAGCCCGCCATTCATCAGACTTTCATGCATGATCTTAAGTCAGTAATTGCTTTTCTCTCAAATGCTGAAAAATACTCTATATACACACACACATATATTTACACACACACACACCTGTCTACCCACCTAGATATGTGTGTGCGTACATATAAAAAGAAAAAACCCCACATATTTGGTCTCTAAAGTTGACGATAGCCCAGCAGGCCAGAATGGTTCCTGAAATCCAAAGTTAGGTTAGGTTTTGGTTTTGTTCTTGCTACAAAGACATGAATAACACTGATAATGTTCTTCTGATGCAGAATTTCATCTAGGAGAAGTGTTGCTTCAGAGATCACTATGCTACATTTAGATTTATTTACCAAGTTAAATATTTGTTCCCTAAACCTAGAGCTGCATGTTCCACGAGTGTTGCTTGATTGGCTATCCTAAGGATATTCTAGAGCATGTTAGAAATGGTCACAGCTGTGTTTACATTAAATGGTCTTTGACCTTCTAAAACAGAATTGATATGCCAATTTACCTGTTATCTTTGTATGTTATAGGCTGTGCCTGTATTTTAAACTGTGGTGTTAGATTTGTCATTTATTTAGAAGTCTTGAAAAATGTTATGTGAGGGTAAACTAATATTGATGTGACCACACAGCACATGTAAGGGACTGGGCCTGTCACAAAGTAGTCAGTAGTAATAGTATTTGGAGCCCAAATTCTCTCTGCTATTTTGAAGATCCTGCAGAGCTCTCCTGAAGTGATCTGCAAAAAATAAAAATGATGCCTGAATGAGGTGTGTTTGAGTTCTACTTACTTCTGTAAAATACATTGCTAAATTTCTTTTATTTTGTTCTGTGCTGAATGAATTTCAAGCCAGACAGAGAACAAATCACTGAAAATCAAACTTCTGATTTTGTTGTGAAACTCCGGTGATCAATAAAGCTGGACTACCTCCCTTGCAATTATTACTTACCATTTCTGTTGGGAAGCTTCCTAAAATTTGCCTGTCTTATTTTTCAAAGGTTTTACAGTTAGTGTGACAATCATACCTAAAAACCTCAGACAAGGACTGCAATGCTGGACCATGTGTGATACTGGTATGTGGGAACTGGAGCTGTGGATTAGTACAGGCATGAACCTGAGTCCTCTCATGTGATTTATTGTGTGCATATCGCCCTCAGGGGTGCTAACACGAAGCGAGGGGGACACGATATGACAACAACAACGCTGTCCTAGGCTAGTTTGGCTGTCTCTTACACCTTCCTTTGTCCTCTTCTTGTGTATGTGCCTCTGCACCAGCTCCTGCTCTTGCTAGGATGAGCATAGACTGGACTGAGGCAGGTCTTGCTTGAGATCTGATTGTTTCAAAGTGCTAACATTTTGAAAGTCTGTTGTTCAGCAGAGTTTCTTGATTATCCAATTTCACACTCCTGCTTATATCATCAGTTAATCCTGGCTGCTGACCTTCACTTGAGATACAGCATGTCCGTACATCCAAAGAACAGTCAGCACTTCAAAACTGAGAAGTGCTGGAGAGCGCTGACTCGTTAACACTTGGTATTCCTGGCCTGGGATCGTGACCAGGAGAACTTGTGGTGCCTCTCTTAAGCATGGATAGTAAACTTTTTTTTTCCATTTTTTGTCTCCCCCCTGCTCTGCCCCTTCTATCACCGGTATAATACGGAAGTTCTAAAGTAAGCTAACTAATTTTGGTGTTTCTTTACATCAAAATTTTATCATTATTAGATGTATTTTTTGCCCCCGTCCTCAAACTTTCAAAAATCCTTCTTCTCATGTTGAATAGAGTAGCCTGTATTTACACTCTTCACACTGCCAACTCTGTTCAGTTAGTTGCAATACTCCCCTTAAAAAGGGAATGCTGAGTAAGGACTTCAAGGATAGTCTGAGGTATGACCCAGTGAAATCAATAACTGGCTTTCTGTTTATTTTAGTACACACTGGATCGTATCCCATGTGCAGTGTTAACTTGAAATTCACCTACAGTATTTTTTTGTGCTGCCGTGTATGCAGATGAATGTCTGGGTCTGGAAGGTTTTTGAGCAAGAAGGTTTGAACATGCTTCTTGCATTTTTATGTGGTGTGTGGAAAGAAAGAAAAAAAAAAATCACGTTATAGCCAAGAGATACTGCATCACATGGTTGATGCTTTAGCTGTGCTGCAGTTATGCAAACAAACAAGGAAATAGATGAAAAAGCACTGTGTTACGGAAAATACTTGAACCTGCTGTGAACCCTGCAGAGGAGATAGTCCAAATAGGCTTGAGTCATCAGCTGAGCAGGCTGATAGCGTTCAACATCTAAAAACGAAGAATAGGCAGAATAATTTCTGTCTTCAGAGGGAATGGCTTCTGATAAAAGACAGTAGGAACATCACAAAGGGAAATGCTTTCTTGACATTTTAATGCGAATCAGTAAAGCAACTCAAAACCGAGGGATTATTTGTAGACTGGTTAATCTTTCTCAAAAGCAATCTATGATGTTATAATAAAAGAAAACAAACCCCTTCAACAGTTCTAGGGAACAGAGACACTTTGGTTCATGACCTAGTTTTTTTTTTTTCCAAAAACATCAGTGTTACATTTCAGAATTCTCTTTGATTATCCGGAGGAGTTTTTCCTCATCTCTTTACTAATTAAACACAGGATTTCCTTGGGGCAGTGGTACCACACTTGGCCAACAGCCTTCTCCTCTGTTCATTAGGAAGTTATATTGTATAGTGTACCTTAAAATTCTCATATGAATTTTTTAATAATTAGATTTGCATCAATGTCAGTGTAAATAATAACTCTAGAAACACAGCCTTTCTGAATTTGTTGTCCTGGCAAACTGCACAGCTTGTCTGCTTAATGAACTGTCTGGATTAAATAGTTGGCAGTTTTGTGTCTTTTTTTTCCTTTTAATCAGCCATGCAAATACAGTGTTTAGTGTTTGCTGTACATCAGAAGTATAAGATATTTTATCTGCTGTAGTATTGCTGTTCATGGGTATAATTTTAAGGAACTGTCATATTGGAAGTCGTCAGGAGTTACGTATCTGTGCAGGTCTCCAAACCAGTGAGATACTCTTCCTTTTGAAACAAATAGCCCTCATCTAAACATGTCCTGAAATCTTAGATCCCCTAAATCTGGGGTTTTCATGGGGCGTGCTGTCGAATTGTTTGCCCCGGCAAACAATTGGAAAGGCAACTTGTCACGTGTAGTATACAATGTTACATTCTGTAGAGTGACCCTCCATGTCTTCCATTGGTAATGTTCTTCAAAAGTATATAGAAGAACCGGTGGCAAGTTCCTCTTCTTGTGGGGATGAGTAAAGGTGTGATAGAGATGCTAATCTAACTGTGAAAACTGCATTTGTGGAAAGAGTTTTTGTGTTCCTCTTGGACGTAGCCGGACCTTGCAAGTTGTGTGGGCCTCTGTTCAATACATAGCATTCCTGTTGTTTCAGTCCTGGGGTGTTAAATGCACCTAAACGATGGCAGAGTCAAACTACAGGCAAAAACATGGCTCCTAACGTAGACTCGTCACTGTACTGATAGTGTCTGTGTCAAGGAGTGGATAGGAATCCGCCTTGGCTGTGGTAGGTAGGAAGAGGCAAAGACAAGGTGCCCTGTCCATCCCATGTGGAGATGTGTCTTGCAAGCACAGCTACAAAATGTTTTCTTGCAGCCTGGTCTATATGCCGGTCTGGCAATGAAAACAGATGCTGTATATATTTTATTGTGTTGTGTGATAAATGGCTAGTTTTCTTCAGTGTTTGTGTATGCCTCTCCTGTTCTGCAGAGGCGCGCGCTCTCTTAGGTTTTTCTCTTTAGAATGCCTTTCGAGAGATGTGCCATGACGATCTTGAGCTTCATCACAGTCCTTACTCCTACACTTATAATTTCCAGCTGTGGACCTGATTCTGCAATATGAATACGGTGATACTTTGCAGACATCACAGGGAACCCTCAGAAGTGGGTCAGGACTTCATTTTTATAGCAAGCAATAGTAATTCAGCTTTCTCAGGCTTTAAAGCGCAGGTTACAGTCCCTTTGGAAATTTTTATGGATGTATTTCATCTTGGAGCTGTGCCACCACTGTCTATCTATTGCTTTGTGATACTGTTCTGACTCCTGAGAGATGTTCTTGCTGAACTATTTCCAAAATAAAACTCTTGCTATCCCAGCTATATTTGGACTAATAGTGGGATAAGTTATGGTTTATCAGATAGGCTTTCAGGACTTGCAGTCCAGCGGGGCCCTGAGGTTCCAGAGAAGGGAAAGTTTATGCAGGTCTGTTACAGCATTTCCCATCTCTTCTGCCCAATCCTCCTTTGCTTTAACCTAAAAATACGATGTTCTGCTTCCCAGCACAACTGATTCTTTCTGCCTCTCTACTCTTTCGGCTTACGTAAAAGGAATCCCTTTTATGCATCCCGTTCAGATTGAGGCTACCAAGTATTAGTTTAGTCATTGGTTTTGAGAAATACTTATATTTTGATAGTGCTGGAACGCTAACAAGCAATACGTAGGTGTTCCTTTTTGTGAGGTCCGTCTCTGTTCTCGATTAGGTGGTCCAAATAGGCAAATTGGACAAAGGTTTGTGAAGACATGAGGGGGAAGAGAGGTGTAAGGCCATAACAAGTCCACAAGTATAGCCAATGTCCAAATAGTTAGGGTAGATATCTAACTCGATTCACTTATTATTGGTAGAGATTGAAGAGAGGAGGGAAAGAAAATGCTGATACTTTATAGGTGGAAAGGCAAAAGAAAAAGGAGTATTGCATTTGTTTAAAACAAACAAACAAAGATTTTTTTTTTTTTATTGTATTTTATCTTATTCCCCTGCTGCTATGAGAGTTTGCCACTGACTTCCATGGGACCGTAAACAGATCTCTGCTTTATCTTCTGGTATACAGTGACATCTACAGAGAGTGGAGCACATCAAACAAGACTTTCCCATTTAGTACCATGTCTTTTTTATGACCATTGTTCTTTTTTGCAGTCATTAGTTTAAACTTATTACTTTACTTTATGCTTTTTAATGCATGTACAGTATTATTTATCTCTGTACATTTCCATGGAGATCTACCTATTTTTTTTTAAAAAGTTACTTCACCCTGACAGAAGTTATTTTGACAGTTGGAAATGCAATAGCAGTTTACACACCCAAACAGAAATTACTTTCTCTTGATGGGTAGAATGTCTAGTCTTACGGTGTAACACCCTGGAAGATTTCAGCTTTTTTGAGGTTTCTTTCACAACTGTGTTGTTCACATCAAGAAGTGGGTTTTTGATGCTTTCAGTCCGAGTGCTTACTCTGAAGCTAGCATACAAATAGCTTTTTCATTAGATGTGTTCATTATTGATGTAATGTTTTAAATTATTTAAAGAAAATACTAAAATGTAAATTTCATTTAACTTCAAAAAATTCCAAATGAATGACTCAATAAAGGTACACATAGGGCTTTTTTTCAGGATTTTTCTTTGTTAGACAAAATCTTTAATTCTGTTGCATGCATTTTTGGTTGGTTTTGCTTCATTGATTCCTCCCCCCCCCCCTTTTTTTTTTTTTTACATTTCTGCAAGCTTATTAGGAAGAAAAAATAGCTAGCTTCTGCAGTATGATTTTATTGGTGTTTCATCCTTTATTTCTCTGGGCAAGACAAAACAGAATCCAGCCTAGTATATGTTTACAGAACAGTGCCTGTGAATACTATTTTCTTAAGACTTGAGCACGTTTTAACCTCGTGCAGTGCACATAGTTTCAGTAACTTCAAGACAACCATTTAATGCATAACGTTAAATGTGCATGTAAATGTTTGCAAACATAACCCTTAGGCTACTGAGGCTCGAACCCCACATTTTAAAGAGGACTTTGTAATATTTTTTAAAGAAGCTTAGAGGGAGGGGAAAACTAAAATTTCCACTCCAAATATGAAAAGACCAGGAAAAAAACCCATTATTTTTATTTCTGCTGTCTTTCAATAGGTAATTTATTAAGTATGTATAAGAATGTGGACACCTGGGCTCTGAACTTCATGGCATTTAGTTTTTGACTGTTCTTGTTCATGCTTTTTATTTAAAGGTCTTAATTTTGGTATTTCAAAATATGATCATTTGGGGGTAATTTTTCTTTGCTCTTGGATAACATTAAATATATCAAAACAAGGTTTAAAATTACTAAATCAATGTGTATAAATGCATCAGGAGTTGTTTTAGTCTTGTTTTTTTTCCCCTATCAGGTCAGATACTATAATAATATTAACTGCAAACCAGATCCAGGCCTCATTAAACTAATACAGCAGAATGATAATCAGAAAATTGCCAAGTAATGAACAAAACCCAGAAGTTTTAAAACTTATAAAGCGCTTGTGGCTGATGAGCAGGTTTTATAGCCAAAGCTTTCATGTCTGAAAAATGATCCTGATAGTTTGCCAGCTGACATTATTGGTTAATTTGTGTTAAATGCAATTTTCATAGAAGAAAGAGCACAAAGTAAAATAATATCTCAGTAGAGTGGGAGGGAGCACTTGAAACCCAGGTAGTAAAAATCTACTCTCATATGTATAAAATCTTTGGCAAAAACATGAAACCCTTTGGAGAAATAAATGAGTAAAATAGTCTCTGTAAAATATAAACAAACAATAAAATATATGTAAGCAGTGAATGCCTGAAGGACATGAATGATTTTCTAGGTATTCAGAGACTCTTATGCTCCAATAAAAGATAAAGTGTATAATAGATGAAATATGTCCATTCTATAAGAAGAGACAGCATAATTAAAAAAAAAGGTGAATATGCTAGCGGTACTGTTTTAGCATTCAAAGGCTGTCAGCATTTTTCCTCTTGTAGAGATCTGTTACGTGTCCAAACTCTGGATTTCTTATTCTTACATCCAGAGATTTTTAGTTGGGATTGAAGGGAGTAAGAAAAAAAGAAAAATACAAAACATGTTTATGCTCTGTAGAGTTTCACAAATAATTGAACAAACTTCCATTTTTATAGCAATTTCAGGTATGGCTTTTCTAATATTAAGTATAATCACAGGAATCTTTCAATTGCTGCAGTTATTACTGAAAGAGGCATCTGGAAAATGTCTTCCATTAGCTGTGGTTTTTGGCAGAGGCTGTAAGCAAGCATGGTCAGTGTAATTATACTGACAAGTGCTTGAGGTACTGTATTTGTTTGCTGTATGTACTTTCCTTCAATAAATATTAGTATTTCTTCTAAATCTTCTACTCTAGCTGGTGACCCTGACAACATTTAAACGTTAGTATAGCATGTAACATGGCAGCATTGAGGGGGCAACATTTAGGACAAAATATTAGAAGCTTCTTTCTTAGCAAATATCTGTTTGAGAGACTATGCAATAGATGAGCAGCAATAGATTTCTTCAGGAAAAGCTCAGTCTGACAGAGAAAGCAAAATACCTGACTCCAAGCAGATTTCTCTTAGTGAGCTGTAAAAACCCTTTGCTGGAGAAAATCAGCCTGGAGCCCTAAACTTCCAACGGTTTCAAAACTTTGTTGGCTTTCAGTGTGAATCCTTTCTTTCTGATAAATGTCAGAATACGGCCTGTGAACTTGTAAATTTGGCCCCTCAGGGGACCTATGGGATTGAGCGAACCGTACTGCGGATTTTGGGTAAATGCTGAACAATGAATGATCTCTTGGTCAGGGGATCTCTCATAAGGATTAAGTCCAAGCAGTAGCTTTCTAGCTCACTTGGTTTGGTTTCAAGTTTGCATTGCTTATTATAACTTCATGTACCTCTTCATCTAGACACCTCTTTATGTTGTAAACCATGGTGAGACTGGACCAATCCGATGCAACAGGTGCAAAGCTTATATGTGTCCCTTCATGCAGTTTATTGAAGGTGGAAGAAGATACCAGTGTGGATTTTGCAGTTGTATAAACGACGGTAAGTGATGTTTCTCTGATCTGTGATTCATACAGATTCCATAAAACTAAAAAGATGCCACATCTCTAAAAGGATTTTCTTGACTTGCTGAGAAAATAGTTTAGTGAGGTGCAGTAACTAGGCCTGTTTCACAAATAAAAAAAAATACTACCCAAGAAGAATACGTAAAAACGTTTGTTCAGTACAATTTAAAAAAATAAATGCATGAAGAATAATGCTGATTCATGGAAGTCCAGTCTGATACGATCAAAACTTTACTTAAAAATACTATGTCATCATAGGATGCAAAGCTGCTTGTATTGCTAACTGAAAGCAACTTCTGTGTGGAGAAAATAAATTTCTTCAAGAAATCTAAATGTCCAGCAAGAACCAAATATTCAGAACCGTGTTAGCATAGTCCTGTCCGTGACTGTGGATGCAGTGGTTAAATAACCTATTAATCTTGCTGTGACAAGTGTTGGTTTTCACAGAAGATACCATGCCATATTTGTTCAAGTGTGCTGCATGTGACTCATAACTGTTCTTGCGCTCTTGGCTAAATCCCAAATCTTTGCCAGAACTAGCCTTTCTAGACATTTGTATCAAGCTGGATTTCCTCAGCTGGATCACAGCAGTATAGTGCTTTCCCTAATACAGTAATCTTTTCAACTCTGAAATGTGAACCTTGACAGACTTGTTCCAACTTCTTTTCTGCCTGACGCTCAAACGTTTGTGCAAGCGTAGCAGATAACAAATTCATAGTTTGTTAGCAATTTAAACTCTCATAAAGAGAAATTTAAATGCATTGTGAACATTTTAAGAAAGACATTTAAGTTGCAGTGTCATTTTAAATCATGCTTTGTATTACTACAGTGTCTTTTACCCAAGTCAGAAAGCATTTACAAGAAAACTTTAATGAGGACTAAAAATGGCCAACAAACTAGGTAGATATTCACCCCACTCACACACACATACACTTTTTACAGGCAAAAATGTGAAAAATAAGCATTCTAAATATATATTGATTGAGGAAAGAGGAGCTAAAATCCAGAGGCAACTCTTCCCCGGTATGACTCTAACCATTAGACTAGCTGTGTATAAATTGTTGGTGGCAAACCCACTTGATTTCTTAATGCTTTGGAGTTCTGCACCTTTTATCTGTAGCCGCAGAAGGTTCCCGATATAATGTACCCAATGTACTTTGCTGTACAGTAGGCCAGGGTTGTGAACCTTGTAGAGCTATTTCCAGTGAAGTGGTATTTTTGGATAAAGCAGTACAGGCTTTAGGAAAAGTGCTGTTTTTACCGCAGAGCTCTGGCTCCAGTGACTTGAATTAAGCTTTGAGTAGACTGTATCTACTGACAAAATAGTCACTCTCAAGTCTGTATCCTGAGGGTAACACAGGCTCCTACCTGTGGAAATGTCCTGAGTCAGTTTTACCTACTCAAGCCTGACAGTGTAGAGGTGGGAGAATATGGACATTTATAGGGGAATATGCCCTATCCTCCAAATACAAAAGGAGCTGGCATTACTAGAATGTTTTGGGTTTTTGTTTGTTTGGGGTTTCTTAAGCCAATGTGGAAAAAAAACCCCAAACATTGCAACCTGGATAAGTGTTTAAACTCTTCCCTTGATCAGTAACAGAAGAGCCTACATTAGTACGTTGTATCTATTGAAAGAAGTTGTTGGATTGTTCCCCTCCTCCCCAAAATATAAAGGTTTTTTCCCGCTCTTGTGTTGGCTTTTAGTCCCTCCATTCTTCTTTCAACATCTGGACCACATTGGCCGACGGGTAGACCACTATGAAAGGCCTGAGCTATCTCTGGGATCTTACGAGTACGTTGCTACTTTGGATTATTGCCGAGTGAGTATTTCCAGCATGCAAACTAATTTACAATTTTATGTCAAAACAAACAAAATCCTTTAAATGCCTACAGTAGAGTAAATGCGCTTGTAAGCTGAATATCAAGAGTCCAGGAACATTCTAGAAAATGTAGAGAGATGCAGAGAATTTAAGCTTACAATATTATGTTTTGTTCTTTTGTGCTACAGGGTATGAGACTAGCAAGAAAGAATAACAAATAGCGCAGCCAAGTCGTGGATCAGCAGTCTTTAACTGGGGCGTTCGTTTGGTCCTAGCTAGCATGTTGCACTGTTTAGAGGCTATAGTTGAAATCCTGATGCAGTGTTGCATTTTTAGATGCATGTCTTCTATTGATCTTGAAGACAGACACATGCCTAAATTGCCTTCCCAATATTGAAAACCTTAGCACGGGAATTTGACCTTGTAATCTTTTCCTGGCAAGAGTAGTTTTAGTATTCTGACCAGTAAGTAATGGTAAGTTACAACGGAATGGGTTCTCTCTCCTAATATTAACTCACTGAAGAACTCAGTCCAAAGCCCACTCGAATCACTATAAATATTTGTAGTTGATTTTATTAGAGAACTGTATTCGATAACTTCTGAAAGCATAAATTACTTAAACTTTTCAAACTTTAGCTCATTTTACAGAACTGCAAGTGTGACTTCATCTGTCCACAGAATGGGCATATTTTTCTGTTCTTGCTGAAATTAGACAGAATTTTCTTCCTGTCAGTGGAATCGAGGTCATGATAAGGTTAGGAAAGGCGACTGGATCCTACAAAGTCTTGAAGTAGATACCAGTAACTTCCTCAGAGCATAAAATTATTGCTGGTGTGAAGAAAATGAACAGGTTTAATTCTGCTTTCTCACTAGGGTACTGTTCCAAAATCCAGTGAAATCCCTGAGACGACCTATATAGATTTTATTGAAATCCGGGTTAAACCCCAGAACAGGAGAGAATTGTAGTGAGGCGTTACGGAAATACGGTGCGGGATCCTCAGTGTACATCCACTGTAGCTCCATCAGATTCGGTTAAGCTTTGCTGATTTCTGGCAGCTAAACTTTTGAAAACTCGTGTACTGAATGACTGTGTGCCATTTTCACGGTTCTTTTTCTCTACTCCAGAGTGTAACACTGTGTGATGCAGTCATCATCACAATGCATCTTCCAGTGCAGTGGCTTTTGCCATATAGCTTAAATCAGGGAGTTTCCTTGATAAGTCATCCAGTATGGTCTGTTTTCTTGTTGCAAAGACCCGTCCATAGACTTACTAGAATGTTACAAAGAAGAAATCCCTTACGAAATTAAGACGCTGGAAATGCAAAGTCATTAAATTTTACAGAAGTTAACATTATTTTATAATTAATTTTTCATTTTGCTCCAAGTTGCAAAGGCTTAATTCTCTTATAAATCCAGTTTAAGACCAGAACTGAAAAGTCATTTCCTTTTGTGCTTATCAAATGACAAGGATGAACAGCTAGGAAAAATGTTAACAAATAACAGCTGTTTTGCATTATTGCGCTCCTGCTAAGTGGATGTGGCAAGAACACAAGTCCTCGTTTCGACCATATATTTGTCAGAAATTACGCAGGGATTCTTTCTAAATGGTGATGTGATACAGGAGTTTAGAAGTAGTGCTTGATACAGTTTTTGAAACTAGAGTCCAAGTACAGTAAACAGAACAGCTTTTAAAAATACTGCCTGGTTTTAGTTCACAGGAATTAATCCTGATTTACATTATTCAAATGAAGTGAGATCAAGGGTATAGTGTTTAGTTTAAAGCGTGCCAGGGACTATGGATAAGTCATGATTCAAGGGTTAGATGATTTTTTTCTTAAATGGAGTTCTCTGAGGTTTAGTTTAACAAGTAAAATTTGGTTGGTCAGAACTCTGTATATGAAGGCAGTGTAACAGTATAATGGAAAAGCTGTCCTGAATTTGACACCAAGTAATGACCACTACTTGTCTTAATGGGAATTAGGAAAACTGATCGTAGGGAGTATGATGATTACTGTTGCTATGTTCACTTTCTATGACCTTCTTCCTGGGTACATCTCTAAGCATTACATTGCTTTATTTGGAAACAAAACCCCTTCATCTTACTTTTTCTTACTTACAGAAACTTGTGCCGGTAGCGTATGTCACGGTTTGTATGCCACTTACATTATGAATAAGAGGAATTCCCGAAGGAATCCATACCTGCCCAAGTCACTGCTGTATGTGCAGCAGTTGCACACATTGAATGTTCCACTCTCATGCTTTGATTATCTTACAGAAAGTCAGCTTATTCCTGAAAGTACAGGTCAGCTGTCCAGAATGCATTGGAGCATGAGACAGCAAGACAGACAGACAGGATGCAGATGGTCACCACTTAGTACTGCTAAGAACTGAGATATTTTAATTCAGGTTCAGTACCTAAGTTGTATTTTCTGTTTCCAGATCGGTTAGAAGTCACTTAACAGTTGTTAGAGGCAAACGCTAACAAAAACTGAATTTAAGCATTCACATTAACAGAATGGCATTGTGTATTGATATAGGGAGTGCAGCAACAGTATGGGTACAGAAAAAAGCCAAAAGGCAAATTTGTTTAAACACTTGAATTCCAGCAGAAAATGTTTGTGTTTCATCTTATCTAATAAACTGTTACCCTTTACATATTTTATTCCATTAAGATGCTATTTTCCAGTAATAATGTTTTGTTCCAGGGGTGGACTTCACCCAATACGTGTCAGCTTTCTGCAGTAGTTACTATTTATGATCCATAGCATTTTTCAAACAAGTGAACACTGTATTTAGTTTGCCTTATGGTACCACCTGTAAATTTTTTCGACATAACAGGACACTGTCTAATTTTCCCTGTGAATGGTCATTTTTTCTGTAGAACAACAAGCCTCCAAAGCCACCAGCTTATATCTTCATGATTGATGTATCGTACAGAAACATAAACAGCGGCCTAGTTAAACTCATATGTGACGAACTGAAGACTCTCCTAGATAAGCTTCCAAGGTAAAGAAACATAAGTGTGCTTTGCTTAACTCACTACACTGCAGTTTTCGTGCAGCTTTGCATGTTGAGAGGTGAAAACAAGCTACAGAAAATGTCAGAATTTACAGTACAGGCATTTTTGGGTGGTAGTGACCAAATGTTAATTATAACACTGCTGGGAGTTCTTAAACTTTGATGTCTGGACTTACCGTATGAATGGAAAGAATCTGTCATACTAATTGCACATGTAGCATGCATTTTCCTTTCTTGTAGTGAACTCTAGTGGTATTATCAGCCAAGTCCCTGCTTGTAGTTTTGACTTTACTTGCTGTAGTTCTGTTTACTGCAATGCTGCTTTTGTCATTAAATTAAACAGGGAAATATCAACACCAGAATAGTCAAGAATGGCGAGTCTCTCTAAAGCCATAGCGGTGGTGGCTTGTATCTTTAGCTCTTACTGTTAATTAGCAAAACTTTTAAAGCTTCTTGCTGTGCTGTGAGACTGTCCTGGTGTGTATCTGAGAGGAGAACAAATCTTGTAGGCAACAAACATTTTATGAAATACAGCACATTTGCTTTGTGAGCATTAAACACACAGTAGTAGTATAACTACTGATCAATATTAATGACAGTATATTATTTTAGTGTAGTATAGTTTTTAGTATAGTATATTAGTACAGTTTTCATTAAATATGTTCATTAAAGTTTAAATAATACAGACACACATAGTTAAATGAGAGCAGTGAAAGGCTGAGAAATTAAGTAGACAAGATGTTTCTCAGTGAAGGCATATAAAAGTAGTGAAGGCATATAAAAGCATTGAAGAACGTACAGAAGGAAGATGCATTCCAAATAACAATACTTGCAGAGGGAGAACAGAGAGCAAAGTGAGGAAGGGTGGGAGATGAGATCCTTAAGCTAATCTGGGATACGTTAAAAATCTTTTATCGTATGTCCTTCTGGGATCTCTGTGCATGAAAGAAATTCCAGTCCAGGGTGGGGGGTTAGTTTGTCAGATGCCCATGTAAGGCCATCTCTCAAGTACTTTGTCATTGAAGATTACACTGGAGACACAAGTGTTTGATATTATCCTGAACATATCTCAGAGCTTTCCATCAGGATTGGTCGTGACTCTGAAGATAGTAAAAGGCATGAGTGTAGTAACAAAAAGCAGTCGGCAGTTTAGAAACACCTAGGCTTGAATAGGGAAAGTTGAGGAAAAATGAAAGCAAGTGTATCTACATCACAGAAATGACACATTAATTCTTCTCCTCACCAGCACTCTGCAGAGATCTGCTGCTAAATAATTTGTTTGCAGGGCCAAAGTTTTCATGTCCACAGAAAAAAGCAATGACAAAAAATAAAGGGCAGGCCCTTCAGTTTCTTCAAAGACTCGCCTGTTGTCTTGAAACAGTATTAATTTTAAAAGAAAAAATCATAAGGCATTCCACCAGAATTTGTGGTGAAACTTCTGTTTTGGTGCTGAGGCACAAAGGTCGCTGTGTGTTAATTTTCTGTTGCTGGACAAAGACACCTGCAAAAATATTCTGCTGTTACTACATGAGGTGAAAACCCTGTGCTGGGAATTCACCCTGTGCTCATATCTTTAAGAGGAAAGACTTGGGGTAGCAAAGCGATCTGTGTCACTGAAGGGCCATTGGTGTAAAGGCCTGTGCCGGGTAAGCCCGTGAAAGTGGCGGCGAAGTGAGAAGTCAGAGGTAGCAAAGAAAGGATTAAGGTAGGTGGCTCGATACCTGGTGTTAAGAACTTTGTGTTTTTGTAGACTTGCAGCACAGCAGAAAACCCATTATTTGCTTTCTTGAAATTTTAGAGCAGACATTTTTCAAACTTACATGTTCCAAACCAGAAACCCCGGACTCTGTATTTAGAGAAATACAGAGAAATGTGCTTATAGAAATTGTGCTTCTGAGCTCAGAAAATCAGGCTAACTAGTTGTGCA
Source organism: Pygoscelis adeliae (assembly GCF_000699105.1). Classification (NCBI taxonomy): domain Eukaryota; kingdom Metazoa; phylum Chordata; class Aves; order Sphenisciformes; family Spheniscidae; genus Pygoscelis; species Pygoscelis adeliae. The sequence continues at coordinate 1,970,671 of NW_008824233.1, read as the reverse complement.
AATATGATTTTTAGGTGCATAATTTAAAAAAAAAACACATTTGTATGTGTTTCTGTACGTATGATCCAGACATCTCATTCTGAGACTTTAAAAAGAACTAAATAGTGTGTGAGCTACATAGGCAATCAGCTGCTATATTTACAGCTAATCTTTAAAAATACGGTAGAAGAAATTGGATGAAGTGCAGCAGAACAGACTGCCACAGGTAAGAGCAGTATCTGAAAAAATTGTCCCGAATACCTGCTGTGTAACAACTTTGGGACTACCGGGATGATGTGGATACTTCTCTTTGAAGTAGGAGAGTGCTGCATGTGTAGAAAGTTAATAATACCTTGTCCTCATCAAGCTCCTGAACGCTCCCCGTTAATCACGTCACTAAGAAAATAGCATTTGAGTGCTGGGATTGATCAGAAATTTACATTCAAAAATGATGCATCTGTTTGAGTTAGCCTATCTTGGAGGAATTATTTAAAACGCTTCTTTATGGAGTGTGTTCAATATAGAATATTGATTTGGTTTAGATCAAAGCAGCTCCTTTCTCATCCAGCTGTGTTCCCATAAAACATGAATGGTAGATTAACGTTCTAGACCGACATGAGCGTTAAAGATTGTAGACGAGAAAACTTATTTCTCTCCCAAGCTCAAGCTTTTACATGAAGCTTGTGAAACTGGCGATGACAATTTTTTTTTTTTCCTTTGAAGCCAAACAGATTTGATAGCCAGGAAGAAGGCTGACAGTCTTTTCTATTTGAAAATAAGCAAGAATTGCAGTGAAAGTGTATTTGTGTTGTTTCTCCTCTTTAGTTAGACTTTTGATTTTGCGAGCATTTGTGAAGTCATGAAATGCAATCTGTTGGTTGCAGTGCGACGGGATGGAGGCCTTGCCGTTGACTTTGGTGGGGCCAAGGCTTTATACTCCTTCGGAGGATAAATATTTTCAAACCCTGGCTGCTTTGCTGTGGTGAAGGCTCAGGGTGACTGTTAACACTCCCTTGTTTCTTCAGAGGTTAGAGTGAAGGGTAAATAGTAGATTTTTTTTCCCTAAGTGCCTAGTAATTGGAAATACTATGGTAGGGCTCCGTTATTAAATTCTTTTGGTGTGATAGTAACATCTGTATGAGTCTGTGTGCATTATGGTATCCTGTTTGTCGATTAGCATATTTCTTTGTGTTAAATTTTTTACAATCATAACCTTCCGTGAGTGACTTCTTTTATAAACTAAAGAAAATAAAATCAGCTTGGCTACTTCTGTGGTTCCTATTGCTGCAGTCTCAAAGAACTTTGTGGTACGTAGTTCTGCATCCTGGTGAGATTAAACAATAATTCTTGCTGTTCCCCTTTCACAAATGGAAACTGAGGCACAGAGAAATTAAATAATTTAAATAATTTCCTCTGGGGTTGTAAATTAGATCAGTGGCATAGCTGGGAATTGAATGAGGATTTCCAAGTTTCAGTGCTTTGAATATGAAACTCCTTCAAACATGCAAAAGCATTAGACTACAGACTCGGTATTTGCTGGTTTTGTGACATCTCACCGTAAGTTAAGTAGGCTGCTTAAATGTTTGATGTTGCTGTACAGAACATGTGGGCTGCCCTGTGGTAATTGCAAGTACCACAGGCTTCTTATCTGGCATTTTTCGTGCTAAAGGCTTGGCTTGTCATTTACGAGAGGAGCACCCTGCTGCAAGAAGGTGCTATTTTATTAGTAATTAAGAGCAATTTTTTTGAACAGGATTGCCTTTTGGGGAAGAGCTCGCTAAACTTAGGACTCTCAACCTGGTAAGGGTCTAACTAGCACTAGTAATAACGCTGCTACTAATGGCAGAGTGGGCTACTGCTTCGAGGAGTTACCTCCACAAAAACAGCGGCTGAGCCTGCTGCCTGCGGTGTTCCTGCAGGTGCAGCTCACAGCAGCAGTTTGCTAGCTTTGGTTGGCCTGGGAACTTCCTAGCAATAATGAGTAATTTCTACGGTGTGTTTTCTGCGTGATAGACAGCTGTGGAGGATCTAA
>NW_008824233.1:1965957-1968631 GCF_000699105.1 Pygoscelis adeliae | reverse complement strand
AAGCAGAAGACACCAGAGACCAGACATTATTCAAGCCTAGTTACTATTCTTACTGGGCGTCAATCAGTAGTGTCACCGAATTACTGTGTATTCTAAATAAAGCTGATTTTCTGATTGTATCTTGTAACTAATTTTCCTGTTCTCTCTTTTCCATGTTTTGAGGACAACATGGTTTATTCTTTATCTTAGGGACTTTTGACTGCTTGGATGGGATGCAGTTGATAGGGTTGATATAAATATATATTTTTTTAAAAAGTAAATAATACAGCAGTTGATTTTTATCAGGGTGTTTTAATTTGACCTAAGGCCAAGATTGAGGCCATTACATCTGCTTGGTGGTTGTTCGTTTCATTGCTTCCAGTACAGATAAAGATCTGAAAGCAGCCTTGCATTTCAAAGGAATGCTTCTATTGCAAGGTCAGAATTGCAGAATTATAACCAGTTGTTTTTGTTTTTCTTACAGAGAAGAGCAAGAAGAATCCTCAGCAATTCGAGTTGGTTTTGTCACTTATAACAAGGTCCTCCACTTCTTTAATGTAAAAAGCAGCTTAGCTCAGCCTCAGATGATGGTGGTCTCAGACGTTGGAGAAGTTTTTGTTCCTTTGCTGGATGGTTTCCTTGTTAACTTTCAGGAATCACGATCTGTTGTTATCAAGTAAAGTATAATTATTCCACATGTGGATAAGATCTGAATGCTTGTGATAGGCATTAAGCCTTTTAGTCAATTATGTTATTGGGTTTTGGGGGGTACATGTATTTATTGAAATACTTTAGAAGCCAGCAGATGCTTCCAGTCATATATTTCCACCTCTGAGACAAAGAAAAATTGATATCAACAACCCCCCAGTGCTGAATTTGAAAGCATATTTAGGCCAGGTGTAAACCATGCATCTTCAGCTGTGCTTCTGCAAAAATGGGAGGGGGGTTGTGGCTGTGTGCCCTGCTGCATGTTTTTCCTCTTGCGATGTACACGATGCACACCTGGATATGATCTAAGGACTCTTAAGTCCTTACAGCACATAGAACTCCTTAATTTTTAGCTGTTTTTTATTTATTGCACGTTCCTTTATGTTACCAGCTTTGAAATAATGCATCTCATAGAATTTAAAAATTCATATTTTGTTTTATTCTGGCTGGAATCCTAAGAAATTGAGCAATCAAAATTCATGGGTTTTTTTAAATACAAATTTGCATGGAAAACACCTTCCTGTGTGAAGACTTGGTATGTTGTGAGGCATGTTTGGGGATTATCTCAAATACGCTAACCAGTTGAGACACTGATCCTTTCGTCTTTCATAGCTTGTTGGACCAGATTCCAGAGATGTTTGCGGACACTAACGAGAGTGAGACCATCTTTGCTCCTGTTATCCAGGCTGGCATGGAGGCACTAAAGGTTAGAATGTTCCTCTCTGTAAGAGGAGCAGCTCTTTAATGAGAATAAGACTTGATAAGCTGCAGAAATTCCATTTGCTAAAAGCCAGTCCCAAGTCCTCCTACAAATCACAATGGGAAATTAGAAAAAAAAGTCACTGATTGTTTCCAGCACTAATGTTCTGTTATTCTAACAGTGCGTTTGAACTGCCTTAGCCAAAATGAGAACACTGACAAGCATAACATCTGTTTCCAGATTTTGCTTATTGAGGGAAACCAGTCCCTAGAGTCTATTCCACATAGAATGGATGTTTAGGAGAAGATGAGGAGCAGGAGTTGGTCTCTCGTTCAGCAGTTGAAAGAAGTAAAAAAGTGTTCTAGTTACTGCAACAGAACTAATAGATACTCTGGATGTTTGCACAGACGTCCAGTCCTCGCACGTGTGAAGGGCACGAAAAATCAGTGTAAGATACAGTTTTACCCTGCCTGTTCCCCTGCTTCTGCTGACTTCTTGTGCAAAACGAGATAGGTATGACTATTTATGACTGAATCGGGTCGGGGGGTTGGAGGGTTTCCACTTAACCGACAAGTTCTCACAGCTTGAATACAGCTGAAAATGAATCCACAGGTCAAGATGCATCCCCAGTTGCTTTCTGTATGTCTGGGACATCCCCTAAAGTGCTGACATTTCCATGGAGCGCTGCCAATTAAAAGAATGCCACCATGGTTCACCACAAGATTTGTAGGGGCAGAGAACAGCCAGTGGTGTTTTAAAATAGTTGATTTATCTGCGAGCTGTGTATAAGTAAAGCATGAACTTTGAGTAGCTAAATTTGTTGAACCGAAAATGCACAACATTTCTCAAATCTGTTTCTTAAATATTTAGTTAATAGCTGTTTTCTTGTTATTTATTCATACTGCCAGAAGGTGTGTGTGCAATACACACGTTTGGTTACCGCTTCCGTCAGAATGCTCTTCCCTAATACTTGACTTCTACAAAACAAACTGAAGGGCCATAATCGTAAATTTCCTTTGATGTTGGCTATAAAAGCAAGCAGCTTTTAATTAAGCTTTTTATTTAGCTCAATGCTTTAAAAGTTATAATTTGTAAGGATTTTCACTGTGTATTATTAATATCCATATACATGTGCTCAAGAAAACAATTCTTGTCTAAAAAGAATAGAATGGATTGTGTTCCTATTTCAGATGAATTTTAGTACGCTTTTAGAAATAATGTATATACATTTTAGAAAATTTGTCAAAAGCAATGTCAGTAATTCCTGATGCGTATCATGACAAATAG
>NW_008824233.1:1964060-1965878 GCF_000699105.1 Pygoscelis adeliae | reverse complement strand
AATTGGCATTCGTGATTAAAGATAACTATGCTTGAACTATAAGGGGTGAAATTTAAGCTCTGTTAAAAGTAAGATACTGTCTTCAATTGCGTTTCTGCCATAGCAAAGATTTCGAGTTTTCCCAGAAGAATGCCGTAGCTTGTTTTGAAATGGGGAATAGCTTTATCTTGTGAACACCTTAAGATCTGGAGGAGAAAGAGTACCAAAGCTGATTTGTGTCTGTAGTCTTGGGTATTGCAGTTTTAACCTGGATGTGCGGTTAAGTCTGGAGCAGGAAAAGGACAAATCCCTCTTTCGTCCTTCCTTCCCTTCACCTTCACCCAACTTCTTCAATCCTTGAAGACCTCAGAATTGCTAATCAGTTTTCATTTCACTTTGCTTTAACTTTTGGTCAGCCCTGAAGCGGTCAGGCAGCTGGACTAGGTGATCGTTACAGGTCCCTTCCAACTGAAACAGCCTAGTCTATTCTGTCCGTTCGCATTAGCTGTCTCAATAGTAAGAGTAAGCGATAAACTGGGTTTTCTACATTTTGGTGAAAAGCTTGTTACTAGTACAAAGATGCCCGCGGCACTGCTACTGTTGTTACTCCCTTTGGAATTCAGGGTTTTCTGTCAGTAGTTTGTCATCTCAGTAAATACGTTCTCATTAGAGTTCTAAATAAGAATAGAAACTTGAATAGAACTGGCAGTTAGTTCATTTCTTAGTGACAGGAGGAAATGTTCATCGCAAGTTTTGATACTCCTCCATTTTAGTGTAGATTTGAATGTGGAATCTAGCACAGGAATGTAATCGTTGCTTGTCTGTAAAAATGTAGTGAACGCTAGTGTGCCTGAACTGAAAGAAATAATTTTTCTGTTAAATGACATTTCTTTTTCATTTTATCCAATTTAGTATTTGTACTTTTGATGCTTGTTGCACAATGCTTGTATCCAACTGGAAAGTCTCCAAGAGCGGTACTCTCAGTTTTGCCCATCAAGATTTTAGATTCCTGCGTAGAAATTACTGTAACAGTGCATCAGCCAACATATCTGTGCGCTAGACTAAGTTATTTACCGACATAACATTCCCAGTTTGTTTCGGGACTTACTTCCATCAAGTTTTGGGTCTCTAAATGAATTATTTAGCTCTGAGGAACTTGCAGGAAGTTTACACTGTTCTCTGAGATACCGCAATGTATTAAAATTAGGCTTGTTTATCTTAGCAGCAATAAATATGCCAATACGGTGTCTTTGAAACAGGCTGCAGAATGTGCTGGAAAGTTGTTTATCTTCCATTCTTCATTGCCAACTGCGGAAGCACCAGGGAAGCTGAGAAACAGAGATGACAAAAAACTACTCAATACAGATAAAGAAAAGGTATTTTCTACTCCGAGTTAACAAGGGACTGCTATTACGCTGGATTTCTCTAATAGAGCCTTGATCGTTTTTCATTTATTTTCTTTTACAAAGATGTGTTGTTTAATTATCTAATATTCCCACTCTCATTGTGCCCCGATTATGTAGGTACACTGATATTGGTCCAAAGTCAAACTACGGTAGAGCAGCCATCCCCGTCAATAAAGGAAACACCCCAGCAGCAAATAATTCCACCCAGCGAGAGCCTTTGCTACCTGCCTGTTTGGCGATTTCGTTCCCTAAGAACGTACTGAGGTGGTTCCCTGCATGCGAGTACATGGGCAGGGGCAACATGTTTTTAATCGAATCCATGCCTCACTTACAACTTCCACTTCATCATCTTTTTTTCTTCAAGTGGGCGTTTGGGTTGTGGTTGGCTGCCAACAGTCTCTAATGTTACGACACTTGTATTTTTTAATTCTGC
>NW_008824233.1:1930065-1964031 GCF_000699105.1 Pygoscelis adeliae | reverse complement strand
CTTACGAGGCCTTAGCCAGGGATTGTGTGGCTAATGGCTGCTGCGTGAACTTGTTCCTCTTCCCAAATCAGTACGTGGACGTAGCCTCCATGGGTCTTGTCACAATGTACACTGGAGGAACATTATACAAGTACAACAATTTCCAGGTAAGCGATCCAGGTTTCCTGCCTTTCAGATTGTAACACCTGGGGATTTGTTGGTTTTCTTTTCATTTCAACGTGTGCTTTGACGTTTAACACAAAAGTAGAGTGACTCTAGAAAACTTACTTATCAACTCCAGGGGATGAAATTTGAACTTAGAAATGACAGATCAGGCTCAAATATGTATCTTGAAACAATAAGAAGCTGGTTGGTATCTTAACATTAAATCCACTTGCTTAAGTGGATAAGTTACTTAAGTGAGTAAGTGAGCTGACTTCCTGAGCAGGGAAGTCAGTTACTCCTGCGTATACAGATAAAAATGCTTATGATAAAGACCCCAAAAAAAGCCGTAACACCGCTTGTTTGTTCAAAATTTCATGAGAATCTCTCTGGGAAGTAGGGGAGTTTCTCTGTGTCAGGAGCTGACCTGCAAAAGCATTTTTTGTGAAGTCAGCAAGGCTACTCTGTAATTCTTCAGGCTGTGCCATAAAATCCCAGCTGGGCTGCAAGGTTAAGCGCAAGAAGGGATGATACTGGAGATAACTTGATTGAATAGAAATTCTGGATGTCCAAGCCTAGTGATGAACTGGTGGACACTTGCATAGATACGTTTCTGTTAACAAACCAACAATCAACATTGTTTATCTCTTTTTAGAGGAAAAGAGATCACAGGGAGGGGGAGAGGGTTGGGTTTCTGCTACGTTGCTGCCATCCAGTGGGGAAGTGCAGCTTTTGCTTTTGCTTTGCGTTTCTAGCTCGATGCTGACAGCCCACAGTTCTTAAGTGACCTCAGGAAGGACGTAGAAAAAAAGACTGGATTTGATGCAATAATGAGAGTTCGGACAAGTACAGGTAATGGTACCCGTTGGGAATGAAAATAAACATGAATGCATATGGCAATATATAATTTTAAATAATATAGTGCTGTACAGATCACTTGTAAGATCAGGCCAACTGTTTTAACTTCATTATGTACCTCTTGAAAAGTAACTGGTAAAATGCATGTCTCTGTCCTTCCTGTCTATGCCTCCATAATAATTCATTTTCAAATTTGAGTAGGGCTTCTGATCATTACGCATGCACCTTGGATTGCAAGTAGGTTGTATAAAAAAGTGTTGCTGCTGGACACTTACACGTTCCTTCATTTTCCTACTTCAAATAACATTACTGTGTCTACTTTTCAGGCATTCATTCTTACCTCAAATGCAAGTATTTGAGAAACACACACACACACAGAGTGGCCAGGTCACCAGCACAAAGGGTTCTGGGTGGTCTCACAGTCACCGCGCAGCTTCCTGGCCCCATCAGCTTTTCCCTCTCGCCCAACTGTCAAAAAATGCCATTGGCAACGACAGTTGGTGGGACCCCCTGAGGCTACAGATCCCTGAGGGAAAATGGTTCCTGTTTCAGTGAGCAAAATTGACTGACCATCAAAAGAAAGTCACAAAATAATGGCAATTTTATTTGCCGTTTTTAAATAAAAGGACACGTTTGTTTTGTTTTAATCTGGCTGTAGGTTTCAGGGCTACGGACTTCTTTGGTGCCATTTACATGAACAACACCACAGATGTAGAGATGGCAGCAGTTGACTGTGACAAGGCAGTGACAGTGGAGTTCAAACATGATGACAAACTGAATGAAGACAGTGGAGCCTTAATTCAGGTAAAAAAAACTTGCTCACGATTTCATGACATTACGTGTAATTAAGAACTTCTGCAGCCGTAACAGGAAAAAAGTTAACAATGTAGGATTGATGGGAGCAAGGCGCAGCTTGCACAGGCTCTGGTGACAGACTACCACTAACAACAAAAGGTTTTAAGCAACTAGCCGAAGGTTGCGTCTTACCTCAAAAGCACAAACAATGCCCTTCATGACAATTAGTGTGTTCACCTACCTCTATACTGAAACACTCACTGAGACCTCGTCAGCTATTATTTTTTCCATTTTACTAAATAAGTTTATTTGGAGTACAAGATTAATTCCTACTTACATGTGAAACTGCTATTGCTGTGGCGTTCCTTGTGACGTCTCTGTTCCAGAGCAGTTCTCTGTTGCATCACTTCCAACCCTACGGACTGCTCAAGACCCACCAGCCATGGTACCTGTGCCGCAAAAGTTCTCGCTTGCGAACTGTCAGCTGGCTGCCTTGCTCCCTCGGGCTCTTGGCACGTGAGTGCTAGAAGCCCCACAGCACTCGCCTGCTGGCATCATGACGTACTCTGCGAATTCTGACGAGACCTGCAGCGCCCTCTCTCCCATGCAGAGAGGGGAAAGCCCTCCACGTTGCTCCGCCCAACTGGATAGCCCTGCAAGCTCAGATCAGACTGGCCGCAGTAGCACCGCTGGCACAGGAGTTTTGCCTGGTGCATCAGGAGCGTTGAAAAACGCCAGGCCGTTCCAGAGCTAATTAAGTCTTTGCTTCCCGCCTTAGTCCACAACGTGGGACCTCAGTAACAGTTCCTGGCAGTGCCACTTAGGCAATAACTGATATTTCTCTGCGTAGATTGCCAACAACATTTATTTGAACTGTTCAAATATTACACAATTACAAAGTATGATTTATAAATTTACAATCAGTGGTCTCTTGTTTTCACACGATACCACCAGTGTGTAGCAAATGAGAGTAATAAGCCTTTCAGTCAGTCGTATTATTATTTTTTATAATTTTAAGATTAGTAACTTTTATTATGTCTAACATACTTCCATAAAAAAATACAGGTATGTTGGTCCTATAGCTGACAGAAGCACTGAAGCAGCACTGCAAGGCTAGGCTGTCTTCAGAAGTAATTACATGCCTTTTACGCACAAAGTAGGTGGCTCTTGCATGACGGAAGCTTTTTGGTTTAAAATAAAAATAAATGGTAATTTGCTCCTCTGTTGCAGTGTGCTGTCCTTTACACATCAATAAGCGGGCAAAGAAGACTTCGCATACACAATATAGGTTTAAATTGTAGCTCCCAGTTAGCTGATGTCTACAAGACTTGTGAGACTGATGCGCTTACCAACTTCTTTGCCAAGTCAGGTAAAGTTACAACAAACAGACCATTTTTGTTTCCTTTTTTACTTTGGGGCGGAGGAAGGGGAAGGAAAGGGAGCTGAAGTGACTACCTAGTGGGAAATCACGTTTTGTAACTTGCTGCTCCAAGCCTGAGCAACTCTTGAGGTGTAAAATTGAAAAGACAAATAGGTTACGTATTTTAGACATACTGCCATAAAAGTAATGCTTGCGAAGGTAGCTAGGAACGTGTGATGCACAAAACTGTGCAGGCACAGCAGTGGAAATGGACGTCCTGTCATAGTGTTGGACCTTGGTGGGGGTTTTCTGGCAAAGAGGAATAAACAAACATCCTCCAAGATGCTGTCTGTAAAAGAGACTACAAAACAGCCACAGACCTCAGGTTAGTAAAATGTGAAGCTAGCGGAATATAGATGCTTTAAGAGTCTGTGTCCATCTTTAGCACGCTCTTTTATTCTTCTCTATCTATTTGTAGCTTTTAAAGCCATTCTAAGCCAACCACTGAAGATGGTCAGAGAGATCCTGGTGAATCAGACGGCTCACATGCTGGCGTGTTACAGGAAGAACTGTGCCAGCCCGTCGGCAGTAAGCCAGGTAAAAACCCATCCGGCCTCAGTCCTCCCCCAGCCAGGCTTTGCAGCAGATGAACGACCACCCCTGCAACATCAGCAGTGCCAGAAAGGGAAATTTCAGGACAGACTTTTCCTTTCCTTTCAAATATCGTTAATGACAGGTGGGATTCAATGGTAGCAATGATAGCACACGGAGGCTGTTGTTCCGGAACAAATGGCAACGCCATTGAGGAAACTGATGATCTTACTCACACAAAGGAGCTTAGACAGCCTTTTTCTTCCTGCTGGGGTTATGTGCTGACTCACAAAGCTTTCAGTTTTTCTTCTTATGTTGTTAAAGATTTTAGCATTCTAATTTTTGACAAATAAGACTGTTTGTTGTTGTCAGAAAGTGAAAATAACATTGTATCTTAGTAAACAATCTGAATTTGCATGTAGGTCTCTCAAGTGTGCTGGAGTGATAAACACCTGATGTCTAGATGGGGCCAAACTCGGGGGTGGGGGGGGGTAGGGAATCCATGGTGATTGATAACAGTCTGTTAACAACTCCTCTATTTACCAAGGGGTAGTAAGAAGCTCTAGGAACCCCATTACTTGTATTCCATACTACTTGAAAATTCTCTCAACTTAAGACGTTTCTATTATTTTCAGCCCAGTCTTTTATATATTGAGAACATTTGGGGAGGTCTAACTGAACCAGCAGGAAGGTGTTTTCAAATCCTTTCAGCAACCGTTTCTGACAAAAGTCTTTTTCTGTTTCAAACAAATATCCAAAGACAGCTGAACTAAATCCAAATCCTGTAAGCATTTGCATTTAATTTCTATTTTTCTTGCAACTCAACATATTTCCCTATCCATATCATCTCCTCCAGATTTTGAGGCGCTTTAAAAGTCAGCAGGCTTTTGCTGACGCTTTTTTTGTTGGCAATTTTGTACATTAATGCTGAAGTTAAACAGGAAGGCCAAAGGACTCCGACAATGTTAGAGGCATTTGCTTCAGATCAGTTCCTTTGATCGCCTTTAAACCGATCTCCTTTGAATTTTCCAATTCTTGTCGTCGTCTTCTTCTTGAATGTAACATTAGATTACAATTTTTAGCACATCCTAATTGTATGACTTGAAATTCAGTGCTCCAGTAAAAGCAACAGTTGTTTCCTTTTAAATTATTCACCCTTACGTCCCGGTGATTCAGCTTAGTGAAAGACTGAGACTGACATACCGCGCAATGCTTCCAATAACCAAAAGCCTGGGCAATGAATTGTTCAATGTTAGCGAGGGCCAAATATGTTAGAAACAATACCAGAGAGACACTTACTGTGGACCTTCATTTCCCTCCTAAATTGTTCAGAGAAAAAAACACCCGCTTTTCCTATGACTCCCCTTTAATTTAGTACCTAAAAATGAGCGTGGGTTACAGGGAGATGACAGCATCCAAGAAGATGACTGCAGTCTATAGGGCAAATGATTTCTGTTGGATTCTCATTAAATGTATTTATTAACCATTCAGAGCTGTCACGGCTGGTTTGAAACAGCACGTGTAAAAAAGTTCCCTAGCTTTTTTCTCTTCAATCAAAGAAAACAAGCAGCGGTTTATTTAAATGTTTGAAAGTCCAGCTCTCATTCCCCAGTGTGTGGGACGTATTAAACAGCAAGCTTTCTCTGCCTCTCAGCTCATCCTTCCCGATGCAATGAAGGTGCTGCCAGTGTACGTGAACTGTCTGCTGAAGAGCTGCGTCCTAGTTGGCAGACCAGAAATTCCAACTGACGAGAGGGCTTACCATCGACAGCTGGTCATGTCTATGGGGGTAGCTGACACACAGTTGTTTTTCTATCCCCGGCTTCTGCCAATTGTGAGTGTGGTGTCTGCACATCTTTTCACTTTCAGTAAAACTGTCTTCCGTATGCTGTGATTTTGCAATGGTGCAGGTGCAGAAAGGATTCTGTCTGCTGGGCAAGTGTTACGCTGCCACCCTGGGTTACTTTTTTACTGCGAGGTAGTTGCTAGTTGAACTACTTTGAGGAGGGAGGGTAGAACCTCTAGTTTAATGGAAAATGGGGAAGTAACATTATCAATCATTGACAGCCGCCTCCTCCAAGAATCTCACCGTACTTTAACAAGGTTTTTGCCCAGGCTAATGAAAGATGCCAGCTTTACTAAAGGTCAACACTGGTGTGCAAGCGTCTCCCCACTTAACGGCAGGTCTTCCCTTGCACGCAGTGCATTAACTGAAAAAAGCAGCGCTTGCTTTCTAATTCCTCTAATCTGGAAAGGAACCACTAAGCTGTACTAAACCTTTCCATAGTTACTTTTCAGTATCTCATTAGAGCTTTAGTCACCTTGAAGTCACCACGCCTCCAACTCTTTGTGTATTTTTGCCCCACAGCACAGCCTGGATCTGAAGGGCGACACCGTCCCAGGTGCCCTCCGCTGCTCTGAGGAACGCCTCTCAGAAGGAGGGGCCTTTCTTCTGGCCAACGGTCTGAGCATGTTCCTGTGGCTGGGAGTCAGCACGCCCCCAGAGCTCATCCAAGGGCTTTTCAACGTGCCGTCCTTTGCACACATCAGCACGGAGGCTGTGAGTAGATGGAGACTTAGTCCCTTTTTCAGAATTCATGATTTAGTAAGACCAGACTGCTAATTAGAGAAAGAAACTGAAAGCAGAAACAGGTGACCAGCAGAAGGTGTTAAGACACCAGAAGTAATACATAAAACTTCAGTAAGCTTTTACGCTCTGAGCACTTACGCGCGAGAAGCTTTCGCAACATTTTTAAACCTTCTTAAACTTTCACTGTTGCAGATACTGAAGTCTTATTGAATGTGTATTGCAAAAATTGGAACAAAACACTTTGCAACAGTTAAAGTTTCTCCTGATAGTGAATTTTCATATAGTGATTATTTTAAACTGAAAAATGGCTTAGATACGTGAGTCTTTAAGATGAGGCAGATGAGAGACACGTTGTTGTGCAGGAGATGGCAGTTCCCAGTGCAGAATGAAATCCACAGTAACGTGGATCATAAATACCAGCAGCTAGTCTTGTATGAATTCATAAGAGATGTGACTGGAATATAACAACCTGCCACGCTTTCGTTCTAACAGACATCACTGCCTGACCTGGACAATCCATTTTCTAAGAAACTTAAGTCAATACTGGAGCATATCCAGAGCCGAAAGCCCTACACTATGAAGGTAAGACTTCTCTCTGCCTCAGCTCAGTCCTCATACCTGTTCTTTGACAAAACTTACACCGGTAGCTGTAAAATGCTTTACGTATCAGGAATTTTCCTGTACGTCAGTGAGCACGTAGCATGCATTGTAGGCACAAGCGTCTCGTATGTGCTCAATTCTTAATCAGAAGAGATTTTCAGAGGTAGTCACGTCTAAAGGTTACCATTTTATTCTGCAAACCTTAATTCACGCTAGTCTCTCTCTCCTGTGTTCATAAATACAGCTGCTGAAGTGTAGAGATGTATTAGTTTTGGGGGTCGTCCCCCCCCCAACAGCGTACAGTAATAGATACAGGAATATCTAAACTACATACTGCCATTTAGTATGAACTGTATCCTAACAATCATCTCTCTTATCGATAATTTTCAGCTGATTATAGTGAAACAACGGGAGCAGCCAGAGATGCTTTTCCGACAGTTCCTAGTAGAAGACAAGAGTATTTATGGAGGAGCTTCTTACGTGGATTTCTTATGCTGTGTTCACAAAGAGATCTGCCAGCTGCTCAGTTAAGGAAACTCAGTCTAATTTGTCAGTTTTTTTCTGATTTTGCAAGAGGGACAGTCGTCGGTGCCTGAAGGCTGGCCCACAGCTCCACCGTACCCAGGCATTCTGCTGTGCTTTAGTGAACCTTCTCTGTGCTCTTTTTGTACAGTTTCATTTCACACATCCTCTCACTACATTTAGTTTACTTATTAAGCTGTAGAATAGGAAGTTCTGCACTCAGGTATTCATCTTCTGGGAGTCCTGACTCTTCCTCTAAGTTGAGCTGCCAGATTTCAAACTGTCAACGCTTAAGAGCATATGGTATGCATTTATTGAAATATAATTTAGAAAACTCTTTAATTGTTCCTCTTGCTAGTCGTAAGTTGTACGAGAGCCAGGAAAGATGTTAAAAATCTATACAGAAAAGGAAAAAAACACAACACTGTTGTGTGTTCACATAGAGCAATTGTTCCTCTTGCTAGTCGTAAGTTGTACGAGAGCCAAGAAAGATGCTAAAAATCTATACAGAAAAGGAAAAAAAATACAAAACACTGTTGTGTGTTCACATAGAGCGAATCAGAAACTGGCATACAGTTGACTCAGATTGGCAGTAATCCTGTAGTTCAATGGGAGTACTTCAAAGTAAGTCCTTCACGTAAAGCTAATCTCTGAAAAATAATCCCCTTTTTCCTGGAAGGGACAAGCATTACTTTCTACAGCAACAGAGCTCTGGGTAACCTTCCACACCCGGGGTTACCCAGGACACAAAAATGCCTCAGGTTATAACTAACTGGACTTGAGTAAGTTTAGCAACAACGGGCTACGGAAAGAACAGTCATCAAACAGTCCTTTTGCTAAGTTTGGCAGATAGATAATGCCACGCTCCTATGGTACAATTCTCTAGTCTTAAGGGCAGCAATTAATTTTGCATACTATTTAATTACATTTGCAAAATCAAACACGTTGGGTTTTATTTAGTGCGTTTGCTAACTGGAATATTCCCAATGCAACTTAGATACGAACATCTGTCCCTCAACATTTCAGTGGCAGGTCAACTGTAAGACAGTTGACACATTAACCAAAGGTTATTTGTGGTGCTATAAAAAAGAAAGCCTCTTGCTTAATACCAGTTCTATTACAGTGACCTCCTCTCTCACACGACTGATTTATTCGGCAGTCACCGCTTTGAAAAATAAGCCTCTGCTCATATCAATATTTACGGTAAAATTTAGAAAGCCAGAGCCCTTGGAAGAGCTGTTTACCTCAGACAGATACAGACAGACTGATGAAGTATCTTTAGGACCAACGCCTCTGCATGTGAGGTTTGAACTTTTCCAAACTTGAAAAGCTGTTGTTACAAAAATCAGTGTTTCAAAGAAAGCAAAAGACCCTCAAAAGGAAGGGTAAGAGTTGGGCCTCATAATAAAAAAAAAAGTGCCTTTAAACATGTTAATGGTGTCGCTACTTAGTGTTAATCATTTTACTATCCGAGGATAAGCAGTTGTCAAGATGCATATTTTTTGGTTTGATAGCTTATCAAAACAGTTGTATCCTTGCGCATTGACTGAGAGCTCTTAAAATAAGTGGCTATATTACGAAAGGATCCTCAGACTGAATTCAGCTGTGACGACAAGCATGTTTTAGCTGAAGCCATTACCCTGCATAAAAAGTATTTGTTGCCATTCCAAATCAGTGAACTTTGTAAAATGACACCAGCAACTCTTTGTGTAAAGACATAAGCAATTATTAAATACAATCATCATGTGTGTGTTCATTCTTTCATATACAAAGTTTTTTATACCTCTGCCAAAAACTATCCACACCTCAAACAGTAGCACCTAAAACCAGTACCCCAGGTCACTACAGGAGGTGGTTTAGGGCAACTAGCAATGGAAACCGGCTTCAGGGCTCAGGCAGCTCCTCCCCCTGCCTTCCCCTGTAAGCGCAGCAAGACAACATTCCAAGGTTGCTACGCTGACTTCAGGAGCCAGGGAACATGGCGAAGTCCAATTAGCAACAGTAACTCCTACAAACAATGCCATGCATCCAACAATTAGTAAAGACCGCTGTAGGTCACCTTCTCCTGCTCTGACTTTAGAGACCGGCAAGCTTACCTGGCATTATGGAATTTTCAGTGTGTTTCTGCTGTTAGCATCACCCCCAGTTACGGGTAAGGAGCCCCGCTCGAACTGGGCCTCAAATGTGCCAGAACAGCCTGGCAAGTAAACTGTTTTGGAAAAATCACTTACCAAGCGAGTCAGGAAACGGGAAGACGCGGCAATGCTCACGTAGTAAGGCAGCGTAATTCAGGAAACGTTTGTGCTCCGCTGCTGAACAAAGTTCACCTCAACAGCAATGAATGAGAGTTTCCCCTCAGAGGTAGGAAGCTGGTGAGCGGCTCCTGCCTCAGCCACGCTTGCTCAGAACCCATTTCCTTACTTTATTCCGTGGAGTTTGCCGATGGCCAGATCGCATCTGCACCACAACCATGCGCATCTTCTACCTGGTCAGCGACTTGCTTTAGGGCAACCTGTTTTACCCCTAGAATTCTGGAGCAAAGTGTACACGTCACTCACCTGTGCACTGGCAAAGCCTACAGAGAGCCAGGATTTCAGGCACAGAGGTTGTAGTAAGACAAAGCTATTTATACTCGCGTAGCTAAGCCATCAGAGCTCTAGCCTTTCACATAAATTTTACCTACATTAAGCCATCATAATGGCTAAACTAGCACCAAGACACAGACACGCGTTGATAACAGCAGCTCTTGCAGCAATCACTGAAGTTGTCACACAGCCATATTACAAGTGCAATTCTTGTCTCCAGCATAAAGGGCAGGACTGTAACATTCAACTCAGGTTTACAGTAGTTAGGACTTTTTTTTTTTTTTTCTTTTTCCTTTTTAATTGCTGCAATAATTATACTCAAAATTACTTCCATGTTTTGCCACAGGACTTACCTACTGCTTGCTTTTTCACCCATGTGAAGAGATTAGTAAGCTTTCCTCCATATTGTTAAGTTGACCTTCATCTCGTTACACTGGGCGACTTCTACTACAGCAATAAAGCTGCCACCCACTTCACCGACTTTGGAAGGAGAAATCATTCTTTCTACTATATACAGAAACAGTGGGCCTCATTCTCTAGCACTTTCAGTTACTCAGTGTATCCTTAAAAAGCCACATTCAAGAAACAAAAGACTTACAGATGCTTCAATGTGCTCCATTGATTCTTTTCTAGAGTGCATTCTGGATATTTCTATCCCCTGCCATGGATTTTAAAACATCCGAGTATTCTAAAATAAATTAATCCCTTGACTTAACGCCATTTAACTTCCATGCTCAGATCAAAATTGTTCTTTAGTTTGCAGCCTTAATTCCACTCCCCTGAACAAAGCGTTCAGTAACATACGCGACGAGCCTGTGTTCACGGTACTGCGCTGGGGAAGAACCTCAGAAAGCCCGGGAGCATTGCCCGCTAACCCACACGGCACATCCAGCGTTTCAACCAACTTCTGACAACCAGCAGGGTCGGAAAGCGGAAGGAATTCTCAAGCTGACGGCTGGATTTACACACAATGATTTACAGCTGACCGATGTCTTAAAATCCCTTTGAAGCTACATGCCAAGACATCCCGAGCATCTTGTCAGTGTAATCGTCAAATCTTTCACTTAATTCACATAGGGTGTAAGATATTCAGAGTACTATAAGCCTCTTCCAGAATGGAAAGACATGACAAGATCCAGACAGGCATCCCAAATCAGATTGGTGGCATTTAATAAAATTGGAAAGGAAGAAACTTGTCAGGCTTTTTATCTTCAAGGATAGCATGCTCAAACTAAGTCTTCGTTTACTTGTGGTAAATGAAGTATTCATCAGTTCACTGATTATAAGCGTTATCCTCCTCCTCCTGTTAAAGTGTTACAACTGAGAGATTAACTGACAACCGGTAATGAAACTAAAAGCTTTTCATCTCCAGACACCACTTTAGATATGGTCCAAATCAACAGTGATTAAAAAAACCCGACCAGATGTTTTTACTGTATAACTGGGGGGGGATAGTGTCTCACTACAGTATTTTCTCAGCGTCATCTCCACAACCACAAGTCCGCGACACGAAGCCTTTAGGTACACGCACCCAACGCGCTACTGTCTTACCTGTACAGGCAATCTGCCACTGTCGAAACACCACCTTCGGATTACGACCGGCAGGTATCTTTCTTCATAGAGGACATGCAGAAAGTTGTATTTCCTTGCCCGTTAACCTCAATTAAAAAAGTACGGTCAGTTGCTTGTTAACGACATGTACGTTACACTTCCCTGGTGAAGTTTGCCCGTCCAGACAGATGTAATCTAACATTCTCTGGTGCAGTATTCTTTTCTTCCTTACACTACTTCAGCTATTGCAGCTTTGAGGGAAAAAAACCAAGAAACCTAACTCCGCACGCTCAAGAGGGATTTATTTAGTAGAATTCTTTTTTTTTTCTTTTTTTTTTTTTTTTTAAACAAGACCACATGCAATTCATTTCCCAAGTCACCGAAGCCTTGAGCAGCACCCCAACTTCTGCAAACTGATACAGATGCACATCTCAACCAGTTATTTTTGAGTCTCCTCTTCAATGTAGCCTAATCTTCTGTGTTAAGAGTAGCCTAAGCACTGAACTATCAGCTATGGACATATAATTAAAAGGGGCAAATGGGAATTAACAATTTCTACTAATTGAGAAAAAAAAGAAAAAGAAGATTTGTCACTGGCACAGGAGCAACCTTCCTAAGGCTAAGCGTCTCCAGTATTTACTTTTTGAGTAAGAACATGAGTAGGGCAAAAGTTTTCTTACTGTGGCGTGTAACTTCTGTCGGATGCTGTTCCAAGCAGTCTTTGGCAGACCCCACTGACAGTCAAACCAGCGCTACCCTTAAAGCGCCCCCTCCCCCAAATCCAGTCACTCTTCGGATGTGCCAATATAACACGGGAAGAAACAAGATGTAAACAGTAGGTGAGTTTCATTTGCACTTCAGCGGTCCCTTACTGAGCACACTACCAAGGCCGCAAAGTTGGCCGGACCCTACAAAAACTTCCGTGCTAAGACTTCACGCCCCAAAGAAGAGTTACTGCCTGCTCTTTTACAACAGTAGGGAGGAAACCACAGTAAAACTTCGCAATTCCAAAACCTCCAGGAGAACAAACCCACAAAATGTTAAGAAAAATATTTCAACATTAGCTTTGATAAACAAGTTTAATAATCCACTACTTTACAGGACAGCTATTTAAAAGCTAGGCTTCAAGAGAGAAACATTATGAGACTTAAAAGCCAATTTTCCAAACTCCACACCTAAGACTTTGAGACTTCAACAGCCAGGTTTGTTCAGTCTACCAAGTATTGACCAAGAAATTCAGAGTTGCAGTTTTGCTAAAAACAAATATTGTACATACCAAAGCGAATCGCTTTCATGCTGTGCTCTGGAGCTGACCACCAACAGTCCATACCCAATGTGCGTAACGTCCACAGGCAAAGCAAAACACTTCGATTACGGCGCCCTCATTACCCAGGTGATTGTTTTCAGGAAGCGCTCGCTCTTACAACATCGCCTCACATTTCCAATACGACCTCCAACGGGGTCCTTCTACTACTTACATTGCAATTGCTCTGCAATAAAACCCGTTTTCCCTACCAAAGAACGAGGCTGTTATGACCAGACGCTGGGCGAAAATCCCTACTCAAGAAGCAATCCAGACCCACGCAGAAGCTCTGGGCGGCATGTAAACGCACAACTTCTTGCTTTCCATGAAGCACAACACACGACCGCACAGAATTACCACTCTCCCCACTACAGACATGAAAAGTGAGTGCACATACATCACAAGTGAAAAATAAACTTGCTCCCTATTCCCAGGAATAATTCGGGAAATTTAAACCAAATAAGAAAAAATAGAATTCTATTTATTCAATTTGCTCCTTGGTTTCAGAGAAGTTAAAATAGGTGTCAATATAGACACAGCACTTTTCTTCCATGAATAAGGGCGTAAGTCTGCTATGGCCGTGCAATTCAGAACCGCGTTTCGTGCCCACTCCATCATATTAATCCAAGTTGGTCCAAACCTGAACCTCCGAAGAAGGAAGAGGAATCCGTGTTCTGGAGAAAATGACAGTTAATAAAGCCCACAACTTGCAAGTTTCATAAGGGAAGAGCAAGTATCTTCACTTCAATCCTCTCCGTGGTTTGAAGAGACAGTGCTCTCTGCTTTGACAAACAGAAGCTGCAGGAGGCTGAGTTTAGTGCCGTCAGGTGCAGGACCCTGCCTGCCAGGTGAGGTGACGGGCCAGGCCGGTCACTGGAAGGCAGACTATCTGTAACTGCTTGCATCAAGAACAATTTTAAAAGTCATCTAGCTTGAGTCCCCAGAATAGTTCGCTTTAGCAAAAACAAGACCAAGAAAAAGATTCAGAGACGAGGCACAGGACCGGGGGGAGAAGCAATTACCTAACAGTCTATCAGCGGGTGGGGAAGCCTCCTCTATGGGTACCTCCACGTCCCCCTCTGAAGCCACCCCTCTCACCCCGGAAGTTAGTTCTGTTCCTCTCTCTGCCCCTTTCTCCTCGGCCTGCTGAAGTCCCTCCTCTTCCTCCTCCCCTTGGAGCACCACCTCCCCGGTCAGACTTGGACTTGGGTGGTGGTGACTTGGGCCGAAGTCTCTCAATCTCTTCGGTACAGCCGGTCAGGTGGGAATTTGGAGCTGTGAAGTATGAGGAATACGTTTCTGCATTGAAATTGCTGTTTGTGAGGGTGGGTCCTACAGTCAGCCAACCTAAGGAACAAAACCAGAGTCAACAAAAGCAAGAACAAACTTCACGCTTCAAGGCCACTATTGCCTTTTTCCTAGTAAATGAACACTCAAGTGATGGGGACAGACACTTACCTACACCTCACCTGTACTGAACGGAATGAAAAGGTCACCTCTAGGAAAGCCAGAGTTGTTGAAAAGTTAAGACTTTACAACATCACTTCTAAGGGCTTCTTCTCTTTTTTTTTTCTTTTCTTTTTTTTTTTAAATTACATATGTCTATGGGAACATTCCAGCTGTGGTTTCACAAGACCCCTTCCTCCTCCCTTCTACTTGTTTTTACACCACAACAATGTTTTCCAGCCCCTCTGGGACCAGACTGTAAACCAGATCAGTAAATTCATCTAGTTTAAAAATAGTGTCATGCTACTCCTCCCCTTTTTAAAAGGCATTTAAACTTGAATTAGGTAATTTTGTCTCCAGAAACCAGTTGTGACAGTGCAGCCAGGAGCACAGCACACTGGAAGCACGCTTCTGAAAACACAATAAAATAACTATGCTGTTGAAGCCCACATGATATGAAAATAGAGCTTAAAGAGTTAAATTAACCTGTTTATGCACAAACATTCAGTGGGCACTTCAGCTTCACCAAGTGAATCAAGGCAGGAAGACATTTAAAACAAGCACGTTCCTATTTCTTCATATTATGAGCTAAAGTAGCATTCAGACCTAAAATGGGGCTCAGAGCACTTAAAAATGTCAGTGGAAACTGAATTTTCAGTTTAAGAAAAATGTAGTTCAGTGATCTCAACAACATGCTTATAAGGAAAACAAGAATAAAAAAACCCCAAGATCAGTTCTTTAACACTGTTCTGTTTACCCTGGCAATTTACGTAACATTTACCTTGTTTCCTGCACATTAAAAAAAAGAGAGAGAGAGAAAAAAGGAAGTCTATTTGCATTTGTTTAGGTCTTCATACTTCACAGAGCACTGTGAGGATTCACGAACAGTAATTCTAAACTCAAAGTGCTCATCGACAAAAACACTGTGCTCTGCCAACTTCCTGAACAAAGAATAAAGGGAAAAAGGTGTCCCTACTGCTGCG
Source organism: Pygoscelis adeliae (assembly GCF_000699105.1). NCBI lineage: Eukaryota > Metazoa > Chordata > Aves > Sphenisciformes > Spheniscidae > Pygoscelis > Pygoscelis adeliae. The sequence continues at coordinate 1,948,706 of NW_008824233.1, read as the reverse complement.
ATGAGTATAGGATTTAAAGTATGCAATGCAATTCCAGGGTAACCACCAAATTTGAAAATACAAAAGTCGAATCAGACTAACCTGACCCTGTCAGACATTAACGTGTAAGAATTCACCTACAACAGCATTGAAGTAATACCGGAACGATGTCTTTCTATAAAACAGAACAGCCCCCCTACACACACCCCCCCACCACCAGTAACCAACAGAATTAAGACTGACGTCATCATTAAAATTCAAGCCGAAGGCCAGTCAAAGAACAGGAATGGCCAATAATCACTACTCCGTAGTCGTATGAGCAAGAGAGAAACAACACCTTGACATTTATTTAGGTAACTTATTGCTTGCAGCTTGTATACTGATATACATCCTATTCCAATTGCAGTAAAAGAATAAGCAACTTTTATTTTTTTTTAATATCAGAAGTATTAGCATTCCATGCAGCAAACCAGGCCTTGGATGGACTTGTATCCAGCTCTCCTCTGTCATCCAAACTATTAATCTCTAGGGGAAAACAGAGAAACACAAACCTGCTGACAGCTATAGCACTTGCCCCACTCACATGCCCCCCCCACTTACTTTTTGAGAAGGGCATGCTGTTACCATAAATTGTTCAGAGTCCAACACTCACAGTACCCCTCAGTACGTGAGGTATGACTACACTATCCGTAACATGAGGTATAAAGTCTGTCAATTCAAGCATTCATTGGCAGTTGAAAGAAACAGGACTGTTGAATTGCATTTCACCTCAGGCTTTAGGGCAGAAACGTCATTGACAACTGATACAGAAGTCAAAAAAGGTGTCAAAATAGATTTTATTCTCCTGCAGTGAAAGTCCTTCACCACTTACGCATGATAAACTGGAACAAATAAAATGCTGTTACCTTCAGTCTGATCCATACATTTCTACGCATTTTTTATCACGCCAGATGCAGCACCCAGTGTTAAGACGCTGCGTCTTCAGATACTGGCAACAGGACCAGCACTAAGCTCATAGTGCTTTAAAATCAGTTTAGAAAAAGAAATCACACTTTGAGAAGCGTAAACACATCAACAGGCGAAAATATTGGTTAACAAAAAAACTTTCTTCTGAAAAAATTGATAGAATTGGTAGTTGTCACAGACTTTCCAAACAACACTGCTTTGTGACCGACAGATCTTCACATAAACCAAAAATGTATCTCCTTGAGAATCATGCATTAGGATTAACTATTATTGCCCCAGCTTCCATCAGAACCCATCAAGTGGCCTCAGATGATGGAAGAGGGTTATTAAAGTAAATTAAAATTTAACTATTTGACAAAAATAAACATAACAGCTACCTGGCCGAATTGTACTGTCTCTTCCAAAAAGATGAAGACGTCGCCGTCCAAGGCAGAAATGCTCAATGATGTGAAAAATCTCTACAGGTTTTTCTATGTTGCCGATTTCAGGCTCTTCAGTGATGATTAGGTCAATGTCAACATTAGCATGGATGAAGTCACCATCTGTACTGCGACGCACAGTTCCTTTAATGCCCATGAGGCAGTGCTCCTACGCACACAGAACACAGAAGAGTACATGTCACACGGCACACATACTGCTACAGCCCCGACGTCCGTGGTTTGAGCACGATGGAGAGAAAAGGAAATTCTAGGCACAGTAGATCCCACTCTTATACAGAGAAAAGTCTGAAGCATGAACTAGAAGAACAGCACAAGCTGGAGCTACCGAAAGAGCCTCTTGAAAACAAAGCAGAGAGCAGTTGAAGCTATCCGGCTTGATGAACTACACTTCGAAGTGATAAAATCCAAATAGAGGCTGGGATAAGATATTTAAACTTCTTCAATTACGGCAAAGTTAGAGCTTTAAGTTGGAAAGGCTGAGAAATCACCACAAGGGAAGAGAGAACAAGGGGATGGCAAGAGTAAAGGAATAGTTATTAATTATGATTAATACTTGTACCAGCTTTCTGATCCTAACTTTATTCACACAAATAATTTTCAAAGTTCTGTCATAAAACAGCCAGTCAGTGAAAATAAGATGTACTTTTTCATATTGTACCTGTTACAAAAGTAGCCTTCACCCTCAGATTCCTTTCTAGAAGATATCACTGCATCAAAAAAGTAAAACCGCTATCAAACTTGTCAATGCACTCTCAGTCAATTCCATCAGCATTAAAAATGTTTTTTAACTGTAATATGCATTGCTTTCCTTTCCTCTAAAACATTGTAGATCAATTTAAGCGACCAGTATGTAGAATCTATGAATGAGGAATCACCGTAATTGGTACAGGATGAAAAGAGCGTTCTACATATTCATTTCCGAGTTCTGTTTCTGGGAATATTAAGCTCAGACGAGCGATTTTCTCCAGTGTCATAAAACACTGATTCACTAAGCGCCACCAGATGGCTCCCAAAAAAGTTGCAGACAAGAGTATGTAATCATTTCCAGATTTTTGGCATGGGTTTTAAGAGTTAGTGAATAAATATGAAAGGCAGAATAGGTGACCTACCTATGCAGTTGGTCAACTGCACCCAAGCTACAGGGGTTTCGGACCTTAAATTTAACTAAATAAAAAGGCAGAATACTGCTAAGCAAATCACCCATCAAGCAAAGCCTCTTAAATCTAGTCTTTAAAAGAACTATCCAAAACATTTTATTTTCGTAACACGTGGAATGTCGTTCATTAGGACCTTAGATTCTGTAACAGGTGGCACAGCATAAAGCATCCATCTAGAGAGATGCCTGAACTAAACATAATAGGATGGCATTTGCTGTTGTAATCACTGGTAAACACATCTTGCACAACAGACTATTTATTTAGTCAGAATAAACTAGCTCAATTGTCAATGTTTATTATAAATAGTGACCTCAGCCCAACCCTTGCTCAATAAACAGAAATTCTCTAATACCAGAAACTATTCTCCTCCGTTAAACAAAGACATAAGTCCCCCCCAAATCCTCCTGTGTTAGTTTTAACCTCTCCCTCACGAGCGAGCTGCACATATTTGCAATACTATATGCAATAAACATACAATATTTATACTTATAAATATTTATAACTGATATAACACACTTTCAAACAGACTTCAGATTAATGTAAATGCAAGTCAAAGAAAGATTCCAGATATCTTAAAGGGAAGTTTATACTCCTAAAAAAATGGCAAATCTGAGCCAGAGTTGGGGATGTTTAATACTAAAGAATGATTAATGAATGTAGAATGAGTCCTGAGGTTAATGGCACTTTAAATATATTAAATTGTCCGCCAACTCTCTGTATTCAGTAAAACTGCCAGTTACACCCACATATACCCAAAACAATTCTTTATTAATCCTATCTACATTTTTCTTAAGTTTTTGAATAACATACTTCTAAAGTCTTTTAAATCAGAATACTTTTTTTCTTCTGCACCTTCTTCAATCAATACATGTCCTCCACAACACATCCCTAAGAAACTCTTTAATTTAAACCAAGCTGACCGATTCTGTCACTTGCGCATTACAGTCACCTTCAGGAAGTCAGGAGATGCTGACTGAGCTGTGGTCCCTAACAGTCCTCTATCTGGTTCAAGCTCTGGGCACATACCTGCACGTGTGTTTTTAGAACCACTAGCCAGTCTTCCAGAGTTGTTTTTTATGACCACATCCATTTATAATCTACAGTATTAAAGACTTCTTTTGACATTAAATTTAGTCAAATTCTACTGCTAAGTTTAATTCCATTCAAAAGGTGTTCCTCCACCAGCAAGTTTTCTCCTCCAACCTGGAAAGGAGCTTGCGTTTTACACAAAAGGTATTGCTAATTGACTAACTGCTTATTTACCATTCACCCGTAACCAAAACAGCCCAGAAGTCAAAAACATTGCAAGGTACAGTAACATTTTCTGTTCAGTTTCCATCTTCCCTCTCAGGATTTCATTCTTGTGCCATCAATCTACGAACCCTCCTCAGCTACCTGTATTTCAACACGGCTCAAATGAGTGTCACATTTAGAGGACTATAATAGAAGTTTACCAAGCAGTGTTAAATGCAGATGAAACTTCTATACCTCACACTGACTAAAGTCAAGAAGGGGACAGAAGTTCCTCATTCATCCTGTGAACATGTTTATTTCCATATAATGTACTTTGCAGAACAGAACTCTGAAGTCCTCGCGTCTGCCTTCCTGAAAGCACGTCACCAACTGCCGTGGAGCACCGGGTGTTTCATTAGCATGAAGAGACAGGATGGGAACAGAGGAGAAATTGAGCCAAACCTTTACCTTGGTTCTTTGGAAAACAGCCTTAGGGTCTAGTGTCTTGGTCTTTCCAGGATTGTTCTTATTCGTTTTAATCCAACAAATGTCCTCACATCTTCTGTAACCCCATTTGCGTAGACACTAAATGTTACAGACAGATAAAATAGTTCACACTACACTGAAAACTAAAGTAACCTAAACTGAACACTCACATAGGTACTTGACTTTTCTTAAAGCATAGCTGGAAGAGAAGTTTGTCACAGATGAATGAAACAGTTTACTGGCACGACTGTACTATGTTCTGTCAAGCTGCCCAAAAAGCATAAAAAACAAGAGGCTTAGGTGCACATCCACTTGTCTACGTATCACCCTTTTTTTTTTAAAAAAAAAAAAAAAAAAACACAAAACCCTGCACAGATATTTTTAATATCACTGCACAGATCCCCTACGGAACTCTGCACTCATTTTTACCTAGTGACACTTAAATTTAATCAAAACCAGCCTGAACAGCATAGTGATCAGCTGCCTTGGCCCTGTCTCAACTAATACCTGCAACTCTGGTAGTTTTTCACATCAAATGTAAAATTCTATAAACGAGAAGATAAATAGCCAAAAGCCTTTGCTAAAATTTTGTGGCTTTTCCTATACCTGTAAAAAAACCCACACACCACACCCCCCAAAAAAAAAAACAAACAAACAAAAACTTACATGACTTTAATCCTTAACTCCTGTAAGTGTAATCTTGGAAAGGAGGAAATTGGGCATTAAGGACTTAAGCTCATTTGGCTATTGCTGTGCTCAAGAACTGTCGAGCTACTACAAACACATCTGTGACCAAAATCAACCTATCCAAAATAGCTACTTTAACCAACCTCAGAATGAAGAGCAGATAAAGCAAACAGATTAGTAACCACATGTTGTCCTTTAACAAATGCCGTATTGTTTTAATAGAAAGCACTGCTCAAACGAAGCAAAGAATGTTTCAGCGCAGCAAGAGCCGACTGGAAATTCTTATTGCACCATCCCCAACACAAGCAGTGCTACCCTGGCATACAGAAAGATGACTGTAAAACGCCAAGACCTTATAGGGAAGTAAAACTTCGTAGAGCTCACTAAGAGTAAACCTACTTAAACTCCAGGTGTTTTCTGAAAATAAGCAGTGCTACACACACAATTTTATCTCACTTTATGAAACAGTAGCACCTTTCTACCAGCATGAATATTCCTGGCAGAAAACTATTAAGACTTCTGTTAAAAAAAAAAATAATGTTGTAAACACACTCAACACAGCAACCTGCTACTGTGGCAACATGCATACATCAAAAACAAGACAGCAGTACAGCTTTCTAGACCCTATAGAATTATGCTCCCTCACATAGTCACAGCGACTCATCTGGAAAATAACAGTATCTAAACAGTTAATGCCAGATACACTTAAATTTATTTAATCCACTTAAAATTATATATCCTCTACCACAGTAACAAAACAGCTCTCAGCAGTTACCGTTGAGAATTCTATGCAGAAAAAGTCAACGATAAAAATAAACTCTTAAGCCTGTCACTGATAAATTGAATTAAAACATCATCTTACCACTCGGCCAAGATCCAGACCCTCGCCTGAACCGCACCATAGAAACACAAATGACCTTGGGGCTGCAATTTCTTCAATTTCCAATTTCATGATCTAGTAACAATAATAGTAATAGAAGTGTTTCTGAATTAAATAAAAATCACCAATTATATCAGGAAGAATACTTAATAAGTGTTGAAGCATTATCACAAAAGCCATCAGGAAGCACTTTTATTAAAGATGTTCGTCTGTATACCATCCACAGCCATCCTCCTAAAGTTGTTTTCCAGAAAGTATGTTGTAAAAGTTACCTTATCAATACCCAAGTGCATGTTTTCAACATAGCTGATGACCAGCTTAATTATTCTTTTTAACAGAAATTCTATCTGTATAGAAAATTCTAGACTTAAAAGACTAATACAACCCCCATGATTCCCCCCCACCCCCAAAGCTCTGCTTCATTTTATCATTCCATTGGTAGCAAAAAGATTTAACAACAGAGCAATAACGCTCTGTTTCTTTTCAGCCCTGGAGTTACTTACGTGAAGCTTGTGAAGACACATTATTAAAAAAAAACAAAACAAAACACCAGCTTAATTCCTATTACTATATAGGAAAGAAATTCTCTCCATTTTCACTTTCAGGAAAGAAGCAGCAAGAATTTATCAGGACAGTGGTTCAACAATGACAAATGAGTAACTTTCAGGTTTAAATAATTTCAGATGCAAAGCATCTGTTGCTCATTAGAAGTTGAAAAGATTCATCTGTAACTTGGTAACACATCAAATCAAGCTTCATTCAATGCCACTGTGAAGAAAAATAATGCAGTAGAAGCCATTCTAAGAGGCTGTAACTCCCAACTAAGAGGATGACTCCTGACTCCAACACTTCCAGTTTTTCTGTTTGGACGGAATGTTTCTTCCCCCGGCAATGCTGCCAGGCACCACTTTTGCCTGATGTAACAGAATGGCTAACACAGAAGCCACCTATTCCTTAACGTGTAGTTACCTAGTCTCTCATCACAGGCGTGAATGCCCTTGTTTTCAAATTCATTCCTTAAAGGAGGACTGAATTTTATTTTGTTCTCATGATCCTTTAGTTTGACTGATTCACTTCTGAAGTTATGCATGTGCAGGTTCCAGCCTAAGGACAAACTAACTCTAAAGTAACACCATCATCCCCCTCCCCTAAACTGCATAGAACACAGGCGAGAAAATCTCAGCAACAACTGCTTCAATCTACTGATTCACTCGTATTATGACAATTTTGCTGTTAATGCAGACATAGTCCTGCGTACCTTTCAAATAGGGTCTCTAAATAATAGGTATTTATTAGTTGCATATTCCCACCCATATGCCTGAACCTAAGAATTCCTGACATGGTTATGCAAACAGTTTTTTTAATCAGCTATTCCTCTCTACCACAGATCACCTGTTTTGTTGTGAGGGTGGGGTTGTTGGGGGTTTTTTTGGTTCGTGGTTTTTTTGTGGGTTTGTTTTTTTTTTTTTAAATGAGTAAAGTGTAGATACATAGAATAGAGCCAATTTATCGCTATTTGACATTAGCATTACAAGTTTTATTATTTCATGCCCAAGAGAAGGAATTCTCCGGTTCGATCTTGAAGGACAGGGCAACTTGGCAGCAGGCTTTGTGCCATCAAATTGTTACGCTTGATGACATCCAGCACTTCACAGCCTCCAGCCCTCACCTTGCTTTTCCAGAGCTGACTTTATTGAAAAGGTAAAGATACAGAATGGAGTTACTTACCCATACATCTTGAGCGTTTCCTTCTTTACGAGCATCTACATGCATTACTACAGAAAGAACGTTAAAATCTTTTCTCTGACTCAATTCTCTAAATGTCTACTAGAGCACAATAAAACAAGAGCACCACCAGCGATCTCAAAAAAGATCACGTCTTGCACGTTAAGATTTCTCCTTGTTCCCAAAAAAGGGTCGGAAATCAACACGGCTTCAAAAAAAACCTTTGACGTGACTAAACAGTAAGGGAATACATCAATACAAGAAAAAAATTCCACAAGTAAGGTTTATCTATTTTGTTAGGCTTCTCAGGATTACAATTGGTTTGACTGTTAAAATTTCCTATCTAATCAATACTTTGGAGAAAGGAGGTATGTCAGGGAAGCATACTCATCTACTCTTTTGACTAGAAGACCAGCGTATTAAAAAGCATACCTTAAAAATCTCTGAGAATTTCAAGAAGGGAATATTTACAACGGATATTCTGAATTTCAACAGCAAAAACCAAACAGAAAGGAAAACTAATGGAATTTGAGAGTAAGGAGAAAACCCACTATTATTAGATTTCAGTTTTCAACCAGGCTCAGGGAGAACAAAAAGGTATATTTAATTCATTAAACTCCTCAAAAAAAGTCTTTTAACACAACTAGTGTAGGCATACAATATAAAACTTAAGTTTTTATAAGAATCTAGACTTTTCTTTAAAAAACAAAACAAAAACCATATCCCATTTTTCCTTAAAACACATCTCGCAAACATTTTGATACCAAATTAAATCCTCAAACTATTTGCTTAAGTACATGTATGAAATCCTTTTCACAGCAAGAAAAATACTTACATCATCCCAGGTCCAGCATTTTTCATTGGCAGTAATGCCAGTCTCTCGGTAGTATTCTTCCAGTGGTGGTTCCAGAAGAATCACATCAAATTTAGACTTCAGTTCCCTGATATCAAAAGCTTCCAAGTCTGCTTGTAAGTACCTGTTTAAACAAAAGATGATAGATTGTTTGGACAAGTTATAACAGTGGTTTGAGAACTACACTCCACTCAGCACTTCTGTGTAGCCAGTTAAGAGTAGGGTCCCCTGTGTAGTTCATATAGCTCACACGCACTACATCCAGAGGAGATGCGCAACGCATTCTCACTTAACCTAGGCTGGATGCTGTCGTGTTAGATTTTTTTAAAAGTCATCTTTCTCTCAATAAACAGTTTTTAGGATTCTAATTTAGCAAGCAGGAAACAGATGCCCACACAGACTGTACAACAATATCCAGTACAGAATCACTGAACTTTCTGTACATCCATGGACTATATAGGAGAAAACATCAACATTTCAGAAGCAAACACTCACTGCCTGGCTAACAGACTTCTATTTTGCTTCACTTTGGCAAAGTGGCATATTTTTAGAATTGCCATTTATTATATGTTATGTTCAGGAGATTCTGAATACTGGAAGTGTGGTTACTTTTCATATAGTAGAAATGTATTTCTCTACCCCTATAACAAAACCGTAATTCCCCCACACATTGATTTTATTAAACACACACTCAAACGCACTCTTACGACTGGCCTCCACACCTGCCCACCACTCACTGCTGTATCACCATCAAAAAAATTACACTGCCCTCCCCTCAATACCTTCAACCTGAAAAAAGCCGATTAGCAGACCACCACCTCCCCCTTCCTAAGAAACTGTCTGGAAGAGATTATTATCCCGTAAGTGCATTTGGTGTTATCGGAAGGCAGCATTTGATTACTATTTTTTCCCCTTTTGTGCTTTAAGGCTAAGAATGCCAAACTGCATCTAACTTCAAAATAGCAAGTCGAGTTTTGCAGTTCGTATCTCAGTTGTTCAGACAACTATTTCTGAGTTTTTCATGTGACTATCATGAAATAATGCGATTTTACTCGGTACAGATTAGGACTACAGTGTATTAAAAGCATTAGATTCACATTCAGATAGGTTCAAATTCCTGAGAGTAACATGCTGCATGCTTATACCGTGTCTAATGTTCAGCAAACACTCGGAGGTAATTTGAAGTTAATAAGACAAATCACTTCCAGCCAGCCTAAACTTTTTTTTGGTCTTAAACTACGAAGTAACATCTGACTAATGGACACTACGATAACAGATGAACATTATACAAAAAAAGCTGTTACAAGAACAACTAAGGTTACATTAAGAGGCCGATTTTTTTAAAGCTTTTTTTGTTATTGTAAACTGTATGATATCACGAGATTTACGATCATACAATGTTCTTTTAGTTCCAAATTAAAGCCTGCAGTCCAATCACTTGACAGCTCGGTCTTAAAAACCGAAGCTTTCGATACTATAAATAATCACACGCTGGAAAGAAAATCTAGTTTATATACTATATTAAACATCTAGATTAAACTAACAAAAACAAACTGATTTTATTCTTCTGAAGTTTCAATTGATTAATTTGTATAAACAAACAGAAATAGAAAATGTAAATTCTGAGCAGGTGCTAAAGATAGAGATTTGCAAAGCAGACAGCTAACTTCAAACAGGTCCGGAGAAGAAAGGCATTTTCCACAAGAACACTTACATGGGAGGAGTGTTAGATTTAGATATCAGCTCATCCTTCAACCTGATGAGCTCTCTAAGTTTTGGGTATTCTTCAAACCTATCTGCTAAGCCTAAGAAGAAGAAAACATGAAGTTAACAACTACTTGAGAGTAAATCTGTATCAATTAAGCATTGTCCAGTATTCTGAATAGGTCCAAATGTTAATACTTGCCCCATTTTAATTTTTGTGAGAACAAACCAAACTCTTCAAAGCAGTTTTCACAGAAGCCTCCTGCCTTCGCCCAGTTAATTACGGCTGTTACTGAATGTAGTGCCTATGCTCTAATCTTGTCTAGAGCGCTGCAGTGATCAGGAGTTCACAACTCCTTTTATCAGGAGGAAACAATCTTTCATTTAAACTAAAAGTGCCAGAATGATGAAAGTTATTTTGTTATCCCCCCCATCCATGAGTTTATATTAAGATCTAATTAACATTCATTTACAGAATATTCTTATTTAACCTTTGAAGACTATTTCTAAGGTGGCAACTGGGGTGCGGCTGGTTCCCTTAGGCAACCCTTGTATTGAGATTTGGTATTCTGGTGTCAGTCACGAAGATTTGAAGACATGTACATTTATTTATTGGGTTCCTAGACTTAGCTTTATGATGTTAGTTTTCAAACCTTTCATAAGTACAGAATGCAAGAGGGAGAACCCTAATTAGGTTTTCTGCAGCAAACTTTATAAAAAAAGAAAAAAACAAGCAAACTTTTCAGTATATTACATTCCCCCTTCAAAAAAGTAAGTAGAAACAGTACGTTTTTGTCATTGCTAGTAGTAGTATCAGCACAAACCAAAAAGGTACCATTCCTGCCTCCCAAGCAGTATCAGTTCAACTTTAGCAGGCATTATTTACAAAGCTTCATGTTCATTTAAATTTACACCTTTAAATGGTCCTAATCCATGGAGGAAAAAAAACCCACACAAACCCCAAAACCCTTCATCCCTCTCCTTATTTTAATTCAAATTTCTGAACTCCCAACCCTAGCATCACACGAGTAAAAGCAAAGTTCTTAGTATCTAACCTTATTATCTCTTATTACATGTGCATAAAAAAACCCCAAAAGTTATTTTCATTTTTTTCCTTAAATACAAAACATCTTGAAAACAGCACTGTGTTCTTCTGATTTCCACTGCTGTGTTGCTTCCAGCCAGCGCAAGTCAAATATTCCTGACCAGCAGAAACGGAAGCCAGTTATCAGCAGCCAAGCAACAGATGTAAAAGAATTTTCAATCAAGATGACTTCAGTTGTTAAAAAAAACAACCAAACAAAACCAAAACACAAAACCCACAGGTCTCTCTTCCAACAGCAACATCAAAAAGACGTAACTGGGTGTTTTGGAACCACTACTTCTCTACAGCTTTCTGTAGGGTCGTGTCCAATTACAAAGTAGCACCCAAACAGAGTTTTGATCTTCATGTCGAAAATGCATGCTAACCAATATGCAACTTGACATTCTAATAAAGACTAACTAGACTAACTGCTGCTGACACATTCATTTCCATATTAACACTCATGTAACACTTTGTCCTGTCCCTTCCCAATTCTTTACACAGCAGAGAAGTCAGAGTAAGTAACATGGGCTGCTATTTCTTCATACTCATCTTATTTCAAAGAACAGTGTATAACTATTTCAAGTACGTAACTGTGAAGCCCAGATGCTTTTCAGAGGAAGACATAACTGAGTCAAAACAGCCCATTTTTCATACTAAACATCCAGATGTGTTTCACAGAAGCATTCACAAAATATAGAGAAGAAACAAACTAACTGCCTCAATAGGCAAACAAAACCTCTTTGGGCTGGCATCTATGTACACAGCACACCCTGACAATCTTAAACTTGATAAAATACAGAGAACTGTTGCAGAAAACTGCAGAGGGAGGTGTCCCGCTTTTTTTTAAAACCAAATAACTACCATTCTGGGAAACAAGACCAAACCATACCTTAGCTTTAGAAAGATTAAATTCAGGCCTAATAAAGTAAGATTTCACTACCAAGTTCAGTGATGGCCGGATGAACGTAAACTTATAACATCCTCTAAAGTCAATAATATGTTGGGCCTTCTAATGAGTTGTCAGCAGTTACATAATTTAGCTGGTAAATATTATCCATATTGCTTACTGACTTAAATGTAAGTATTTTCCATACTTTACATGCTACATGCATTCTTGGAGGCAATACAGTCCAGGAAACAGCTGAACTGTAAGCCAGTTATTCAAATTTCTAAAGGTTTCAAGATCTGCTCCCTAGACTCATCTACTTTCTGGAACAAGAAGAGCTTAGTTTTGAAGAAAATCTCCTGGTTAAATACTTTCAAATAAAACCAAGAGTAAGAAGAGCCTTGGTAATAATCACCTCCTAAATGATTAAAAATAAAACCATTCATATAAATTTATACATTGATGTGCATTCACACAGAGAGACAAAACTACGAAGTACACCCGTATCTACATTTCCCAGTAACTATAAGGATTTAAGAAGGGGAAGAAAAAGAAGTGCTATTGAATAAAATGAGTTATCTTCAAACATATGTCTGACTATGACATACCAACATCTCTGATGAAGTTCTGGGGTCTGTGTCCTGTATCCACAAAGTGTTGGCAGTAATCGTTGTGTGGATTTAAGCTCTGAGTACCCTGGAGAACAAAAGGGAGTTCAGCAAGAGCAACGGGGAGCTAACTGGACATACACACACACTACATGTCTTAGTCTGACTAATGAGAAATAACAGATTTATTTTTTTTCTTCTCCTTTTCAACATGCCTTTATAAGCTAAACCAGTCAGGACCCTCATTGTGTTTTTAGTTCCAAATCAGGCCCACCATTACTAAGGTTCATTGTAGGTTCATTGACCCAAATCTTTAGTCAGATCAATGTAAGCACTAGTTAGAGTCATATCTTTCACAGGAAACTTCCGTACTTGTGAATTCCCGTCAATTACTTCATCCTTTAAAGCTGTTATTTCAAATACCATTAATTGCAGAAATAGTTTAATGCAACTATGCCAGCTTTGACTAGACTTCTAAGTGCAAAAGCAGCTCACCTTAAGAAAGGTACTGGAATCTTTGTAAATCTCTTCTTCATAGGGCAGGTTCTCTTCATCTTGCTGCAGCTCTACTTCATCCTTGGAAATAAAGCAGATATTACAAGTATGCAAGATCATGCTGTTTCTCTCCTCATTATGATTCTGCCTCTTAAGGAAAGAAGTGGGCTGTCTACAAACAGAAGTCTCCTAGAACAGCAGATCATGAATGGTTCCAACTTCAGTTTTGGAGGGGAAAAAAAAAAAATTACCTATTCCCAAAAAGGTCTGCCTCTCTCTCATTAATGAGGAGAGCATTACAGGGCAAGGCCTCTGAAAGAAGAATAAAATAAGAAACCCTTCATTTCTAGACCCTGACAGTGTAGGCAGTGCTTTACAAGGTGTTTCGGTTTTGTCCCAAAAAATTTCATTCCTTGGACTAAAGTAAATGATACGTTTTATTGAAGTTCTTCTGTAGTAGAACCTTTGAACATTTATACCCACTCAATCATCTCTTATGTTCCAACCTCAGCAGCTGAAACCATCTTCTCTACATAAATCTGTTAAAGTCCACACTTTGCAAAAACAGCACATGGTACGAGCCAGTATTTCATTTGGACTGTCCCATCTCGTAGTCTCAAAATTTACAGAAAACAGGAATTGTATTGCAATTTTTTTCCCCAGTTAGTGTGTCACCAACTGTTCATTCATCAGATTTCTGGAATTCAGAGATCTATCACACTGACATACTCTGAACATCCAACATAGAACTCAGAGAGAACAGAAACAGAAAAGAGATTTGCTTCTTCATGTCACCTTCTGTCTTCCCATTGATCCTGAAACAACCCAGTTTATACATTATATATTATATATAAATAAAACTGAAGAACCACTAAAGAATATCATCTACCATATTTTAGTAGGATGCATATGCTCTTTCATACATTACTGATTACAACAGAAATCTTAATCAGTTAATACAGTGCTTCATGTGAGGAGAAAAGCAGTCTCAAGGCTGAAATATTAAAAAAAAAGACACTTTAATACACTGAAATAAAAGGAAAGATGGAGAACCAGACTTCTCACAGAAAAGAGCTCAACTTCTCCCCCCCAACACACATCTTAAGTCAAAAGATGCAGAGAAGAGGCTCTTATTACTGCTGCATTTAACCTATGCTACATAAGCTGTCTGAATGCCGAATGAAAACTTAAGTGTTCTCCCTATTTTGATCCCTCTTAGCTGTTGAAATCTTAAAATAAGCTCTGTGTTCTTTCCAAATTGGAGCTTTGAACCAACTTCTGAAATGCCTGCTGTGATTAATAGGTCACAGATTCCCCCTCCCCATTATTCAGGTGAAGAACTTACAGAGATATAGTCTTTTTGTTTGTTTGTTTGTTTAACCAGACCAAAAAGAGAAAGATTACTATCAGAAACAGCAACAGTGTTTACGACGAAAAGGAATGAACAGCAGACAAGCAGCAGCAACTGTTATTCAGGCAAAAAAAAGCTGAAAGCTTGAGTTTTACTAAAAACTGCTTATGCTATCATAAGCTTACACCTGTTTCCCCTCTTCCATCTTCCTCTAAATCTTAGCCTTCTGATGCTTAGCACTTGGTTAGATACCTACTTCTGAGTCATCCCAGTTCTCTTTATGCCTTCATAAGTGATTTAAAAAAAAAACAACCCAACCAAAACAGTCTTGTGGCCACAAACAAAAAGCCCACACCACCAACTTTCAAAAGGGAAAGGACACAGTCCCAGCAGAGACAGGATGAAATTAACAGTAATACAAGATACTAGGTCCTTGTGCATTAATCATCCTTGTTTTCCAAATCTGGTATATTGTTGCCCAGTTTGGGAAGCAAAACCTACCCGCAATATTGAAGCATGTAGTTTTTTCAAATGACTAGAGATACATTAAGCAATTACGATGATTCAACGGAATAAGATTTTTCCAGCCTCCAGAACAATGGCATGGAAGCATTCCAAGCTCGCAGGCCTCTGCTTGCAGAAACGAAGTAAAAAGGGACTGTATCAAATTAGGCTGGCAGACAGCAAATTTGAACCACAGGTATTTTCCTACTGCATACAGAGTTAAAACTCCGGAACTCTTTGCCAGAAAACACTGTTGATACCAGACGTTTATACAGGTTCAAACACCTTCACAGTAACCCATTTTCACCAGCAATTACAGCTAGATGCTCAGGGTCCAGCTAGAGCAGTTGAGGTTTGAGGACACGTTCATTTCCACCAAATCTGAAGTCAGGGCACAAAAATTTTAAACCACTTCAGAAGGATCAACTGATACCATCACGTAGAAACCAACACTGCAAGTCAGGGTTTTAGAGACATACGAGTCACTTTACGTCGGAAATACTTACCTCAAATTTTCCTAACAAAATGGACAAACTTGCAATATTTGTCAGTAACACTAACAGTTAAGTCTATCATCACTTTTGTCTAAGAAGTATTAAACACAATCCAATAGGGCTTCATACCATAAGGATCTAAATTCTTGTATCAGTTCATATTACAAGACTCAATTTAAACAGGCTCAAAGTACTAATGAAAAAGTTACATGAATACAGATGGGATTTTACTAAGTTCTTATCTCCTTGCCAATAGGGAATTAGCAACGTCCGCAGAAAACAGCTGATGACTCCACTATAGATGTTCTACTTAGGGGTTTCAAGTTTCTTAAATCAATTCATCTGCTTGACTGAAGTTGGTCCGAGCTAGTATTATTAAAATATTCTTCAATTTCAACGACACAGCAAGAGTCTGGCCACTTGCAAGTGGTTACAGCCCGCCTCAGGGTAAGTCTTCTCCATGCTAACGAAGACAATGTTAATGATAAGATTGATATGCTTTGCCAAGTGAAGTGACTTATCCACATATATTTCACAGAAAAAAAAACGTGTCGTTTAACCACATACTTGGTGAAGGAGTGAAATAAACCGATATGAACTGATCACTAATGTGAACATAAAAACCCCACTTGACAAACAGTGCAGGTACTCTGTAAATCCCTTCTTTAAGATGGTGACTGAATTGGTTTGCTAAACAAGATGTACAGACTAACACTTAGCATGTTAAAAAGAATGTCTGTCCACTTACAGACAGACTTTAAAAATTAGTCATCAAAAAATGTCCTGTCATACATTAACTTTTTGTTTTAGTAAGACAGAAGTAAAACGGACATTATTACAGAAAGATTTATAAACCTGAACACAAATGTAACACTACCAAGGCCGCGTATTTCAAAAATTACTATTTTTAGGCATCCAAGAGAACAGCAGACACTGCATTATTTCATAAATGCACTGACCTTGATTCTACTTAGCCACAGAAGCAAGGTTATTAGGACAAGGAAAAAAAGGGAGAGGGAGGATATATGCTGCAACAAGATCACAAAGCAAATCAGAAAGACAGCTGTACCATAATCATGCCTTTGTTTAACCTCCTTTCTCTACCACTCATCTTAGCCAAAACATCACATTAGATATGAAACAAGAAAGCTGTCAAATCACTCTTGGATGAGCATTTGAAAAATGAAGGGCATGAGAGTTTGACAACCACTCATTCTTCAATGGCCACGGAGGCGTTCTGTTTTTTTAAACTGAGCTCTTCCTGGATATTTTGGATACTTAAAGCATACCCCAAACTGAGCCTCTTTCTTCCATTCCCTTAGAATCCCTTACTCCATCCATCCATCCATCCATCCATCCATCCATCCATCCATCCATCCATCCATCCATCCATCCATCCATCCATCCATCCATCCATCCATCCATCCATCCATCCATCCATCCATCCATCCATCCATCCATCCATCCATCCATCCATCCATCCATCCATCCATCCATCCATCCATCCATCCATCCATCCATCCATCCATCCATCCATCCATCCATCCATCACTGCATTCCTTTGCACTTAACAGGCAGGTTGGAAGACACCCTCATCACCCTGTATCTTATCCACTGGCCTGTGCCTCTCGCTAAATGCAAGCTTTTCTTCTGACACAAAGCAATTCTGGTCAAGATTTTTTTGTGTGTGCGCACCCAAGCGGGCACACATTTTACCACTTCTTCCCACACGAGACGGCCAGCCGTGGCACACTGCCATTCCCCGTGGGCACTATCACCTAAGCCTACCACCTCCTAGGAGCAGCACTAAATTAAGCCTCCAAACATTGGGTTCTGGTGCGTGTACAGTTCAATGCCCTAAGCCACGTCTGAAGAGAACCACTTAGTGCCTATGCCCCCTCTCTTAGATCTCTGCAGTGGAAGACACCAAGGGAGATGCCACTGAGAGACGTATACTTTACACTATCTATACACATTGCATCGCATTTATTTTTATTTATATGCACACACATATATTTTATAAGTCTCTCAGAGACACCTGAACACCAGAGAAAAGTAACTTTTTCCTTTTTTCCTTTACCTTATATTCTTCAATCTCTTCCTCATCAGCTTCTCCCTCATCTGGGTATTTGCGTTTTGCGTTTGGTGCAGAAGTATCATAAGCAGCCCTATAAACATCCAAAAAAAATCCTCATATGAAACAGTTTCTCTCTCCAGAGAGCACATTTCAGAAATCTCTGATAGTCTGCCCTGACTACATGTTTCTGTTACAAGTTTAAAATTATTTTGAAACTTTGTACGTGAGAAGTTGTTCCTCTCTCAGTATATTTGAGACTGGCACAACTTCTTAAGGCCAGGACTCCTGAAAACAGCTATCTCACTTCCCCATTCTTCTCTTCTAAAATGCACAGCTTGTTTTAACCAAAGCAGTCAATCTACAAAATTAAGCCTGCTCACGCAAGAAAGTTATTGTTACATGAGAAAATTCATAAGCACTAGCTACTCTGTCCTAGACATGTCTATTGTTCCATAAGGACTTTTAAACTAAATTGCCCTGCGACTGCTCTTAGCAGAAGTACAAAGGCTCTGGGACAACGCAGACGACGTACTCTACAGTCACACCTCAGGTTTGCTCCACGGTGGCTTTTTAACATAGGAAGCAAAAGCTAGCCTTCACTTCCAAACTGCTATTAGTAGTGAGTGACTAAACCCTACTGCTCACCTCATCCAAAGTTCAGATTTGAGGAATTAAAGCATTTTCTTTCACCGAATCGCGTGCTTTTAAATAAACGGCAAGATCTTGTTTCGCTGTTTGGAGCGCGACCTCACCCCGCCTCAAAGGCTTGTACCGCTACCGGCCCCCTCCCTTCCAACAGGAGCGGGGCACCGATTCTGACCTGCACGTTTCTCTCGTTTCGGCGATCTCCCGCTGGTCATCTTTACTGTTCAGCACGGCACCGATGCTGTCCGCGTTCTCAGCTCCTAACTGGACAACGGGCGAGGCAAGTTCAAGCCGCGGTTACCACCGATTAAAGAGACCCAAACGGTAACCACCAGGGAGCCGAAGGGCCGCTCCTCAAACTCGACGCGCACCCTCCTGCCAGCC
>NW_008824233.1:1913648-1929416 GCF_000699105.1 Pygoscelis adeliae | reverse complement strand
TCCCCTTCACAGCGACGGCTTGCCGTGCTTGGGGGCGACCGGGGTGGGAACGCGGCGGTCGAGCTCGAAACTCGATGGCTCTGACCTACGGATAAACCGGTTCTGAAGCGTGACGTGTTGGCCTCCAGAGGGATGGAAATCCGGTTTCCAGATTCTTCAGGAGTCGATGAGCAGACTACCTAACCCGTTTTGCCGTAATTTAGGTGTTTTTCAAGTACAGATGTTAAATTCGTTTCCACGCAACCGCTGCAGTACGAGTTTCATCGCTCGCTCCGGGCAGCCGGCCGTGCAGAATCCGTGGAGAGCTCTTTTCAGCAAGGTTTGCTCTCCAGGGCGTTGCACAGCTGCGGCAGCTTACTGCGATTTGTTCCGTTTCGGGGGCCCACAATCTTAGTTTTACATGCAACGGTTTTTCTTCATCGTTCTCTCCTGAGGCCAGAATGCTGCTTCTCTCCTACACGCCTCTCACCCTAGTACATCCTTTACATCCTTTTTCGGTGTCCAATGCAGTTATTCGTAGGGTAAACTTTATGTTTTGCCTACATCTTTCTGATTAAAAAGTTGGGGTTTGAGGGAGTTCTGCAAAATCTTCAAAGCATTTTTCATCTGATTTTTGGTCTCTTTCCTGCTTCCTTCTTTCCCCCCTCTTGTATTTTGTTGTCTGTTTTTGAATGTGTGTAATTTATATTGCGTGCCGATTTTCATTCTGACAGCACTTCCTACCACAACAAGAACAAAGATTGAAATAAAGGCCCGCAGTCTGGATTCAGAAGTTGTGCAATAAACTTCAGTTCCTAGCATCTCACAAAGGGAAACTCAAGAAAAGAATAAAGAACCATTACAAATTATCTAAGCAGTTGTAATTAATGCTGATGTTTGCTCTCCTGAAGTAGACCAATTTTTCCCGTAATTGTCAGACCCAAAGACATGGACAACGCGAGCTAAAAAGTGACGTTCAGCTCCCTGTTACATGGAGCATGGTGTTCCTCCGCTGGTGTATCAGTGCCAGACACCGCCACACTTTTGTGATACAAGCTGTTATTCTCTTTTTTTTTTTCCACATGGTATATATGGTATACATGTCAATGACATTATGCAGGTCAAACTTAAAACTGAGAAAGATGCGCAAAAAGAAGGAACTCAGAGCAGTGCAGACGAACGCAGAAACTTTCCAGCTACTCGCATTTCTCAGTGATAGAACGTCCTAGAAAAATGATGGCACTTTTAAATGTTAAAAACCCAAAATACCAAGAGGTGGGTTTTTATCTCCTTAGGGAATACATTACTAGTTATCCTGTCCTATCTATGGAAATGTTATGGAAAAAGAAATGCTATCTCATGGCATACTACTGCACGCCCCTTTGATACTGTTGGCTGTAATGAATACAGTAGAAGTCCCTGCACAGTAACACAATCACTTCCTCCTGGATGTGATATGATGAAGTTTGTGTGAGCCTGCGCTCCGTTTTTAGAACTGGTTGCTAAGACGAGCTAATCTTTACAAACACCAGGAAAGATGTTACGCTACATACATACACTGTTTCAAAGTAAAAAGTTTCAAAATAAAATTTTTGCAGAATGCTCCTCGCCTTTCTTCTTCTCTGCGCATGCTGTGGTTCTGGCTCTCTGAACCTTGTATGCAGTCGGTGGTCAGTTTTTTTCTGTTAAGATAAGTATCAGGCCAAATTCTGCCTGTCTGGAGTCTAGAGCTACACACGCACATGTACTGTACCATAAGCCAATCTATAGGTTTGGGTTTGATCACTGATATTGGTGTTTTGATTACATCCTGATTTTCTGTGGCCTTGAACCTTATCATGGAATCATCAAAAAAGAATGGAATCCTCTAATCCAGCCTCATATCCTGGTGTCATCCCTGACGTGGTGTCAAACCTACAAATGCGCAGCGCTGGAAATGCATCAGCCTCCCTGGGCAATCCATACCGGAGCTTCGTGGTACTTACATTCAGTTTTTTCTTCCTAGTCTCCAGTCTAAATATGCGTTGCTGGAATTTATAACCTCTATTCCATATGGACAGCAAGAGAAATGCATTTCATACTGCTTGCCATGAGCATGCAGAAGTTTATCCGCTTCTCCTCTGCAACAGCCCTTAGTGTCCGGGAAGACCGCCGTCGCATTTCTTCTCACCTTGCTGTTCTGCACTTCCGATCCTTCTGCCTCCTGGGATCTCATCTAATCGAGTCAACTCCTTCCTGAATGGCTATTCCCCGAACTAGGTGTTCAGCTGCAGATGAAGCCTTTACCAACGCTGTGTGAAATACAAACATGATGTAGCATGTGCTGTAGGCTACCGACCTGTTCAGGGATCTCAGTGCAGCTTTCCTTTTTTTTTGTAACTAATGGCTTCGTTGAGCTGCCTGCAACTCTGATTCATTATCCAGATTTTTCCCTTCAGATTTATGAAGCCAGTTGTTTTCTCATCCTGTTTTTATATAACTGATTATTCCCGAGTACATTACCTTTCACTTCTCTTTATTGACCCACATTCATTCTTTTTAATTATTTCTATTGCTGCGATAATTTTTAATTCAAATCCTGTCCTCCAGCATACTTGTAACTACTTCCAACTTCAAGTGGCTGTCTCCGAATGTAATAAGCAGACGTTCTATGCCACTTTGTTTAACCATTTATAGCATTATAAAATATTTACAAAACACAAACAAATAGTGGTAGAATTTCACACCCATTTGGGACTTGTGTTATACTGACATATATTCAAGTCTAGTCTACTCCATTTAGCAAAAAACTGCTAGCTTATTTGGTATCCGTAGAAATGACTGTAAAGGTTACAGAGAATTAGGCCCCAGCTGCTTAATTTATCACTGTTCTCTCACCTTAATTGTTCTTCCCATCACAAACCTCAAACTAAATTATGCCCAATTAGATGCTCAATAAATGCACAAATTAAAAGCACCAAATGGACCAAATAGATGAAATAAAAGAGAACTTAAAACAGACGATTAGAAAACGGTTAGCATGGACTAACATCACACTCCTCCTATGCTTTTCTACCTCTGCCTTAGGCTGTGTCCCTACAAGATGGCAAATCGCACAAGATGAGCATATTGCAAAAACACTACAACCATGGATCTATACAAACTCACTGTAGCAGTTCAAATTTTGTTTAAAAATCTCCTAGAAGTAACTCAGTAGCAGTGAAGATTTTTCTTAGGCCAGTACTGCTTGTCCTTAGTCAGCCAACATACAGCCAAAATAGAGCCTTCATAAACGCACCACCACACGCTCTGGATAATTTGACAGACATGTGCTGCGATTTCACACTTCATCTAGATCAAATTTCATTGCCACTTGATCCAGTATTGCACATGTCCTTTGTAATGGACATGAAGCCTTCATGTTGCATGTTGCTCCCAGCACTGATCATAGCCTCCTCACTAACCTGGAAGGGACTATTGAAAGGAATTTTGAAAGAGATTATGTAAGTTCTTTGCTTTTGCATAGCATCCTATTTCATTCTACTTGGTCAGCAAGAATAAGTAACTTGCACACAAACGTTTAAAAAATTATAAAAATATTTCTAATTCCCCTACATGGAATAAACTCACTTAGTTTCTTAAATGTTCTGAGCAAAACATTGTTCTGGCTTCTTCAAGCAGTATCAAACATTGCCAGAAGAACAGCAGCATTGGCGTAGAGCTAGAGAAGCTTTTTGAACCAAACTTTGTTTTGCAGAAAAATGTGGATAGGTCAAAAGAGCATTTTAAGACCTTGCACTGAATTTGTTAAACGCTGGGAATGAAAATGATTCCCGCTTTTAAAAATTCCTCTGATCAACATGTTTTGTTCTAGAAATGTCACAAACTACCCAAAATATAGAATATATTCTTAATTCAAGACATTCTGTTTACAGCTATTTAGACTGGACATGAGGAAGCATTTCTTTACCGAGGGGGTGGTCAAACACTGGGACGGGCTTCCTGGAGAGGTGGTCGATGCCCCAAACCTGTCCGTGTTTAAGAGGCATTTGGACAATGCCCTTAACAACACGCTTTAACTTTTGGTCGGCCCTGAAGTGGTCAGGCAGCTGGACTAGATGATCCTTGTAGGCCCCTTCCAACTGAAATACTCTGTTCTGTTCTGTTCTATTCTATTCTACAAATTCATTGTGTTCATTTCTATACCAAAAGGTAAGATTTAGCCTTTTTATTTGGGGTGGGAAAAAGAGCAAGCAGTTTTACATTTTTTCTTTCACCTATTGCAGAAACTTAGTAGCCACTTGTCCCTATACTCCAAGGTAAACAATATACAGCAGTGGAATTCAGAACTGAGAATTTGCCCCGTGGTTCCCAGACAGTCTGGGCATTTTAACTCTCAGGAGGACACGCACAGTTGTACTGCTCCGTCCCAGCTCACACGAGCCCGTCCACCATTAAGAGTTCCACTGAAGTCCCTGGGGCTATTCACACAGAATGGACAATGCAATAGTATTAATGTGAATAAGGTTGGCACAATATGACCCTAACTCATCTTCATTACTGTAGGATATTGTGTATTTTTTTCTGGAGCTATAATGACTTGTGTTTTGATATATCTCACTGTCAAGACGTAGATGCTAGGCATACGTGATTTCAGAGATGCTACCTCGCATGCTATAGTCATCCACATAGCTTGCCAACAGTTACATCCATATTTTAACAAAGAGATTAACACATACTTTCTTTTGACAAATCCAGTCAGTCATGGCAATTAATTAACAATCCTCCTTCTAAATTAGTGAAAAATTTAGCCAAAACAGTCCCCTGAGACGCCCCAGTCCCACTCCACTTGGAGATCAAGCATTACTGGCTTCCCACCACGTTCAGAGAATGTGTTGAAATACAGCTGGCTTTTTAACTGAAATGTCTGTGTATATGCCTCAAAAAATAGACTGCAAAGAGGGAATGGAGCGCAGCTTTGTGTTGTATGGCATCTAGCCCCGAATTTACTCCTTCTCATTTTAACACTGCCCCCAAATTGGCCCCCTTTCTCATTTTAACACTGCCCCCTTAGTGAGGCAGGAGCAAATCTCTAGTAACTATATGAACTTCAATGATACTATTTGTTCTAATGCTGAGCTGAATTTGATCCACTCCTCTCAAGGGCACTACACATCTAATTACATGACATCTGCTGGCTTTATTATTATAAATCAAAGTGTTAAAGAAGTGTGAATTTGTTATGCTCTGAATAACAAAGAAACATATTTCTATACACCTCAGTGTTCACTGACTTACAGACTTAACTCTAGAAGCACTGAGATCAGAAAATACTATGTATCCCTTTCCTGCTTTCCCGAGGTTTCTCACACAAGATATACTGCCAGTTTTACCTTACAGTCAGAAATTGTCCTATCATGCTTGCAAAACAATCCCATACATTTTTATGTTTAAAAATCGTACTTGTGCATATTTTATGTGATTACAGTACCCTTACTTTGTCTCAGAACTGTTTTGTTTGTACCAAATAGCAATAAAGGTGACTAGATGATACTACACAGAATATTACAGTATATGAATATACTGTAAACAGCTTTGTACACTGAAAACCTCATATGTCTAAAGTCTTTGTGTTCCAGAAAACTCAACTTATATATTACCTCATATTCTCAGTGCTTTTCCATTTAAAATTTGTTTTCAATATTATTTAATGTTTACCTGGATACCTCCATAGTTAATTAGATAGAGGATTTTGCATCAGCATATTATTTGCACAAAATATTTAAAAACTTATCCCTGAATGTACTGTTTATCTTCTTTTCCCAGTCTCCCATTTACTTACATGTTTTCCAGAGCATTTACAGTGTTATCAGTTAACTGTGGCTTCTAGAATACTCCGTTTTTCAGTATCTACATCTCAATGCTTTCTCATTTAAGTTTATAGCATACTAAGTGAAACAGCTCCTAGATCTGCCACTTATTTCATGCCAGTTCACTATCCATTGTGTTTTCTGTGAGGCTGTGCAATAAACCAGATCAGGAAAAAGATCTAGCTGATCTTTTAACCCAGTTTGGATTATTTTGCAGCAAATGTGCAACCACAGCTTCAGAAGCACCAGAAGTGCAGACAGAAGGCAGGAAAGAAATATGAAAAATGTTACTCCACAAGATGGTTTGTAGTTAAATCCTAGAGAAAGAAGTTATTCTGCTGCTTTTTACTTTTCCTGGCTTCTAGGAAATTCAGAAAGAAGATTCAGGAAGAAAAACCTATGTATACAGAAAAATAAGTGGACATATGGACTACTCATGATCATTGGAATAATCTCCCCAGGGAAGTGGTGGATTCCCCAACATTGGACACTTTTAAGTTTCAGCTGGACAGGGTGCTGGGCCATCTTGTCTGGACCGTGCTTTTGCAAGAAAGGTTGGACCAGATGATCCTTGAGGTCCCTTCCAACCTGGTATTCTATGATTCAAATTGCTAGTCCATCTCCTACAGCTCCAAGCAGAAGTTACTTATTTGATTTCTAAGGGCCAAACGAAGGTTCTGTTGAAACTAATAGCAAAACTCTGAGACCTGTTTCCAAAATAGGGTAATAATCATAGAAAAAAAAGGAGAGGTTTTGAGATTTTACGATTAATAAACTTAGCAGTACTTCTACTTAATGTAACTGGGTATTTGGTCCAGCAGGATTTAGTCACACACTATTAGAACGTATTGGGTAAAATAACAATGTTAAAAAGTCTAAAGTACCAAAAGTAGTGTGTACTGTAACATAATGTTTATTTACAAAAATAAATGGTATGCTAAGCAGATCAATATAAAACCAGGACAAGTCACTACGTATCTTTTGTAGAGCTATATCCATAGCAAAAATCTGTGGCTTTTCATATTCCTATGGGTTTAATTTTAATTTTTACTTTTTTAGTTGACAAATCATTATCCCAGCCAAGATGACTAAATATGAAAATAGTAAGTTGGAATGTGTAATTCCACATCGCCATTAGATTACCAAAAAAATAGCAACGGGGAAATCATAATGGTAGGACAAGAGGGATCAGAACAGAAGTCAAGAAAGAATAAGGGATGATTAAGCCAACAATGAAGGGTATAAGAAAGCAGTTTGTTTTGCCAATAGTTACAGCCGTGGATCTTGCCTCCTTTGCTCCCTTTCTCCATCTGTCGCCCTTCCTCCCTGCCCTTCCCACAGCTCCTGACATTTTCCACATTCCGTGGTAATGAAGGCCATCTAAGTGCAAATGTCTGTCGCAGGTCTGCACAATGCCAGTGTTGTTCTAACTACAAGAGTTGTAGTTCAATAGTGCAAAGTCAACTCTGATCCCATCTCATACAGAATCTCCTCGCAATTGTAGACGGTATCCTCACCTTATTTATTTTAAAGCGTCTGTAGCTGCATTTTAAAATTTCAACTAAAATGTTGAAAGGAGGCACAAATAGCAAGTACACCTTTGTGCATCACTTTACATTAATCAATGTGAAATGGTTGCTCCAGCCCTGTGTATATTTGTGAAAGCAAGCTAGGAACTACTGCAACTTGTATTTTTTTAAATGGTAACAATATGGGCAAACTAATGCTTGTATTCATAATGCACAAAATCTATTCACTAACATGAGAAGACTCACTGATTGTGATGAAATTACTAACCCATACAGCCAACAGGACATGGTTTATAAACACTCAACAATATACTCCCCTCCTTAACAGCTAAACTTTTCAACTAATTGAAATAGCAAGATTTTAAAATTAGTCCTAATGCTTCCAATACAACCCCCAAAGAGAACATATAAAGATCACATGTTACAAACATGTGCTGATAACTTCCAAGAGATCTTCCAGTACCCTTATGAGGTAAGAATTAACATTTCTTAAACCTCTTCTTGGTAGCATTCAGTTTCTTCAGGTAATTATAAATCCCAGCCTCCTTAAGTCAAATAAGTATAAACTGGGTTTTAGCTTTCCCTTCATTAAGTATAAGAATATGTGTTCCTTTGAAACAACAATAATGATATTTGTATCCAATAGTATTACTAATGATAACAGAATGCAGCTTTCATGATTTCTTTCTCAAAAAAAAAAAGTATTTGAAATTTTACTTGTATTATCCAGCAAATTCAAGTTGTTACTTTTTTTTTTTTTAAAAAGGACAAAAATAGGTAGGACCAAATTTGGGTAATGATGACCAAACATCTATTTCAGCAGAGGGTCAAGAGTATGCAACACCTAGCAGAAGGGACATACAAATATCTCCACAATAGTTCGGGTCTCTCTTTTTAATATTGACAGAGAATGGTGACTGAAAATAAGAAGTGGCAAAATCCTGCTTGCTTTTTGTTCTATCTTTGTGAGCATTGTTACGAAGTTCATATACAATAAACTTCTCAAGTTCTATACAATGGTGAAACCTTTTAAAAAGTCTATCTGTGAACCGATTAAAAGTAATAGAAGTAAAATAGACTTTGGGAAATATGTGAAATTCTGTACATTGTCAATTAGTCCAGCACTTGGAGATGGACAAAGACCAAACCTAAATAACAGTAAGTGACAGGGGAATTATATTTGATTCTTCTGTGCCTCTTTGAGAAGATGTGTATTGAAACATGTCAATATGTAATTTTAAAAAAAATTATAGCAGTTAACATATTTTTTATGTTAATAGGACATTTTAAAGTCTTAAAAGTCTTAAAAGTCATATCTATTGAGTTATATTTTAAGAGTGCACTGCAGAAGCGTATAGAGAAATTACAGATGGATAAACCAGATTTTTTTGTTTAAAATGGGTTTCCTCCAAAATATTTTGTTAAATAAATAGAACATACAGGCCAGACTATAGTTGTATACATATACAGGAGGGGAAAGATGGAAAAAGGAACATGTCTTGCTTTGCATTTCAATTTGTAGACCAAATGCCCCCATGGTAAGGTTTGTGCTAATCTGAAGTGCTTGCTGCTTTTCAAGATCAAAAAACATTTAGAAATTCAAAGTCTATAATGTGTTAAATATGGCTTCGTGGGCAAAACTCCTCCTGCTCCAACAAGTATGTATCTTTTTTTTCCTCTTTTTATGCTTATTTTACATGTTCTAATAAGCTATAGTTATATTTTGATAATTGTGTAATATGTGCTTGCATTATGCATAACTGTAAAAATACAGCTGTAACTCACTTTATCCTTTCTCATTCCCAGTAACAGAGTCTTAAGCTAATGAAGATAAATACTTCAAGGGACATTCCATGTATGTAGCTCAGCACTGAAGTAATTCCTGCATCCCTCTGAAACTCTGGGAAGAAAAGTCTGATTTACACATTGTACGTACATTGCTGTTGGATTTTGTGCGGGACACTGAGAAATTCCTGCAGGAAATACTAGAAATGCCTCGTTCCATTGCTGCTAAGGGGAAGGTGACACTTGGATTAGATGGAAGATGAAAACAGACACCAGCTCCACTTGACTTATCTTTCTGTGGCTTGTGATTTTCATTGTACTTACACTTCACAACAATGAAATGCAGAATTCTGAAATAGGTATTATTAAGAAATGCTTTCAGAAGATTATCTCTGAACAACGAGAAGACACCTGCTACCATTCCAGACATAAATAATTGGAAGAGGACTACCTAGATTATTTGTAAGAGGGGAACTTATTTAAACAACTGCATTTATAAAGCATTGTTTACCCCAGGGAACCTTCTACACCATGAATGTCAGAGGAAATTGTAGAAGGTCATCTATCTCAGCTCTGTGAACCAGTTGTCCTCACTGACAGTGATGTTTTGAATAAATAAGGCTTCATCCTGCTCTGTGGCAGGCTTACCTAATGTTGACTGATTTGTAAAGGCCACTTTCTACATGCAAAAGAGTCCAAAATGTATGCTTTATGATGAAGACGACATTAAAAATTTTTTTTTCGCCTTTTCTCTCTTAGATCTAAACCAAAATGTTAAACATTTCCACAGATGTCAAATATTTTTACAAAGGTGTAGCCTGCCCATTGATTTTTTTTTTTTTTTTTTGGAGTGGGTTGTTGCTCCAGCATGAGCACAGAATGAATCATGTACAGAGCTGCCCTTAAGGGACGGACTCAATGAGTCAAGCACGAAAAACCACATATACCCAAGGTAGTCAGGTTCGGAACTGAAGTTCCATTTCTTAGCAAAACTTTGTTAAGATTGTTTGTTAACAAATACCATTTTCCATTCCATTTCTTGAAAATATCCTCTTTGGCATATTCTTGCTTCTTTAAATATGCTTATTTATAGAACGGCTGCACAAACTCACCTTTCACCTAGTTAACAGACTGCAACATATGTGATGCCGCATTTACTTCCTATTCTAAGCATCAGGAAATAAAGCAGCACCTCTGCTGTATTTACACAGTCATGCTGGGACACTCCTGCTCTCACACTTGAGTCTCACTCCCCACTCAGCCACATGGGATCTGCTAAATGGTCCTTCTGGGAGAGGAGCGTAAAGGAGTGTTTGGAGGCTGCTCATGGAAACAACCTACAACACAGCCTCAAACACTGCATGAACAAGACTCTATGTTGTACTAGGTGTATGTTCCCGGGTGTTGCTGAAATCGTAGCAACAGCATGAACAAATCATGTGTCCAGTCCTCCAAAGTTTTACAGATGGTACTCATGTAACCTACTTTACACACAGAGACATCACAGTATGCAGATGTGTACATACTAAGAATGAGGATACGTATTTGTAGAATTAGAGCCTTTACTGAATGCAGGGCTTTTCTTGTTTTTAAAAAAATATTTTTCAAACAAATATCTCCACATTTCATTGTTATTCAAAAATCCTTTTTTTTTCCTACGCAAAACTGTGGTACTTTTAAAATGATGTATAGTTACTTTGGATGCGTCAAAAGTATCGCAGTTGAAATAGCATTTTTTCCACTCACTATATTAAACAAAAAGTGTTCACCAGTTTTGCACGATTCAGTTTACATTTCAGTTTTAAAGGCAATTGTTTCATGCATGTCTGTATAACCCAGTGTTAGGCACATATGCACCTGTGTATTGAATTGTTCCAGGAAATCAAGTTTCTTATTGCCTTGTTCCAGGAAATCGGGTTTCTTATTGCCTTATAATATGAACTCAGCTTGTTGTACAAGTACTTAACACTTCAAAAAAGGTTTTTCTATGATCTCATTACTGTGCGCAGTGTGTTATGTGGTAATGGAAACCTCATCAATTACAGGCTGTTCAGTCACATCCTGTGTAATGCAGGGTCACCCTATGGAGCTTATATATAATTACAGACAAAAGGCCTATTCTCTTCCATATAAGCACAAACCCAAATCCTGCCAGACTTGGCAGGATTTCAAATTTCTGCTGCCCGTGTTTGTTAAAAAGAATGAGATTCATGAATAAAATTATTTTATAAGAGCGCTGACTTACATCCTAAAAATGTTGACTCATTACGGCACCCATTCTATGGCTTGTTTTGCACATGGCAATCTCCTTTGTGTGAAGCCTTGCTTCCTCTCCTTCTAGTCCTGATTTCAGCCCCTGTCTGGTGCTGTTAGATCTCACTCAGTGCCCACTAGGTCATGGGCGTAAGTTTTCCCATTGATTCCAGCGGCTGATCTATTGGCCCCAGCATACTTGATTATGTGAAGAAATAACAGTAAGAAATTATTAGATGGATAGTCTGAAAATAATTTCATTACAACATGTTGTGCCTGGCTGTTTGGCTACATTCTTTCTGCTTTGTACTTGTACTTATTTCCTGGGGGAATTTCTCATATATCGCACTGCCTGAAGCCAACCCTTGCTCTGATCTGTCACATCTACATTGCTGTTTGACTCTAACCTGGTCAGGAGGGAATGCAGGAGAGAAGACGCTGGTTTAGGGCTATCGGTGGCAATAAGACGGGACTGACTCAGGCCTTCACTTGTCAATAGCATTTTAACTGAATTCCACCAACACCTGGAAGTGCTCAGCTTTTCTAAAATCTGTGCTGAGAGCATACTGTATGAGCTACTCAAAAATAAAGGTAAGCAGCTTTACTGAACACAGGAAGAGGCTAATCAGTGAATTTTGCTATTGATTTAAATGGGAGCAGAATTAGACTGATTCTCCAGCTGGATTTTAAATGCTTGGTATTAAATGTTTTTGAAATGCAGGACTACTGTTTTTGCATGTACAACCACACATCAGATACCTTCACCTATTCACAAGAACCATTTATTGAAAATTAGTCCTCTGATAACCTGTACCCTCACACAATTCATGCAAAAGCAGAGTCAGCAACTGGGAAGAATTATCAAGTGCTTTTAGAAAGCTATTAGGATAAAGGAAGCTCTTGTGTAAGTTTCCTTTTCAGCCTTGCGTATATGAATAACCCATGCTGCTGCTGTATTACGCGAGTATTTCTAGTATTTCCATTTCTCGGGTAACAGAAATACAGTGGGGGCATTTTTGGAGTGGGCAGATCAGTTCATACCGATGAATTATTTATTATGGTTTGTTTGATCAACAGTTTGTTATTGGGGTTGTCAAATATCAGGAGAGAAAAAAGCAGCCGACCCTATGGAACTGTACAGAAATTAGGACCTATTCTAGCAGATGATTTCCTACAACTGCTCTCATGGAAGTTGTCAGGTACGCAGCACAGATTTGCTAACTTTGGTCACAAGCGTTGTTCCGTGCACTTCCATGGGACTGCTGTCAACAGGTACTACCTCTGTGCATAAAAGGTACAAACTAAATACTAAGATTAAGTATTGAAAATGTTTTGCAAAAGGGAGAATTGCTATGTACTTCAGCTGGAGCCAGTTCACCCACTGCAATGTCATCTTAACAGATTATTTTCTCTACCAATCTAGAAAGACCAAAACAAGCCCCTCTTTTCATATAAAAATGCAGGCCTTGTTAAATGCAGATTACAAACTTTAAATCCCACAGTGCTGCTGCAGGAGTATAACTAGCACAGTTTCCAAAGATTTATTATTTTCTCAACATTTTGTGACATTTTTTGTCTGAAAAGTTGGATACTGTAATTTCAGAGTCGGTTGTACATAATGCCCAGATGCATTAAGACCTTTTGAGGTTTCCAAAGATCTACTTGCTTATTTTCCTAACTGAGCAAACATAATTTTTTCTTTCCTTTTCATTTCTAATTCAATTTGTGAATGAGTTTTCAGCAGTTTTGTACAGCAGAGACAAAGCTTTTTAAGGCAACCAAACACACTAAGAACATCTCATATTTGGCATCTTCTTAAAGCTGTATCAGCTATATCAGAGTAATAAGCCTTTGTTTCTTGTTTATAAACATGTGAAGGTAAAGTCCACCCTTAAAGCATAATGCAGTTTCATTTTAAGCACACTTGTAATTCTTACCGTTATTTTAAATGTGACGTCCAAAAGAATCAAGGTTCTCAAAAACACAGTCTGTCCATGTAACTGTTGCTTTGTCTTTGCTCTTCCCAATAACTTTTGACCGACTGTTAGAAATGTGACAGAGGCAGAAGTCACACAGATAATGAGCTTCCTACAAGCGCAATAAAAGTAGCCAAGCAGATGAGAGTGATTTTATACATGGCACCTGTAAGTGCCACAGCCAAAGGAAAAACTGCAACATGAGCTCACACAGTTCAAACACAAGAGAAACCATATGGGGGAGACACTCGTAAACGCTCTAGCCAAGACAGAAGCTGCAACCGAAGTGCAAAGCATACATCCTGGAAAAATAAACTGCATCTGTTCCAGTATTTCTCAGAAAAGGGCCCCTCCTACTTACAGTACAACTATTATCAATTATTAGTTTCTATTATCAGTCTTGAATGGAAGCCAGACCAAGTCCCTAATTTGTGAATTCTAACAAAAGCATTATTTCCTGTAGCATTAACAGACCTCACATCACAATGAAAGCTAATTTACAGTTATTAAAACAAATTAAGGCTCATTCTCCTTATACGATTACATACAAAATAACAATCATGGTAAAAATTAAAATGTTCAATTGTGAATCTGTACATGTGGATCATTCGATTAAACCTGAACCCTGTCTTGGGAGAGAATCATTATGACAATTGCTTTTTTCTTCTTGATGCTTCTTTTATAATTCTAGTTACTTCCAAACCCTTTTTCCCTGTGTAGCCCCCCTCTTTCCCCCCCACCTCCTGCTTAGTACCATTTTGCAACCCCAAGCACAAACACCTCTACCCTACACAGGCAAAGAAAGTTCACTGCATGTAAGATTGCTGCTGGCCCACACACCTAGGGGAGACAAATGAAATCAGAATACATGAATAAGTACCAGGCTCAAAGCTTTGCCTGAAGCGTTTTGCAAGATTCATCATACTCATCTGTTCTCTTCCCCCTCTGCTGATCGGCAGAACCCTTCCTCTTCCAGGCTAGAGGGGGAAAAAAAAGAGCTTAGGTCAGGGAAAAAGAAATATTGCTGTTAACTGTGATGCCAAAAAGTGTTTACTAGGCAATGAAGGAAGCCTTAACCAGCTAGGCTGAGCATGCTTTTAACTGGTCCTTTCAAAGGATCAAAGCAACCAACTGTAATGACAGCAACAAATTTTCAGACAATTTAAAAATGGCCATAATGAGTAGCTTTCAGGCTAACATCCTGTATATATTAAAATAATTTGAAAACAAACTAAACTCTTGCCAGTCCTGACAGTTTCTAAACTAATGCATATACATACCCCCAGAAGAAACCTCAGAAAGAAAGAACAATCCGTGCGCTTATATGGACAAAGAAGTACAAGAGACACATGTGATAGCGTAGTTACCGTGTTGCTGCAGAAACCCCAGCAGAGTATTCTTTAACTTTGTGAGTGATTAAAATACTAACTGTAATGTTGCAATAATAAATTAATCACAGATGAGCAGAACTAAAATGAATATAGGTAATACCAAACACTGTAGGACCTGCTTTTCCTTAGCACTGGAGCTCTTTTGTTCTTATAACCAAAAGCTTAGACTGGCCAAGTTGCATTTTGCACCTTTTGAACAGTTTGGAGGCTGCTAAAGGCAGGCCACTGTTTACTGGAGATACCTGGGATGCTGCATGGAAAGCAGAAAGCACACTCTCTCTCTTTCTCTTTTAGAATCTAGTCACAATGCAAGGTTGTGGAAACACTGATGTGCTCACCCAGAAACCAGACTAACACTTCTCAGCCAAAAAATGAGAGAGGAAAAAAGATCCTACGGAGAGGTGAATCTACAGACTCGCACCACAGACAAATTGCCAAATAAAGGCTGCGCGCTCTATCAGGCAGAGTTGGACTTTGCAAATTATGAACAACACAGACTAAAAGCAGCAGTAAGTTAAAAAATAATAACTAACCCAAACTAACAACTGAACAATATGAGACAAAGAAGCAAAACTAACTGACAGCCATCCTGGTAGAGAGAGGAAATCAGAGATGATCAGGTCATGCAGAACTCTGCAGCAGTTGGGAATAAGCAGATTACTATTCAGAGCACATGGGGCTGAGATAAAGCTACACCCTCGAAGACATTTCTCTTCACGGCGTTTGTTTCCAGCCCCTTTGTTTCCCGCAGACCCGTCTGGGGCTCTCTCCATCCTTCTGCCTCCCCCAGCCGCCGGGCGGGTCCGTTTGGTCCCTCTCTCCCCGAAGCTGCGCGCCCCCGCCCCGGGCCGGACTTTGCCCGGGCTCCTTCCGCTCTTTGTGAGGCTGTCGGCGGGGTCGGGGGAGCCACCGCCGCGGGGGCGAGGGCAGAGAAGAAGGTGGCTGGTAGGGGAGCCCCAAGTGCGAGAGAGAAGCGGGGTGAGGGGGAGCCTGCGGGGCTGCGGCG
>NW_008824233.1:1891983-1911398 GCF_000699105.1 Pygoscelis adeliae | reverse complement strand
TTCTCACCATCCCGTACCCGGCTCCCCGTGGCTGGAGAGAGCAGGGAAGGAGGGGACGGACGCCTTTTGCCAAAATGACAGCGGAGGCTTTTCTGAGACGCGAGTTTAAACTTTAGCATCAGCAGATGCGTCGGAAAGACGAAGGTCCTACCTGGTTTTATTCCGACGCTATTTTAATACTAGGTAAATCGCGTTAAGAAGCCGTGCCCTCAGTATTCAGTAGGCTCAGTCAGCCAAGGCTGCCATTCCCCTTTTTGTAATCGGGCGCACCTCTCTCGGTCTACAGAACTTAAGTGGCAGAAAGAAAAGCAAAAGGATGCCTTGCTCTAAACGCGAACTGCTCATATGGTATCTCTCTCTTCCCCCCTCCCCCCCCCATCTTGGGATAACGGGGTTTGCAAGTTAGCGCTGGTGCTTGAGGACATCGGTGAAGCCAGCCAAGAGACCTGTGCTTCCCCCCCGCACACTCCTCGCTAAACTCTCAATGACTTCAGTATAAGTTTTCAGTGCCTAAGGACCGAAGAGCAATTTCAGCATTCAGCCCCTGAGCAGTTGATCAGCTTTACATTTCATCAGTGTTGGCACCCCTCCGCAGGGTTAACTATATTTATGTACAGTCTGGTTTTGAATGACTTCACATTTCCTCCTGCATTGCTCTGGTGTTATCTCCTACCTAAATAAGAATTATGTCCTATCTATACTAAAAATGATCAAGCATAATTGTTGCAACGAAAACAAAAATTCCCTTCTTTGTTGCCCTTCCTTTTACATATTTTGTATTATCACAAGGTCAGCAAGTAAGTTGATTATTAGTAATAATTTTGTTCTTGCAGAAGTTGGTTTTGGGTTGGTTTTTTAATTAATTTACTTTCAGATCTCTGAAGAGGATTGTTATCCTTCTCTTCCAACAATAGCCCTAGAAGGTGTGTGGAAAAAAGATGATAATTTGAAAAATGTGGTAATTATACATATTGGTATAAAATATCACATGAAGAGCATATGGAGGCACCAAGGTCCGTATTAATCGTTTACGCATTAAAAAAAATGCAGCTTCCAAAGCTGTGTTTCAAGTCAAATGTTGTACTCCTTCAAGAAGGTAGAATGATGTTATGCATTACAGCTGTTTCCCTGGAAGGAATACCAGGCAGCTGATGCCATGGAGGAGAAAATAGACAACTAGACACAGATGAAAAAAAAACCCAGAAGACTTCACACCTTTTAACTGGTCTCAGTTTGAGAGAGGGTCCCGCAGTTCCTTCTTTGGTTTAGCCCATCGTATTTATAGCTTTTTTCAGAATTCTTCAGTGTGGTTCCCAAAATACCTTGTGAGGACTTGGTCTAATATGTTACAGTGAAGAAGAATGCGGCATTTTATTGCCAAGAAGCCAATCTTGTGCTTACTAAAGTAAACTCCAGAATCCCCTGTAAATTCAGCATGAATATGATTTAAGTTTTACAAAAACGCCAAAAGTAGTACATGGTTTGGGTTTAGCTGTTTCTTTTCAGAATGCTGCTTTTTTTTCCCCAGAAAAAGGAAATCCAGGTTAGTGCCTGTGAAGAGGGAGGACGTAGCTACTGAACAATAGCCAATGCTTTCTAATTGAAAGGTCATCTGCTTCTATTGGACTCAGCGGTAAACTCAGTGACATCAACAGGGCAAACATCTGTCCAAAAGCCTTCGTGGAGGCGATACGAAAGAATTAGAGAGTGTGTGAGATGGCTTAAGGTGGAACATGGAAATAAATCAGGCCATTTGCTCAGAAATAAACATTATTGTAACATTTCGTCCTGAAGTATGTTCCTTTCTTAGAAGAAGCAAAGAAATGCAAGTAAGGCAATGTTACGATGCAGTTCATAGCTAGAGAAGGACAGGCTATGCAGACATAAACTCATTGCATCTGTTGCTTTAGTACATGTGCTAAGGAAGCCCATACCCAGTTATTAGGCAGCTGCAATAACTGAATACGATACCATCTTCAAAGCCTTAACTGTAAATCTCCTGGCTTTTCTAGCTTAAATATTGACTGACCTGCTAAGTTAATTGGCTAAACTTTGTGCATGTGTATATATTAAACTGCTTTATATTTTAACGTTATTGCTGAAAAATTAAAAAAAAAAGCACCTTTGCAATTATACTATGTGGTAGCAGTCTAAATTCAGTTTTATAGTTTAAAATAATAGATTTTGGTGTTTCATTTCCTTCCTTCTCAAATGAGACACATCTGGGTAGTATTATTTATTCATGCCTTGAAAGCAAGTAAACCAAATACAAATATATATAAATTACCATGATTAAGCAATTAAATCATAGAGGAAAATAAATGAGTACGAGAGTACTCTGCGCACAGAGCCAGCGTAAGTCCAGCAGAATTTAGTATTTTAGTTACTGCTAATAACTTACCCGTAATGTACTCGTGCTTCAAAAAAGAGGCCTGCCTCAGTACCTAGAAGCAGCTGCTGCCGCACAATGTTTATGCGGCACGTAGTTACAGTATTCTGCATGACATGTTGTTCATGCTATGTTGTTACCTATCTAATTTAAAGCTCTTTGAGTAAAGTGGGTTAACTGTTTTTCTTTATTTTACAAAGGGGAAACAATACAAGAGAGGGCAAGTGTCTTCGCCAGAGGTCACACTACCAATCAGTGGCAGAACTGGAAATAAAATACGTATCTCCAGAACGGCCAGATCTTAGAGTCTTTCTATTTAAATTGCTTTTATCACAGGGTAATTCCACTAATGCCCATCAAATAATGCTTCACTGAACTTCTGTGAGAGAAGAATCAAGCCTCAGGCTCATAGTCTAAACACTAGATTATTCTCCCTACCTGTTATACTACAGTCCAGGCAGTTGACGGAAGGTCTTTTGGGGTTTGGGGTTTTTTTAATAGCGTAGGGGTAAAGAAAAAAATATGATGAAAAATTAAACATGAATGTCTGTATTCTCCTTCTGAGAAGCCATTCTTATTACAGCTGCACAGCATGAGACCCCTCATTTTCTGCAGCTCTGTACCACGTAGGACAACTGCAGTCCTTTAGAGCCCGTTACATTCCTAACACTTCAGTTTATTTTTTCAGAGCCTTAAAACCATTGATCGTTGACTTGATGAATCTCACTGCTGCAGAGGAACCAATTCAGCACATTACACACTCAATACATACAATATTTATGAAACTTCTAATACAAGGATCCTTGAGTATGCAATACTGCTATCTGCTAAAGTTCTCAAGATAGTTCTTAAAAAGTAGTTCTGATGGATGCACCCTTTTTTCAAGATTAAAATACCAGGAGAAAATAGGTACAGTTTTAGACTAAGAGCAGTGCTCAGGAAAGTGATGGACAACAGCATTCATTGATCGCAGTGAGCGTCATCCATAGTTTTGCTAAAGTCAGCAGGATTAATTTCTTTGATTTTAGCCAGGCCTGATCCTGGAAGGGAAGAAAATTTCCCATTGATTTGAACTGGTGTGAGAGTTGACCTATACCACAGGTAGCTTTTTACAAGCACCTCATGCAAACCAATGAATTAGTTTCATTCTGAAACTGGGACAGACTCTATGTATTATGAATCATCCACGACTGTTCTGGAATGCTGTGAGTTGTAATGTGGTTGCATGGGATATACAGCACGTACCAATGGGAGACCCTCACACTTTATGTCAATTTGGACTTACCTAATTGACTCCAAGGCAACACAGATGAATTATCAGTGCAGGGCCTTTCTGTGGCACTATCCCACGTTGGAACGCCTTGGAAATGAAAGCAGAATTAAAAATATTTGCTGTTTTTACAGATTTCCACAATTCAAAATACTTCTTTTGCTTTGCTTTAAACCTGCAATTTCAGAGCACTCAGCACCAGGGTGAAAGGCACAGGCAACTTCTGATTCCTCTTTTCCAAATCTACATTTACAGCCAAATTACAAATCTTTGGACACGGGTGTTTGCAAAGAAACTACTGGCACCTTTAGCCAACACCATAAACCCCACTGCTGCAGCACTTACACGTACAGCAGAAGTGGAAGTGATTTCCCATTCTGTTTGCAATTCAGCCACACAGAGCAACAATGCTTGTTCTCAGTGAAACACAGAAAATAAAATAGGGTTTGAAGTTACCCAGCATCTCCGAATGTGAGAATGGTATAGGAAAAGAGGCCAAGCACAACAGCACAATTCCTTTGAAGCTCTTCTGCTTTTTGGAGTTAATTAAAGTTGGCTGAGAGGTTTTCCTCTCCCTTTTTTCCTGTGTGTCTCATCTTGAGCCTATATGGCAGGTGTTGCGGAGCAAGTCTCAGCAGCACCCACTGGATACCCTTACTTGTTGCATTTGCAAGTATAACTTAATCTCTTTTAAACAGTGATAGCAGATAGGAAAGACTCTGACTTGGGCAGATACCAGGGCAACTAAAATTACCAGACTGTATGTAAACAACATGAATTGACCGTCAGTAACCTCGGCTAGAACATAATTAGAAGAAACGCATATGTATTTTTTGAGTGTATATAAACAAAGGAGTTTCTGTCAGGACAGTAGATTTGTATTCTTCAGTATAGGGCTGAATTAAGTCTGTCGTAAGACCACAGTATGTGTCCTAGAGCTGCGTAGTAGGCCCACTTTGTGGTCCTGTGGCCTTGTTTCTAACTCTCGTGGGGTCAATTCACCTCTCCTCATCCTTCCTCTTCCTGACCAGTGCTGAGGAGGACATTGAGAGCCATGGGCAGGATCCCTGTACTCACGTTCCCTGCTGTTGAGCTTGGTGTTGAGGCAGTGAAGGTTTGATAAGTGCTTTAAGCAGAAGCTTGACACTGTATTGTGTTGGTGGAGAGGGGAGAGAGTACAAGTTTCTCAGAGCATTGCATAAAAGCCAGAGTAGGTATTACTGCATTAGCTCTACTCCCAACATGTTTAGTTTTCTTCAGCAACTGAAAGAGCTGAAAAATCGCAGCTTAAAAAATTGAGATGCTACCATATCTACGGCTCCAGAAACCTACAGCCTCCAATGCATACGCTTAAGCCAGACCTGTTTTCTAAGAAGTAATTCAGATGCTCTTCTCCAGAGCTCCTTGTGCCCTAGGGGGAGCACAGAAGGAAGCCCCGCGGGCACAGGTGTTGAGGTGCAGTATGGGCTTGAGGTGTCAAATGTAACAGTAGAAGACTTAACGAGTGAAATTAAGAATTAACCAGTATCCTTCTAATCATGCTAAATATTAGTTTTCTTGCTGCCTATAAAGTGAAAGAGTGCTTCCTGGTCATTTTAACAACGCAAACACTGACTATCTTGCAAATAAGATATTAACACATTCTTAATAACGAAGATTGAATCATGAGTATTAAATAGATACTTGGTAATAGAGCATAAACATACACGATGGCAGATAATGTTGGTCACCCTGCAATTCCCTATGATCAACACAGATCTGTGTTTCATTATGAAGTAAGTTTTATCTACTGGAAAGAAAAAATAAGCTACTGAAATGAAAGTCTGTATTTTAAAGTTCTATTATCTTTTATGAGGTATCCATGTTACTGTAACTAATGTATCTCTTGATCCAGTAGAATAACTACCAGGTGTCTGAATACCGCAACATTTTGAGGAAACAACAGAGCAATCATTTTCCCATTAGTT
This sequence comes from Pygoscelis adeliae, assembly GCF_000699105.1. Lineage (NCBI taxonomy): Eukaryota > Metazoa > Chordata > Aves > Sphenisciformes > Spheniscidae > Pygoscelis > Pygoscelis adeliae. The sequence goes on along the minus strand of NW_008824233.1, from coordinate 1,905,772 downwards.
TTCCATTTGATTTGTTTGCTACATAATTATGACTTGTCATATGATATAGGTTGATGCATACTTCAAAGTGCATATGAAACAAAAAATACTGTATCATTCCACTCTTGTTGGATACAGTGCTGAAATACTGAGCTAGAAACACTTAGACTGGACTTAGAAAAATACGTTAGAAATATTAACCTGTCAGAGGGTTTTTAATTCTGACTTTTCTTTAAAAAAAAAAATGGTTTTACTTATTGTTTTGCTTGAGGAGAGAATGCTGGTTTTTGCCCTGGATGGTTTAGGTTAATCATAGCTGTAGATCTCAATACTGTCCTATGAGGAGAGTAGTGAGTCAGTGCAACCAGCATGTTAGAATTATTATACCATATATTCGGTTAACTCTATTAAACAGCAGGCATAATAAAAGGTTTAATATTAGTTACATGTAAAAATAGGCTTTCTTTTTATTTCTTTCTAGATTAACTTATCAGGTGAAAATCAAGAACATTTTAAATTTGTTACAAAATTACCTTTAACAATCATCTTGTGAGTTTTCTCTTCTATATGATAGAAGTTGGTTCTTTATCGTATTTTCTTGTGAGATGAACAAAGGTCTGTTATGAATGCTACTACCCTTCACAAAACATTGGTGTTCCTATATGCAGCTGTAAATCTACAGGAAAAAGGCAAACCAAAACATTTTGTTGAGATATTAGATGAAATTTTAAAAAATCCTTCATTTATTGTTTTCATCTATGTCTTTTTCCACAGGCACATGGAAATAAGGCACTGTCCCTTCCAAGTCATTTTCCCTTCCTTACCAACTGATACCAGTAGTGTGTTTTCCCACTTCAGCAGGGACCGGGTGTCACCCAGGGTTCTTTAGCAGAGTGGGTGGCGAGGGAAAGGCTGTTTTCTTTTTTTTACGGTACGCGTCCACAGTGAGAACTCTGTGCTTTTCAAACTTCTTTCCTCAGGCTTCTACCGGAGATGCAGAGGATTTCAGATTTCTTTCATTTTTAATTGTTGGGAGAAGAGTTTCTGATGTGCAAAGGTTCTCTCTTGTGCTATCTTTTGGTCTGTGTATGTGAATAAATTCTTCCACTGTTGTCATCGGGAATTCTGTAAATACAGAAAGAGGAGTGAGCCAAATTCTGCCATGGAGACCTTAGAAGAGAATTTTATTCTTCAAGTACTCCCTTATACAAATATTTGAATAGAAATATTGTGTAATGTGTACTCAGGAAACACTGTATTGATTTCAGTAGGTGTCATGCAGGACTGTAAGCAATCATGTACAAAAATAAACTTATTTTTGGAGATGACATCTTCAAAATTGCTTTCTGGTATGTCAGGAATCACTTTGCTATGACTGCAGTTGATGTTTCAAGTGAAAATAATAGTCTATACAAAAGTCTGGTGAAGAGCAGAAATAAACAAAATTCCAAACTCTGTATGTGACAGAAAAACACAAAGAGAAAAATTATAAAGACAGATAAACAATGTGCAACATGTCTACAGTATTGTTATAGTTAACTCATTAGTAATCCTCTATTCGGAATGATAGCTCACTGCGTAACATGAGTTGAATAAATTTTGTTTGTAATTTACTGCACAGTAAGTTACTGCTGAGAAAGTAAATAGGAGGCAAAAAGGAACACACAAAACCAAGCTTGAGGTTAATTAATTCCTTGAGTTATTTGGCAGTCGTTTGGCTTTGTGGTTTTATAAAATATACTGAACTAAATTAAAACCAGGACACAATCTGAGTGAAAGCTGAGAAGAAAAAGTGGATCTACCTATTATTATTGTTAATATTTTTCTTATTTACACACACATGAACACATAGACAATGAAATGCAGGGACAAACATTGACTGTTTTCTTCCATTGCTAAAACCCCTGCAAACGGGATGATGGTGTAGCTTCTGATTTTAAGTAGATCACAGAACAGAGGCAGATGGATTAACTGAGATTTCAGGCAACACTAATGCATACAATTAGGCTATGTTTGATAATTTAACAGAAATATATTCCTTCTCGTTGAATTACTGCTCTGTTATGACTCTTTGTTCTGCTTCTGTAGAGTCAATACCCATGACCAGCTTTTTTCCACCTTTACCAGTGGCACTTGGCTGCCTTCAACAGCAGATGCATCTGGCATCTCAAGTAAAACTACTGTAATAAAAAAAAAGCAAAATGTGTTAATTTTCTTGGATTTCTATGTTCTGTAGCTCTCAAGAAGCAGAATTTTTTTTCACTTCTTTTAGACGATTCCTCAAGTTTTTAGCTTGTTTTGTCTGAGAATTTGGTAAAGACCCCTCATGAATTAACAGAACTACATCCAATGTTTTTCTGTCTGAGAACAAGTACGAACAAATGCATTCTTTGGCTAAAATAAACTGCTGAGATCCATGACATGCATGTTACATGGGTCAGAGCAAAAGCTATGCAATCCGTGTGGTTGTTTTCCGATTCCCTGAAGTTGGATGGAATTATGTGGAAGATAAAAGTACAGCACTCTCTCTATATATACACTTTTTGCTCTTTTGGGTAGAGGTAACCATGTTTAAATAATAATGTGTAGTCTATACATACTTTTTTTGATTAGATCTTTAACTAAGTTGTAGCATCACAAGGATCAGAAATGTGATGTCATTTCAGTATAAGAAGCAAAATGTTTTCCTCATGTAAAAAATAAGGTTATCTCCTTTTGTATATCACTGTATAAGAATGTTAGATGTGCCAGAGTGCTTCTTAGAAGCAGCTCACCCAAAGAGCACGAAGATGGTAATACATGAAACAGGAACTCTCTGCAGAGGGAAAATCAGGTCCCGAGTCTTTTGTGTGGGATACATTAATTGAGCAATGGAGGCTTAATTTTTTTACTTTATTTTCTTAACTAGGGTCAGTGAGACTCCAGGGTGGCAAGAATGAGTTTGAAGGTACAGTGGAGGTTTATTTGAATGGAATCTGGGGAACAATCTGTGGCAGCCATTGGGACAATAATGATGCAACAGTCGTATGTCGACAGCTTGCACTTGGGTAAGTTTCAGCCCGAGTAAAAATCAGTCAACTTATTTTAATGATGTTTCAGTATAAAGGACAATCTATTTTGCAAATCCCGACGGCTTTTTGTGTTTGATGATTGTTTTTTTCTGTTTGAAAGTTGTTGAATGCTGAAGTTGTTCTTCCCAGAATCCTTCGCTTCCTTCAATTGCGTTGTACTTCAAAGAGGTTGCTGTGAGAATCAGTATTTCATTTGAAAGCTGCATATGGCGTCTGGAGAGGAGCAGACCAGGGTAGATGCTTTGCTTTCAAAGTGAAAAGTGTCAACAGGTCAGAAAATCTTAGGGCAAACAAAAACTGCTTTACTAGACATCCGGGAGATGTCCACAAGGGCAGAAATATGAGGTCTGATCCTGATCTCACTTACGTAAGTGTCAATTAAGAACAGCACCAGTGAGGTTACTGAATCTATAAAAATGTAAATGTGGCCAGAATTAGACTCTACATGGGCTCCTAATCATAGGAAAATTCCTGGTTCTCAGGAACATGGGGTTACCCTGGTAATCATTCATTCTATCCTTTTAGAGTTGCACAGTGATAACAAAACCCAGAACCAGACAAGTTTTGCAGCTTTACATTTTCATGGAAACATTTTACAGAGTTATAGTAATATTGGACAGGTTGAAAGTCCCGGCATTGTCCTCACTGACCACTACTTCCCACTACTGTCAGAATGGAGTTAATCAACAGGACCCTTTAACATAATGTGGTCATTAAACTCTAGATAATGCCTATAGTGATACTGCAATTGCAATAGTAAGATGAAACTGAGGTAAGGAAGAAAACGCCTGTACCAAAAGGGAGTTTTAAAAATAAAATGCAATTTCAGCTTCTAAAAAATCAGTGCTGTTCAAGTTAGCAACCAAATTCCTTGAATATCCCCCTTTAGCACCCCATTCAGTTTGCACCTTCTCAATAAGCCACAAGGTATGGCTGGCTTTAGTGCCTTTCGAACATTTCTTTCAGTCACATACCAAAGTAGTGATTTTGTTTGCTACAAGTAGTAAGGGGCTTTTATAGCATACTTGCAGTGTGACATTCCTAATGATTATTCCACTTTCTAAGACTGCTAGCCAGGACTAAATCTAAGCTGTTTTATAATGTTCAATACTAATCTGGACACACCATGCCAACTTATAAAAATATGAGGATTAGATGAGATAAAAGTTCAGCCATCTGGAGGCCGTGGTTTTGCTTATGACTTCAGCTGTCTACGTGCAATGTCTCCTTTCCTCATTTTCATGTAAGTTCTTTTTGCCTTCCATACCCTAAATATTTCAGTTGAACAAGACCACTATTAGCAAAAGTAGTTCAGTGATACGGGTGAATGGCTTGGTCTTTTCAACAGAAATGGCTTACATCTGAATCCAGGCCAAAAAGCCCCAAGCAAACAGTAGTTGGAAGTTTCTGTTATCATGAGTGTCTGGCAGAAATTTGGATCTATACACCAGAAGGTAAACTCACTAGGAATTGTTGTTGCTTTTCAGGTGCTTCCATCTATCTGTTCCTTTGATTTTACAATATTTGGGCTTTGTTTTGAATTTAATTTTGTTGGGCATTATATGGAAGAAAAGATGGCTCAATAATTGTCGCTGTAGATTCAGTATGGGAAGGAAAGGAAACTGTTTATAAATGTTCTGAATGGATGGGAATGGCTGAATAGAGAATAATGGACACGGGCCTGATCTAATGGAGTATGAGGTGGTTTCGCTGCTGCACGGTCACAACCATATTATATGATGTGTATGGGCAGAGCACTGGTACGTTTTAATGGAGTAAAGGAGAGGATAAGGGTGCAAGGCCCATTAGCTTTACCTCTCCTGGAAGTACAGCTGCAGTGGGATGGTACTGTAGATTCACCTACGGACTGTGGACTCTGTGTTGATTTTTGTAGTTAAGAACCGGGAGAATGGGAATGTAGCTGGCCCTGCAGCAACACAGGCCATTGTACTAAAATATCCCACAACAAAATGGCGAGAACTGGGTCACATCTGTTACTTTTCTTTGTGCAGAGGACAATGCTGAACTGTATGAAAATGTGATGAATTTACACTGCTGAAGAAAGCCCTTTCTCTTCTACTCCAAGATTTATATATGAGAAAATGTTCCACTTCCCCTCCTCCCACTCTAATGTCTTACCCTGATCATTCTTCTTACAGTGAAAAAGGTACAGCAAAACACATACCATTTTCTGGACTGGGCCTTATTCCTGTTTACTGGAGTGAAGTGCGTTGTCGTGGTGATGAAGAGAATATACTGTTATGTGAAAAAGACGTCTGGCAGGATGGAACATGTCCTCAAAAAATGGCAGCTGCTGTCACATGTAGCTCTTCCCTGGGTAAAAAAAATACATATGGTTTGGTTAACTCCTTACCTTATTTAAACAGAGGTGGTAATAATTACTCATTATTAAATTAGAAAAAGATATTAAGAGTTCTTGGAACAGGAAATTAAACAGATTGAATCATCACAGCATTAACTGTTTCAAATCCCTCTATGCTGTGCAAGCAGCAACTAGCTGAACCACTTTTTACCTTTCCGTAATCAACAAGCAAATTATTGCTTTGAGATGCAGGTTGTGAGAAAGGGTGAAGCAGCGAGAATCTCTGGCTGTAAAAGGAGGATTGTTTCCCCCCACATTTTTTTAAACATTCTTTTTAAAATTATGTATTTATTAATTTATTTGTCTACTCGGAGGTTGTCTTTGGTAGCTACATATGCTACATGTCAATTTGTCAGCTTTTACTGAACACTAGGGAGGAGCAGCAGTTTCACAAACAGGCTATGCCTTCTTCTTTAGTACCGAAGTGTTGGGATGACATTCCTTACTGTGAACAGGGATGACATTGCACAAGGAACTGCAAAGTTTTTGCCCTATTCTGCATACATTTAAAACAGGTCCAAGTCTTCCTAGCTGAAGACCGCTACCTCACACAAGTCAAAATGATATTGTTAGGAAAAAAAGTATTAATGTTTTTAAGATATTTCAAATTATTTTAATGAACATGATAAACGGCAACTAAATGGGCAATTATGCCATCAGATTTAAGATTTTGCTGACCTCGAGGAAGGCTAGGCTGGCAGTGCTGAGGATCTGGCAATGGCAATCTGTTCAGTTGTAACCAAAACATGTATGGCTGCAGCCAGTTCTGTGCTGCCTGTCCTCTCCTACTTAACATTCCTATCCAAAGGCAGATGCATTTTTGTCCTAAAGCTCCACTATTCATGAGGAAAATTTTGATAAATTACTTTTAAAAAACCATTTTGGTCTTAATTTAGAAAACTATAGTGTAGAGGGAAGGGAGAATCTTTTTAAGCTAGGAGACAAGTTGAAGGACCAAAGAAAGAGAAAGAGTTTTGCCTAAAGAAACTGAAAACTATAAATTTGCAAATTATACTTTTAGATCATAAGGTTTTCCTTCTGTTTATGGACATTTTCACCAGAAAACTTTGTTTTGCTTAGAAAAATTTATTAAAGGACTGTTGTCTGTTTCAATAATGCTGAAAGGAAGTTAATGAGTAATTTAGAGTCCAGGATATCTGAAGTGAATTAAAATGATCCTGAGTTTCAGCAGACTAGATGAAGCTTTCACGTTTTGCAGGTTCTACTGCAACTAGCCTTTCTAAATAATTACATAAAAACAGATTTCATACCAGTGAAATAGTACGATGAAATTGGAGAAATGCCCTCAATTTTCTTTTTTAAGCCAAGAAACAGATGAAATAGTAGCATTAATTGGTTGGAAGGCCTACACAAAAATTAATCACATTTTAAAACATTCAGATGTTAGATATGGCGAAACTTTAAAATAACCTTTTAAATACTAGAGCGATTTTTTTTTTTTACATGGTTTTAACCTGTTTCCACTATTATAGCTTTATGCAGAAGTGATGCTTTCAAGACAATTTCTTGCTGGACCAGAAAAGGGCTAATGATTTGAAAGGGTGAAAATCAAACCGTATCTTAGAAACGGGAAGGGAACAACAGTTACACAATTAAAATGAGACTCCACAGTCCATGAGATTTCACTGCTCTGACTAGAATTACCAAAGTAACGAGAAAACACGAGGATGAATTTCGACTTCTGTGGCAATGAAAGAATTTTTGCCTTTACTTCAGATTTTACCCTCTGGGACCAAGCCTATACAGAGCCAATCTTGCTCTTACTAGTAGAAATGCAGCTCTACTGACTGATTGTAGTATTTGGCCTTACAGCCCTAAGTATCTGTGAACACTTTGATGCTTAAGTAACTCAAGATCAGTATGGTTACTTGTCTGTATAATATTCTTCAGCTACTGAGAGTAGAGCTTAGGGGAACTAATTTCTAAAAAGTTTAATTTCAGGTTTTTCATCTAACTAGAAAAAATAAAGCGTGGTTCTTGAGTGATGTCAGAGAAACCATTAAGCCATCTTCTTTTTCCTTTACTATCAGGATAATATTTTGCGAAATAAATTACCTTTTCCTGTATTCTATGTTTGATCACAGCCCCTGTCTTTACTCCGATCCGGCTGGCTGGTGGGAACAACGCTCACGAAGGAAGAGTAGAAGTCTACCATGCTGGCCAGTGGGGGACTGTCTGTGATGATCAGTGGGATGACGCAGATGCTGAAGTTGTCTGTCGGCAGCTTGGCCTTGGGTTTGTTTTTCTACATATTTTCTACTCCAGCAGCAAAGCAGGAGAGTTAGTCAGATACATGGCTCGGAGTTGTCAAAAGATGCTCCTTTAAAATCGCACTAATACTTTGAAGCAGTAACTAAGTTTGTTTATAGAAGGTTCAGGTACAGCGCCATTACTTTCAATTCCCTGGAACTTTGATTTATAGGATCCAGTTTTCAGTGTCATATGATAGGCGCAATTTTGTCTGTAGGACAGACAAAGGATGTGTCTCAGAATAAATGCTGACTTTTTATTGAAAACTCACTACAGTTTCAGTAAAATTTCAATCAAAAACCATAGGTGAAGGAAAGGAAGTTGCTTTGACTGTTAAAATCCTTACATCCATTTTACTGAAGAGTCTAACAGTCTCCTTGCTTTGGAGTAAGAGCACTCATTGCTTTGTCAGAAAGGATATGTTTTTTTGGCATGCCTGTGAGAATCTCTCAAGATTTGTTTAAGTCACGAGTCTCTGAAGATTGTCAGTTTGCATATACTGAGTAGAGATCTGTTCGAAGTTTTGACAGTTAAGCTTGTCAGTGATTATGTCTGAACTAAGCATGGTCCATAATATAGTCACAGCAGCAGAACAGGATTTTCTTGCTCCTCTTCCGTACAGCCGGGGGTGATTTGGATACCACACAGAAGATAAGTATTCAGTATTTGTGGAAAGATGCTGCAAAAGTGGGAGGCAAAGAGGAGAACTGCTGGATCAGAGAGGAAGGAGATGGGGACAGTTGGGATGGAAGGCGAGATGGGTTGAGGAGGGAAAGAACTCGGAGCAAGATGCAGAAAAGATATTAAGATGTAAACCCAAGGTGGAGAAGGGGATTATGCCCGAAACAGACTGGATGAGAACTAAGCAGGTCAGTGCAGAGGAGACTGGATCAGAACTCGCCTGTTCAACCCTGCTAGGATTATGATGAACTAAAAGAAGCGGCATTGAAAGTAGCAAGCTTTGTGGCATTAATGGGTGGCCCCCAGAGTGTACTTGTTTTGTAACATGAAACTGAGGCCTTGGACTGCTGGTGCCATCCAAATTGGCTCAAAAGGATGAGAACTTGTGCAGCACTTACAAGCTTCTAGATCTCCTGGTGAGCCATGTGGGAATCAACATGCTCCTCTGACATCAGATTTTCATTTTTCCCAAGTTTATTTTATGCTCTATTTCTATATTCCTGTACATTTTCAATTGGGAATACCTAAAAGAAAGTCTATCTTCTTACAGGCTTTTTCTGCTTTTGAATTGGGCCACTATTAATAAGTTCGGGGAGTTACTAAGCTATGCTTTACATTTTTGTATACTAATGACAAATGTCATGCTCTTAACCTGCTTCCTTACTGATTACACTAAAACATTTCATGATTTATATTTAATGTTCAGAAACTGCAGTTCTCGGACGCTTCTAACTTGATTCGTTTTTCTGAGTAAATAAATTGTATTAAGATGGTGCTAAGTCTTTTTGAAATATGTCTAGAGATTTACAGAATTTATCAAGTAAGCAAGATGTCTTGACAAATGTGCTCATTACTGTGAAGTGAAATTTTACCAACAGTGGAAGTAGACCAGGTATGAAGTAATAAAAATAATCTGCCACAAATTGTAAAAGTAAAGCATCTCAGTAAGTAGCTTCCCACACCCTTTCAATTCTTCTGTAGCACTCCTATAAAACTTCAGAATATGAGTCTACCATTAACAAGTGAAAAATAATGATAATTTATTTTATTATCTGGTCTCATAAATACTTTTTGCTTGATACAAATTGCTGTTGCTATAGTAATGGGATGTATTGTCTCTGCTTTATTGGAACACCAGAGAATCTTACTAGATTATGGTATAATTTGTTTCAACGTTCAGAGTAGTTAAGCATTACCTCTTGGATTTCAGCCAGCTTCTTAATGAATAAGGATTTTTTTTCTAACATTTTCTATACATTTGTACCAGCATCAGGATTAAAAAAATACAAGAAATGGACGCTATGTACGAGAATTTTCTTTTTGTGTGAAGTTTGTATATATGCAAATACTACTCAGTAAACTTAAATGAAGATAATTTATCTTATACATGCAAATGTTCCAACGTACAATCATCTTAAAAACTACCAGTAAACCAGGCTTTCTGTAATAAGCCTATAATAATTTATTTGGGGTAATATTAATAAAAATAGGTATCCGAAAAGTAGGCTCTTCAGTCCGTAGTTATTCAATTCTACAAAAATAGCCTGAAGTGCTGAGAAATCACAGTGCCTATCCTGGTGCATCAGAAAGATACAGTGGAAAACCAAGACATTTTTATTTATTTAGATGCTTAAATATAAATGGGATAGCTAGATTTGAAATAAGTATTACCCTTAGCGTATCCCATGGATTATATTTTCTTAGTTTACCATATAGGCAACCAGTTCGAAAAGCAGCTCTTTATAAGAGGTAGAGGGCTTGGCTCTTTTTCCCCATTACCAGCATTGCAAAATGCAAGTGTTCAGTAAATTAATGCTAGATATAAAAACGCATGGTTACTTAACAAACGAGATGAAAGAACAGTAAGGGCAATCAGGAAATGTTTGCAAATCTCACGGAAAAATATAATTTCCAATCTATTAAAATTCTTCTTGGCATTGCTAAAGGAAAAAAATTAGACCAAGATATCTGTTAATATGTTATTTGGAATTAGGAAGGTCATTCTGAAGAAAAGGTAACGTCTAATTAAAAAACTCTCAAAAATAAGGTACTGACTTCAGACTGAAGCTATGTGTTCTGCTAAAATGTTGCCTGTTGAGTGTTTGAGGATATTTTTGGTTTGCTTACCTGCTTCTTTGAAGCAATCGCAGATTAGAACTCTTCTCCCTGCTGAGCAAGACAGACCTGCATTTTGATATTTTCCATGTTCTCCACCACTTGAAGACGACATCTGGTCATCAAAGAAACAGCCTGAAAATTAACAGTGCATTTTCAAGATTAATGAAGCACATTAGCTTAAAAATATTAAAAACAAATTGATTTTAAACAAAATGAAAATGCAAAACAGATTATTTAATTTACCTTTCTTGTGTGTGCTTTTATTTATTGAGCACTACCATCTACACAGTGTCCACCATGAATTTCCACATCCTTCCTTGTTACAGAAGTTTTTCCCGATTCTAATTTAATTTTTATAAGCCTCTTACTGTTGTTATTTTTCCCATACCCCTTTACTGTTTATCAATAATTTGTATGATTGCTAATTGTAAATTTAGTATTGTTTTCCTTTTAAAAAAAGAGAGAACAGAGATTGTTACATATTTATACAAAGCACTAGAAATGAAATCCACAACTATCTAAATCCATACGTGGATTAACGAGTCAGTGCCTTAAAAACATGAATTACTGCAACTTCTTCAAAAAAACCAAAAACCACAGCAAGGTACTATTCTGACACACTGTTGCAAAAGCTAGTTAAGAGTTTGAATGATTACATCCTGAAACAAAATAGTCAAGACCTGTCATGTTTTCAGTATAAGCTGAACATACCATTCCTGTTAGGTGTTACCTGGCAATAAATGGATGGTAGTGGAAAACTCTCTTTAAACCAAATTAATTAACATAGAGCCCCACACCCAAATTAATTACTATAGAGCCCCGCACCCAAACTGTAGGTTAATGAATTTAAACTAATCCTTTAGCTAGGTAATTCATTACAGCAAAAAATTCAGATAGACGTTTCAATCTTACAAGTTGAAAAAGAAGACAGATATTGAGAATACTCCTATAAAAACTAGACTGAATATATGACCAGAGAAACTGTTGAGTGGAAAGAAACCAAACCATGAAAAACATTTACATATGAAAGACATGGTATCTTAAATAGAACTGGAAAAATCCTGATAGATCATCAAGTGTTAAACACTGCATAATTTCTGTAATGCTGAAACAATGGAGCATTTTCAATTTATGTAGGTTTCTGTGCTCAAAATCCTCTAGGCTGGCATAAAGAGTATAACGCACACAAGGCTAGTCACTGGTCTGCTTTCTGTTCTTATTTCTACCAGATTGTTGGTATGACATTGTCACGTCACTTAAGATCTCTTTGCCGTGGTTTTTACGTGACTAAATGGGGAACAATCACTGTCATCTGCCTCATCTGGGTATTTGAGATTTGATTAACGTGCTTTGAGGACAACAGATGAAAGTCACTGTAGAAATATGTATCGGATTATTTTTACTACATATAAACATTAAATGAAAATTAAAATTAGAATCCTCATACCCAAGCTGTACATCTATAATCTCTTCTAGGAAAGTTACGCTTAAAAATCAAAAGGGACAGAGAAGGAAAATCTCATAGATACAAAACAATAGAAAATGATGTTCTAAATCTGTTCAAACCGTGGAAGTGTGGAAATGGTATGTTCAAGTCGCTCCACAGCCTCAGCCGAGGCTGAAGTTGACTGTGGAACCACATGACATGACATGACATGACAGGACGTAACGCGGGCTGCATTGTCAGTTACCAGCGCAGCGGCTATCTAGGCAGTCCCAGCTGCTATTTTAGAAGCTGGATGTGCAACTCTTTAGCTCTTCCCCGCGACTCCCAGACTCTTCAGCTTGCTTGTTCTTGACTGGATGTTTGTTACATTTCGACAGGGGTGTTGCCAAGGCGTGGAGCCAGGCTTACTTTGGAGAAGGCTCAGGTCCCGTGCTCCTGGATGAAGTGCAGTGCACGGGAAATGAACTATCTATAGAACAGTGTCCAAAAAGCTCCTGGCAAGAACACAACTGTGGCCACAGAGAAGATGCTGGCGTTTCCTGCACACCTCTCACAGGTACTGCAATTACCAATAATCACACGGGAAAACAGCGACAAATGCAGAGTTCACAGCTCTGGAAAGAGAATTTTTAAAGTTTGCAGATGCACAAAACCCCACAGTAATAAAGTGTTCTGGCAGTATCAAAATGAACCAGCTGTTGGTTATGGAAATTTTACAGGTACAGAAAATGTCGTTATTTAACACAAAGCCTTGGTTCCTCAGTAACACGCTAACTGCCACTTACTATGTGGGGCATGCCTTAACTGCGTATCACATCTATCAATGGCAGTAAGCATTTCAGCATAAAAGCAATGGGAAATAACAGAATACACAAAGAAAAAGATAAGGTGTATATACAGTGAAATCACATAATCAGAACCCACTCCTGCAGACTTGGCATGTAATAAGGGCTTGGGGGGATCAATATCTTGTGCTATTTCTCTTGCACTTAAGCAATTGCATTAGGCAACACTTCACAGCTGACCAGGTGCATTATGGCATTTCTTCCATCTTCTCATTAGGTGACACCTAGTGATCAGCACTACATTTGGTAGTCTAATATTCTGATCAGATGCAGTAAACACAATGTTATTAATTTTGTTTTAGAACCATAATTGGACCTAAGAAAAACTGATTCTTGTTTTTGTTTTTCCTTACTTGTTAATGACACAGATGGTGCATTAAGACTAACAAGTGGGAAAGGCAGTCATGAGGGACGCCTGGAGGTCTATTATACTGGGCAGTGGGGCACAATCTGCGATGATGGGTGGACAGAGCTGAATACACAGGTGGTTTGCCGGCAGCTGGGATTTAAGTAAGATTACTTGATATTAGATATCTGACTCTTTGACTTGACAATGATGACAAACATTTACATGAACCCTACATTATTCAAGAGTCTGGTTTTTTTAATATTAGCTGACTGCTTCATGGAAACTACTGAGTTAAAATCCATTAAAGCCTGCTTCCCTCAGTCTCAAAGAGATATTTATGGCCTCAGATTAGGTAGAAGAAAAAGCTTCAACTGAGGCTGTGATTCAACAGCCTTTATTCACCAAGTTGCTTCCAATCATCTTTTTGGCTAACTGAGATAATGCATACGCTACAGAGAAAACCTGATTTGTTGTGTTCTATTTTGCCTATAAAAGTTTGATTCTTCAAAATCTTTGCTTGTCGAACAGCCATTAAAAATCACAGACATTTTCGAAGTATAAGTCCTTCTGGATCTAGCTCAGAAAAACCCACAGTCTGGCCCTGGAACACTGTTATGTATTGAAAAGCATATTCTAGAAAAAAAA
>NW_008824233.1:1876018-1891924 GCF_000699105.1 Pygoscelis adeliae | reverse complement strand
CTGCGGCTACAAAGATACACTCTCACGAGGTGGTTGTTCTCTTGCCTTCAGATTGTAACAGCTCACATTCAAAAAAGAATTTTGTCTCATTTTTCCCCCAGATTGTGACATTTAAATGTATATGTAATACTAAGAACATGCTTTAAGTCTCAAAGTCAGCGAGACAGCCATATGCTTGATTGAAGGGAGGTCTTAATCAAAGGTATTACATTCTCAAGTTTGTATTAATGTAACAGTAATTCCTTCAAAAAAAACATTACCAAAGAAGCAGCATATGGTGCTCTCATTGAATTTAATGCTAACTGAACCTGCTCTGTCATGGTTAACGCTGTTTACTGTTACTACTTGAGAAACCTGAAATAATTGCCTTCCTTTCTAGTGCTTAAGTATCACATGCCCTCTGACCACTGCGGACCAAACGTTATGTATATGTATGTGTTACGCAGGTATGGAAAAAGCGTGCCTGAGAGCTACTCAGAAGGAAGCTCTGGGCCCATCTGGTTGGATGATGTCAGCTGCTCAGGGAAGGAGACAAACCTTCTGCAATGCTCAAGGAGAGAGTGGGGAAACCACGACTGCAACCATCAGGAGGATGTCAGACTCATTTGTCATCCAGATAACGACAGCCATAAACTCTCACTTGGTAAGGCATCTCTTTGGTAAAGTCACAGTATGAGTATTGCGGTGGGTGCAGATCTGAGCAAAGTATAGTATACTTAAGGATGCTCAAAATCTTAATATTTGGCAGATGTGTGCAAAGAAGGAACAGGAAGGGAAAAAAGCTCACTTTTCTCCTGAAGATCATAGGAAGTAATCAAGCTTTGCTTAAAGGAACATAAACAGCCAGAACAGTAAAGATCAACACAAATTTGTAAGGTAACAAAGTCAGATTCCAGAGATCCTGTTCTCTCAATCTTCACCAGACTTTAGACCTATTCAGCACTTCCTAATGGTATACTGCATTTCACTCGGCACTCTCCAAGTCCTAAGTAACTGTCTCATGCTATCAAAAGGTGGACACATACCTGAGCACCGAGGAATATAAATCAATAGTATATCCTCCTATGGCCTTACATTCAGACAATCCGAAAAAAGAGATATGGAGAAAGAGGGGAAGTTCAGAGACAGCAAGAAGGAAGGGTGAGAAGCATGAAATTATCTTTGTTATTACTATTGCCTATCATTTATATTGTGCCTGCGTGAATGGGCCCCACTTGCTGACCAGGACAGAGCGATACTACAAACACAGATCAAAGAGCCAGTTCCAATGTCAAAAAGCCTACAAACTTGTATGAAAAAAGAATAAAAAGACAGACAATAAAAGGAGAGAAAAATACTAATTACATAGCGGCACTGTAGAACAAAAATATATATAAATGAATTCCAAAGCTTCCTAAATCCACATGTAGATAATTAAACAAGAATTCTGGCTATCAGATATGCACAGTAAAAATTACAGGGGAACAATGGGTTGCTCAGCAATTCTGAAAAAGTTTCATTTTTAAAATTTGCTACATACAAAGCTTGTAGCTTGTCAGTAGGTAGCCTTTTACAAAATTGTTGCCAATATTCTTTATCTACCCAAGTATATTTTAGTCGATTTTGAAATTAGAATTATAACTAGTGGAGTTAGATTCACAGCTTCTACTGAAATGTAATAGATTTGTATGCCTGGGTGCCTGAAGTTCTCTGGAAATTATAGACTGAAGGTCTAGCCTGCAAACTAAGACATGGATTTACTGCACAACATCGCTACCCGTTGTAACAACAGTCAGCACTTCCACATGTAGTTTTCTCGTCTCTCCCTCCTTACAGTCTTTTTCTTTATAGCCTTTTGACCTCTCACAAGCCAATGAATGTTTTATGGTGCAGTACTGTTCCATTATATGTAGATGATGTCAAATCATATTTGGTAGAAAGAATTTTCTCAGACCAAAAATAACAGGAATTCAGATCATGACTGCTGTCTTTACAGATGCAAACCATCTGTGCTGCTTTGCTCAAATTCCTATAAAATATAATCTTAGCTGAAGGAGGTCTGGTTCAGTTAAATGCATCCATATGGTAACATTCTCACATCCCCCATTACCAGCAAGTTATATTAATTTTGTGCTCATAAATTTTTTTTTTTTTCTAAAACACAAGAAGATAACAATAAAATAGCTATAGTGTATCATTAATATCCCATGCCTCTAGCTGGGTAATATAAGTATAATTTTCACCTAAATTATATTCTTCCAGAATAACACATCATTTCAACAAGAAAATGAAGACAGTGTATCTGACATTTCCTACAAGGTTTCTGATTGGAAAGTGGACAAAGACTCTATTGTTACCATTTACTTCCCCGCATTTGAAAAAGCCTTTTTTTTTCTCCCTGTAAGAATGAATTCAGTGGAAAAATATGAGAAATTAGTAGATGATATGACTTGAGGAAATACAGACATTAAGGAACACTAACAATGAGATAGAATACGCTACAATAACTACAACAACATTTGCTTAGTATGTTAAGATCATGACAATGTAGCTAAACAGAAAGTTGGTAAAGTTAATTCATGTAACTGTCCAGACAGTATGAACTCCAGTATAAACCATATGCTTTAAATGACATTTGAAGCAAACAGACTTTAATTTTGTTTTCAAATCTTTCCTCTTTTAATTAACGAACTCGGCCAGATTTAACTAGCTCTGATGCAGAGTAAGGTTTGGTATACAAAAGTTATTCATACCCTAAATTAATCTGAATTAAATATCAAATGCAAAGGTATCTAAATACTGCTTTATTTAAGAGCATAATTAAGTAATTTCTCATCCTTACAGATTTAGAAAAGATTAAGAACAGGTTAGAAGAATGAGAAACAGTCTTTCCAATTATTCTAAAAAGAAACTCTCATTAGTGTATTAAGGATTACAAAGTATGACATACTAAAAGATTTAGAAGGTGATTGTCACTTAAACATTATAAAGAGACCTCAGAGGAATTCATAACTGTTTTAAGGCTGCTTGCATTGCTTGCATACTATAAAGGAGTTTTAACGTGAGAATCAAATATGTACTTTGTGTAATGATTCAAAATTTAACTACAGGCCAAGCACTGAACGAACCGTGATTAATTGTGACTAATCCACATAAGTGAGATTTTGTATTATGAACATATCTGAACGAGCAATTTAAATTGCTAGAAAAATAATCATGCATTAGTCTAGAATAACATGCTGTAGAACATTATGCTATCACACAAAATATGCTACAGAACAGCATGCATAATGGTAAGTAACAACTGAAGTTCAACACAATGCTGCACTTTTTTGCTGAGATAGTGGTTAAGAGGAGTGGTAGCAGCCAGTTTGAGAATGGATTTATGAATTGAGATATAGTTAAATTCACCAATAAAGTTTCTGCAAGGAAAACGTGTCCAGCTTGCACGGGTATCATATCAAAGAGATCTCGGGTGTTTTCTGCCTTTAGGGGGAGAATTGTTCTGTGCTCATTGTGGTCAAATTCTGAGCTATGTCACATATTTGCATGAAATGAAGGAACCAGATGAACTCTGAAGTTCAAAATACAGTAGTATTTCATATTTGTCTTGTAATTTGTACAAACTGCTTCCTTTTGCCAGCCAGGAAAAATATGACTACTTTAACAGCTGATAATAGGCTTGACAAACATAAACATCGGTTGACCCTATATACTGAACGTGATGAAAATGACTTAAAGTACTAGTTCTGGCTTCTGTTGTTGTGAGTTGACAGCAGTAATTTATTGCCAGGTCCTCCCATCAGGCTGATGGATGGTGAGAATAAGAAGGAAGGACGTGTAGAGATTTTTATCAATGGCCAGTGGGGCACAATTTGTGATGATGGATGGTCTGATAAGGACGCAGCTGTAGTCTGTCGACAGCTTGGCTACAAGTAAGCAAACTCATTAAGCTGTTTCTCAAGTTATCTGTTTGCTGTATCTAAAAATGTTAAGTTTCTGCAACTGAGCATCACCAACACGTGTCTGGTAACATGATATATGCCTTTTAAAAATTGTTGGTTTGGCATTCTTGTAGAAAAGTGTATTTATACTATTCGTGTAAGAAGTAGTAAGGCTATGTCTTCAAAAGGAGTATTCATTAACTAGCATAATTGAGAAAAGGAATCTTAATATTCAAAGGCATATCACAGTCTGACTGGCAACAGAAATGCAAGTCAATGCTAGTTATTAAATATTTTTTTAGAATTTAAATATTCCAAATTACTAAGCTATTGACTAAATACTATATTTGTCACTTATGGTGCTACATGTCTATATGATATAAACATATTACACCGCTTTTAATTTTTTTTTTTACATTAGTTGCACTAATGTAACTGAGAAGAGAATTTGATTTAGTGTATCTGCTCTGTGCTCTTTGCCACTCGAACTGGTCTTAATTTACTTCTTTCATCTTTTCTAAACATTTTTTAAAAGCTAGAGTGAATTGGAAAAGATGAGGGAAACTAATATTAACATCTAGAATAGCACAGATGATTACATATTCTGTGAAGTATGTAGATTCTCTGTTTTGTTTCTGATTTTGTGAGAACTGTGTTTCACCATACTTAAATGACGATTTTCATTCATATAACAATTTTTAAATTGAGTGATCTTTAGTCAACACAGAAAAACCTAAGGAATCTAAATTCTAGTGCTTTAGCGATTTGATGTAACAGTATACACAGAAAAACCTTGGGGAATTTAAAATGCCTTTTTCATTACATTAGCAAAGAAAATGCAAATATTCAGAACCTAGACTTGGTTTACCACAGTTTACTGAAGTTTTCTGGAATTTGGCTAAGATTTCAGGGGTCATGGTTGTATTGTTTCAAAAAGCTCTTGATCTGTTTTCATTGAAAGGCATAATTTTGCATATTGTTAGTATTTATCTTTTGTGAACCTTAATGATGACTTTGAAAGCCTTATAGGTTCTAACATAACCGTTAATATTTTTAATGACATACAGCAACAGGTCAGTGTCCACTGTCACAAGGTGTGGATATGATTTCTGCAGATTCAGATGTAGGCACACCAGCTACTGAATTCCTAGTTTCATGGGTTTTTTTTCCTTCATCTACTGATGTGGCTTGACTCGATGTAGCTTAGAGATTTGATAAAACTGTTATACAAAGGATTATGGCTTTGGCCTGCAGACAGTAATTTTAATAAGCTTCATTTAATATAGGAATAGACCTGACAGGACAAAAACACCCTCTAATTAAAACCACTGCAATGTATATGTGTCACTTTTGAACTAAGTCGCTTAATCGGGTTTGGATCACTCATAAGCAATTTTTTTCTGGATACCGAAGAGCAGTAAAGATATAACAACAATAGAGCACACTTATAAATAGCAGAACTAATATGAGCTGAAAAATATCCAGAACACTAGTGAAATACAACAGGAAACTAGTGAAATATCTTCTCTGAGTGTATCTGTAAAGAAATCTGAGCTTGAGAAATACAAACCATGTTATTTGTTCAGTGTATCTAACAATGTAATGTTTGTGCAACCGAGTATCATCAAATTATGTCTGAACACATAATGTATGCCTTTTAAAAATTGTCTGGTATTCGTTTAGTAAAGCCTATTTGTAAGTAATAGACGACTATGGCTTCAAAACTACAAAACTTGACTTGCATTATCTCCCACTGAATCATTCATTTAGTCTGCTTCATCCTCAGCCTCTCTGGCCTTATATATATGTCTTCCTCAGATTATCAAACTTAACCACTTATCCCCACCTTCTGTTTTTAAATCTCTGCAAGGACAGACAGTTGGCTGGATTCTCAATTTATGTCATGTCAGAATGGGGGGTTAAGATTATAGGATACAACAGAGCACGTTTCCTGAAAGACTAGGGATAGACACATAAAATTAGGTTCTAGAAATTGGGAGAGCTTGTCGGAAATGCTGGATCTTGGTGACCCTATGTCTAGACAGTTGCATTCCACAAACCTGACTATGCCGTTATGTGCACTGATGAGCTGGAATTGCTTTTGGGCCTAGGAGTTCATGCACAGATCTTTTTGCTGAAGTTCAAATTATGTACAGTGGTGACTTGACGGTTCCAAAGCAAGGCTGGGGCTTCTGGGTTCATGCACCTGAGCTTGAGGGTTGATGAATGTTGTTTCTTTAGAAATAAACACATTATGACCTTCTCCTGGGAGGAATTCAAAAGGCACCTAATACTGAAGTTGACATCAGTTTTCATTAGGACTGATCACAAACTAAGCAGTATCCTTCAACTCCCTTTACAATGCTATGTTTAATTCTCAAGTCTTTCCTACTGGGGAATTACATTCCTTGGGAAAAAAAAAAATTTACACATTTATTATCACAAATGGGAGAAAAGACTGCCTTAAAAAGGAAGACTTGTGTAAGCAAAAGGTAGACACTGAGAAAATGGACTGAGTTTTTCCTGCATGTATCATTCATATTGTCAGTGCTTATCTGTACGTTTATTTGACGAAATCCTGCTTTGCAACATTCTCAGCCATTTACTAGGGTTCATTCTGAGACGGAAATAAGAAAATCCCCGAGTTGGCAAGATCACTACGTTCAAAGCAATACTAGTTTTAAAGATGTCTCATTAAGCCAGTTTGTCAAATCCAGGATTAATGTTAGAAAAACATAATATAAAGAACATTCGAAAACAGCCCTACTAATTGGCTAAAACCAGTCATGAAAACATAAAAATAATGAATAGCACCCTAATCAAAGTATATTTGTAGCAAGATAAACACTAAAAGAACACACACCTTTTCTGAAGTGCTATCTACTATGTGATTGGGTTTAACATACAAAAGTATTTTGATAGAATGAGTAAAGAGCAAAAGACAGTTTTAGAAGCTTTTGCATTTTAGTGAATTAAGTGGCCCAGTAAAATTGGACCCCTTTCATTTAGGACAGGCTTATAATAATGCACATGCACACATACCTCCCCCCGCAAATGAACAAATATCCTGTCATTAGTGCTCCAAAAATTATCTACTACAGGAAAAAAAGAAGTTCTAGGGTAGTTGGCCATCTATACTAATCAACTGGCTTTCCTGATTAACAGTAATATGAATAATGGTAATACTGCATCTGAAGAGCTCAGCATGTTATTGTGTATGGCCTTGTGTCTGAGAAAAGCTAGGGGATAAGACCTGAAGCCGCCCTTCTATCTAGGGACAGATCTGAGCAAGCAAAAAGGTTGTTTCTCTGATGGTCATCTGTGCATAAATAGCTGGCTTGGAAAGCAGCAATTAAGGGACACGTACACCTTTGTTAAGGGTGGACTAAAACCAGTTATAAGAGCACATTCCAGCATGTAACAAACACATAAGACTTAACAATTCTACATTTAGAGATCTCCCAATTACATGAAATAATTTTCTCTATTAAGCTGCACTCCTTGCTCTAGAACATCACAATTTTTACATTTGTTTCCTGGTAGATGTTCTATTTAAACAGTGGGGTTTTTTTTTGTTACGAGTGGGTATGGACACACCTTTCATAGCAATTACCAGCAAACTGAGAGATTACTGATGCACAGTAAGAGATGGATAGCTTTCATATAATGGTATGAAGAGTCTCTGCAGTCCAAGTCCCATGATTCCGTTCATGTCAATGCATGATTGCAATCCATACTCACTAAGTTCCCTCCCTCATCTTTGTCTCTTTACATCTCTTTCACCTAAAATATTTACATATGTGACCTCATAGATGACAGAGTATTCTTTGAGATTTATCTGGTAAGCCAACGGAGGCAGTGCCCTTATTAAGTAGCCGGTAAGTCTGCAGAGACAATTCTATCCTAAACTGCAATAAATGCTTCTCTGGGAAAGGCTAAGAATACTGTGGTGATTCACAACAAAGTTGTTTTTTTTTTCAATATCCTGAGGATCTTTAGAGCAATGCCCTAAAGCAGAAACTTTGTTGCTTGACATAGAGATACCAAAACTAGGTAAGAATTTGCAACGAGTGCCTGTACTGTCTCACTATTTTGTAATAGCATACATGGACACATCAGCTGCCCACGGGTATTGGAGAGTTGGACATTTTTTTGTAGTTATCTGTAATCAGATTATCATTCACAAGAGAAAAATATTTGGAGCAAGAAGAGACACATTGCTTGTGACTGACAAGTTAAATCATACTAAACTCATTAGGCAAAGATTGTCCTATACTGGTTCCAAAGTCAGTTAAGGCTTTGGATTATCTGGTAAGTACATGCTAGCCATGGAAATAATTAAAAATGTGTAAGGACAGTTGACCTTGTGGTATCATCTCTGTCAAAAGTTTTACATACTTCTGTTTCCTGACTTTTTACAATTCATGCATTCTAACCAACATTCCCTACTTTGAAAACCTGCCCGCCTACCCTTCAGTACCTAGTAAAAAAATCCAAACAGGCAAGGCTTTCTATGTGCAAGTTTGAAAAAGGAGGAAGCTTGTATGTATTACTTTAATGTTTCAATTATATGGATATGGGCAACTGAGGGCTTGATTCTTTGAGTTTGATCCAGCCACACTTCTAGTATGACGAAGCTTTGAAAATGGTATGACAAATCAAAATTCCTCCCCAACAGAGAATCGCTAGCTGATGAAGGGGCATAAACTCTTTATGCCATTCTCGCCTATCTTCCCCAACACTGCAGGTATTAGAAGAGATATAAAAAGAGGTGGAAAAGGAAATACTTTCTTGCCTAGTACATTTTCGTTGTTAAACTCTCTTTCTCTACTCCAACATTTCATTGTTCATGCAGTTAACCTTTTGTATACATAGAAGTACTGTCCTTTACAATATGCAATTATAACATATCCTTTGAAATGGAAACCTATGATATAGTGCAACATTTTAGTTACCTAGAATGCCGTATATTCTTATCACAATAAAACATCAGTAAATTGCTCTTAACTGATACGTAAACTTGTAGTTCAGACACACCTACAGGTGGCTGTGGCTTCCTGCCCCACTTCTCTGTAGAGCCGGTTGGGTGGTCTCCCACTCTTAATTCTTTCTGACTCTTAAACCATATACAACAAAACATCTATTTATATATTAAGAAGCATTATCCTAGGTAATTAAAGTAATAATCTATCACAAAAGTTACCAAAGGAGATGCTTACAACATCTCATGTTGTAAAACAACAATTCGTGTTGATTTTTTATTGTGTTTGTTCATCCACTCCCTCATTTGAGAAAAAAGTTCATCATTCAAAAGAGGTCATTCACACAACTGACACAGCAGTCATTGCTGAAGCTGCACGGCACTACATACAAGCTATAAGGATCAGGACTTCAAACCCTAGTAAAATGTCCTAAGTCCGACATTTAACTACTTAGGTTTGATACTTATAGAAGCATAGGATTATCATACTGACCTCATGCTCAAGGCACTTTGTAAAGTGCCTTGAGGCACTAAGTACGGGGTTCCTACCAGGAAAAGGTGGGTGCTGAGACTGAACTGGGTTCGGCCTTTCTCCAACTACATTACATTTTTAGAACTCAGCTGTGGGGTGCACTTTAAAAATGGCATGTTAATATGTTAATAACTATTAACAACTAACAGATCTGTAAATCATAGCTCCTACTACACTGCAAGTATACTGTATTTAACTGGCCCATCTTTCTGAGGGAATCAGGCCACAACAAATTATTTTTAGCATTCACAGATGCTGATTCAATACAAGGATTAAAGAGATTACGAAAAAGCAGCTTTCACATATTTTGCTCTATAGATCTTTGCAATGCCGTTACAATGTAAAATACTTCGCATAGTGCCTTCTAACTAGATACATAAAAGCACTTTTTAGGTTAATGAACTGTAGCAATTTTGTTACACTTATTTTTTTTCTACTTAGCAGAGTAACAGAGTCAATGAGAAGAAAAGGTGTCATCAAGTGAATCAGTGACAGGACCTGGAATAAAACCTCAATGTCTTTCACTACTCACTCTGAAATATTTCAATTGAGTGAAATGTAGAACAATGCCTCAAAATGTTTAATAAAAAAAAAAATGCTCTGTTTCCAGAGGTCCAGCTAGAGCAAGGACAATGGCATATTTTGGGGAGGGCAAAGGCCCGATCTACGTGGATAACGTGAAGTGTACAGGAAGTGAGAGATCCTTGGCAGACTGCATTAAGCAGGACATTGGGACGCACAACTGCCGTCACAGCGAGGACGCGGGGGTGATCTGTGACCACCTAAGCAAGAAGGCCCCCGGGAACAGCAATAAAGGTGAAGCCCCGCTGTGAGTGGCAGACCAACAGGTTCGGATTGGGAACTGTCACGGTAGGAAGAGACGGATGTAAACAATCCCACCTCACAGAGGAAACAGTTATATCAAAAGAATTATAGAAACAAAAGTGGTGGGAAATCCTCTCTGCTTACACTGTGTGATCTTATTGCTGTGCCAGCTGCACAAAGGAATCATAAAGACTCTTCAAATGATACAGGGTATTTGTCTACCGTAGTTGACAGCAGCCATGTTTCTTAAGTTGTACGAGGGACATGAAAATGCAAAAACCTAGACAGCTACTTTCAACTTTTCAAGGTATAGGTTGTCTTCAGCTGAGGACTGAGACCTATGTGGTATGCCAAGCTCTGCTTCCACTTACATGAAGTAAGGAAGAACCCTATAAAAAAATCCTACACTTGAGAAGCAGAGCACAAATGTGTAAATTGCTCTGTGATTACAGTCAAAAGACCTCAGCTAAAAAGAACTTCTAAGTCTGAGAGAATTCAGTGTATTTTCCCTGAGCAAAATTTGGTTGTTAAAAACTACCACGAAACACAGATAACTTCAGCCTTCACTTTTTTTTTTTTTTTTAGTTAACTTGCATTGAAGTTTGGCTACTTTTCATTTTGAATTTAATACTGTCTACATCTCCCTTTCTGGTTTAGATTCTCTTGCTTCTGTTTGTGGACTGAGGTTACTACATCGTCGACAAAAGCGAATAATTGGTGGGAAAAATTCTTTACGGTAAATATTTGGTAAAGACAAGTAACTTTGAATATAAAGCTTCTAAGACATGTATTTGCCCTAAGCTGTTTCTCTAATTTATGGTTTTATTGTAGGGTTGTTGGTTGTTTTTCTTTTGGCTTGTCATGATGTAGAAGCAGAAATATACTCAAAGAATATTTGGCAGGAAATTAAAAAAATATTCATTGATAAATACTTGCAGCATTAGTTGAAAATCTGTAAATGCTTATGGGTTTAGTCCTTGATTGAGTTAAATTTCTAACTTTCAAAATAGCCATTTTACTTTTTTTCACAGGATATCTCGGTATCAGGATGTGAGCTATATGAAGAGAGCTATGAATAGAGTACAAGGTTTTGAATGCTACCTATACTGAAAAAAAGGCCTGGGTATTATTCACAGCCTAAGACCTGATTTTCCTTCACAAAATAAGCCTCGATGATGACACAGCTCTAAAACCAGGCTTTTTGTTAACACTTTGTTCTTAGCTTTTAATGACATGTTTACATTTAGTTAATATAAACAGATTAACTGAATACTACTACTACTACAACAACTAAATGCTATGATAGGAAGTATAGGCTTTATTTTATTAACAGTCGTGAGTAACCACAAAAAATATATATTCACAGAATCTTACAAAAGGGATTGTAAAAAATACACTTACAGTATCATTACACGTCATTGTGCAACCTATTTCAACATACATGCACAGCATCAATGAATCCATTTCAAAAAAGACACCGCCTAAGTGGAGGAGCTTCAAAAGAACAGTAACAAGAGGGAGCCCAGAAAAACATTTAAATGCAATCAGACAGAGCAAAGTAGTATTACTTACCTTAGTAAAAAGACAAATGGGAATAATAAAGAATGCATTGTACAGAAAAAGAAGATTGAGAATTATTGTCTCGGAATATGTGTACAAAGGACACTGGATGAAATGAAACGGTTACAAATAATGGATTGCACAATTAAGTCAGAGCAAGGAACTTGATCTCATAATAAATAAGCACAGGGACATTAGATGAAGCAAAAAGGTGAGAGAAATCCAATAGTGCACTTAGAAATGCTTCACAATCAAGAAAAGGAACATACAAACAATATCAGAAAAGGACTCATTGTCACAAGAAGTCATTAAGACAAAGAACCTGACAAAGTTCAAAAAGGAGCTGGATACTTACATACATACTAGAAAACCCAAAGCTGTCCGAATTACCCCATTTTGGAAAGACATATTAAATCCCACCTTCCAAAACTAAAAAATGTCTAAATTGTTTTATGCTTTATGGGAAGTAAATTCTTCCACCTTACTTTAAAACATTTGGCACTGGCAACTCTGGGATAGGATACTGGACTAGATTATCCTGGGCAGCTCTTGTACTCCAGCATACCTATTCAAGTTGACAGTAGCCAGAAAACACCTAAGCCTACCTGTTGCTTATTCTTGGATGTTGCTGTTGCTTACAGCCGCATCTCTCTCCCTCTCCCTTCTCTCCGATTCCGTATTTTGCTAATCTATTAAACTGGCAAAAAATAATCCATCCTGTCTTCACGGGCCTGCAAATATGTATCCCAGATCTACTATACAAAACAGATGATCACAGGCTGAAAAAAGGTGCTAATCTATTACTCGTGGTTTCTACAGTTGCTTTAGACCTCTTGGTTTGCCAGCTTCCCTTTTCAAACAGCTCAGAACTGACAAAGATATTAACGCAGACAGGAGAGGATGCTGGGTTAAGCTTTTCAAGAAATTCCCTTCTTTCCCCTCTCCAGTTGACAGGAAATTTCTGGTTTGTTGACTTGGACGGTATTTGGCGAGGAACCCATAGAATGTATTTTTGGCACAATGAATGCAATCTGAGAAGGGAAAATTAAAATAATTGACAGAGGGAGGAAGCGCTCAGAGTGCTGGATGCCCAAACAATCCGTCAAGTAATCCTGACCATTGTTAAATAGAATTCTGAATGCTGCAGGAATATAAAGGTGTTCTCAAGTGTTACTCAAGAAATAACACGGTTTGCAAGCTACGTCAGTCAAAGAAACTAAATAGGATTACATTCAAGGTAACTGACAAGCTACCTTATTGTTCCATCGTTGTGCCCTGAACCCGTCTTATGTCCTCTGTAGGGGTGGCTGGCCATGGCAGGTTGCACTCCGACTGAAATCTTCTCATGGTGATGGAAGACTCTTGTGTGGTGCTACTCTCATCAGCAGCTGCTGGGTCCTCACTGCTGCACATTGCTTTAAAAGGTAGGTCTCTCTTCAATGGTGAAGTGTATTTTCAAACTATTTTGTTGTTCTGGGTATAGGCAAAAACATTACAGTTCAAGCCCACTGAAAACCGTTCCAAAGAGTTGGCCTTTGGTTAAAAAAACCAAACCTACCAATCAACCTCCTTTCCCTCCAAATAAAACAACCAAAAAAACCTAGTACCTTGAAATTATTCTGGGTGTCATCATTCACGAGATTTATGTTCACAACTTCAGCATTTCCATGAAAAAATACAGACAATACTTCTGACATTTTAACACAGCTTTCTGTTCAACAAAACTGCAGCTTATCGCTTTCAGGTTTTGGTGAAGACAACCGAGCAAACATCAAACACAGGGACTGTAATATTTCAGATTATTCTTGGTAATGATAGATATTGGCAGTGATAGACATTTTTACTGTAACACTGCAGTGACTAGATGAACTAGTCCCTCCAAACCCATTTGAGGGTAAAGCACTATTATTTATTTTGCTGAGTCTAATAGGAAAGTAAATCTGTACACCGGATGCTAGCGCGACCAAGCTGTTTTGCTTATTCTTCATAAATAGGCTGGAGCAACTGCCTTACTCTGTTATCTCACCGTACATAAAGAATTGTCTTTTGCAGCCATCTAAACAAAGGTCCCATTCCCTTTAATAAAGAAATAACTGCCTAAGCGGTTATACTGGTATAATTCTCTGACAGTGGCATCTAATAAAACTATGCCAAATTCAGCTCCTTTCCGTATGTTTAGCAACTGGTTTGCAACTTACACTCCCTTGTAAATCACATTTGATCTACTTGGTCTAACATCTTCTGCAATTCTCAGTATTAAGCTATTATGTAGCTTTTTTAAATGTCTTTTCCCATTTTTGCAGAAACAGATATTCTGTTACTGATAATTCCCCTATTCACTTTTTATGATATCCCCTCGTCAGTAATTTTGACATCAGGAATTCACTGCTGATGAAGTTACTGTAGTATAAAAGCATCAACTTGCACAGTAAGGAAGCTGGTCTAGTATTTTAAGATTTCAACAGCAATTATTTCACTTTATTTCTTACAAAAGGTTGCAGTATGGGCGGGAGTAAAAGTACAGAACGGCATTGCAGTTTTGAGGATATTTGCTAGAATTTGCTCAAGTGGGCTGCGAATGTTTTAACTTTGGACTTTGAGCCTTTCCTTTTGCACACTAATAACTAGAAGGAAGAGTCAGATATACTTTTACTCGAATGGAAAGTGTTACCTTTGCCTAGCACCAGACGCACATCTTTTCATTTTCATGTTTCATGAAAATCATGAAGGACTTTTCTTGGTAATATTTCAATCTGAAATGGTCAAACTCAATAAAATTTCTGCTTACTTCAACTGATGTCCCAGATGTTTCTGTGGAACTATGAAAGCACTTCAGTTGCTATCATCAAAATTTATAGACAATGACTTCCTATTCCCCTGTTCATCCTCTCTATAGCGATTACTAAGGATGCAACTTAAGCTCTTGAGAAAGCCTTTGATTAAAGGCTTGAAAACAAGGCAGTCCTTTCTGCTACTTTACCTCAAAGATCCTCTTCAAGGAAAGAAAAAGGGAGGTCACAGGAAGCCAGTTATGTTTTCTGTGTGCAAATCAAGATCTCAGTTACCCAACTCTTCGCCTTATTAGAATGCTTTCACAAAGTCTGGTGAAACAAGTTAGTATTTGCTGTGCTGCTGCAGTTGCAGTACATTCTTACGTAAGCACTCCCCACAGAATACATTCATTACCTGTTCTTCCCAACGGCCTGCTTACGTAGCTGGGGCTCCAAGTCATTACTGAATGCCAAAGCGTGCCCATTTTGGATACTTTGCTGAACACCCACGTGATGGGGCAGCGGCCTGGCTGGAGCAATGTACACTCTGATACTTCCAGATTGGTGCAGCCGCTTGAGGGTCTGTTACAGGCTATCCTAAAACTGTTACATGTGGTCTCAGAGACCAAAGTATTGTTTTGCCCCAGATGTTGCATTTAAAACTGCGCAACCTAGATGTAAGCATCCAACTCCAACTGCCTGTGGATGCACTACTGTTTACTGTGAAAGAGAGAAGGCACCTTTAGCTCTAAGACGACATTGGACAGACTGGGCTGAACTTCCTAATGATCTCAGAGTCATTTTAAGGGGCTAGGTTTCCAAGAGCTATCTATAGATCAAACGCCTTCTTCACATATTTTCCATGGACAGACAAGAGAAAGGCCAGTATACCACTTCTCATATCCTGGAAATTGGAACACTGCTTAAATAACAAAAGCGGTCTCATCTGTACTATGGATAAAAATTAAACACAATTTTATGCATGATGCTAGGAATTGTTTGCCAGTAGTATAGCAGCATTACTGGTTTCTCTAATTTCATAGGCACATAATTTAAGATCAAAAATTGTTTGAAGCTGTTTTTCCTTTTACAAGCCACCCATCTTATTAGCAAGTTTTCTCCTGAGTGGTTCTGACAGCTATAGGGAATTTGCAGGTCTACACATAAAAAAAATATTCACTTCGGATAATTAGAAATACGAGGCATAGAAAAAAGGAAATTATAATGACCATGATGTTATTTTAGGAAATACTTGTGTTACTTGAACATTGTACTGTTCTAATAGTATAACTCTTATTTAAGTACTTCTTTAGG
>NW_008824233.1:1860194-1875980 GCF_000699105.1 Pygoscelis adeliae | reverse complement strand
AACTAGGGACCCTGAGGCACAGTGGAACCAAACACCTAGTAAGACACAAGAAACCAAAGTAGACACCAGAATTAAAACTCAGTTTTCTCAAATTTAGCATGAACGGTGAGATGAATTCAGGTGTGCCTTCAATGTCAGTACATTACTTGACTGACAGCAGGATGATAGTAGCATGGTGGCTGATTACTAATCCATCCTCCAGTTGTCTGGGAAATAAACCTCCTAGGAGGTGCTATGGTCAACATTGCCAGGCTGCACCAGAGCTTAAAGGCATGCCCAGCCCGGCCATCCAACAGAGGGGTAATACCCTGAAAGCAACGTCATTTTCCACCCATGAAGCACTCCCAGACTCCTCCTCTGCCTCCACTCTTCAAACGCGATGTGTGTGTGGTGGTTCTCTGCCATTTCATAGATGACTTTTAGGTGAGGAAGACTGGACACCCCTGAGCTAGACTACCTTGCCTTCTTTATGTACTGATGCTCTGTTACAATATTTCCGCATTTGGCAAATACCAACTGCTACAGGGGAAGAAATATAATTGTCTACAGATGAAAAAATCAGTTTAAGAAAGCCTTACGTGTGTGAGTGTGCACAGAATTATGGTAGATCTGTCCAAAGACTGCTCATTAAGCTTCTCACTAGAAGCCTTGTAGCTATTAAAGTTTCATACATTTGCATGAGAAGCAGCACTTCTCATTCTATTAAATGTTTAAAATCAGTACTTTTAATTAAGATAAGCTTTCCTGGATCTCCCTTCTTCATTATTCTGCTATAAATGACCATCATCCATAACAAAAAACCAGCAGGAACCTATTAAAGGGAACACTGTTCCTTTTGTCAAAATCAAGGATGTAACATTAAATAGAAGCAGCAAGTTTTCTACTATATTATTTGATACATGGCTGACGGGAGAGCACTCGTTATCACTAGTCATAAACAACTTTCCTTCATGCTTAGGCTTACAAATCAAAATAAACCATTAAAAATCAAGTTCCTTTGACTATTAAATCAGTTAGGAAGGAAGTGTGTTCATTTCTCATCTAAATTACAAACACCTAATACATTTGTGACTGTAGCACTCTGACTTCCATGAGATTTAAAAAAAAAAAACAAACCACACAACCCCTTCCCCCCTTCAACTTGCACTAAAGATAACAGATAGAGTATATGGTAAATCCTGTAATTAATGTTGTGGATAAGGCCTATAAACTACAATGCAGAGGCACTCACTACGTTTAAAAAAAGAAATAAGGAAGAAAGTTTTGTACCATGTAAAATTACCTTCATCTACTTGAGAGCCAGATTTCCAAATTATTTATTGAAGGTAAAAAAGCTTTCATAATCCAGAAACTATCAGCCTAGCACTAACAGGTGATTTGCTGTGCAGAGCCAAAAGTATATCTATAAATTATGAGAGAGTATTTTCAGTGACCTTTTGGAAATGTTTTTGGCAGATTATGTCAGGCAAATATATATTTAATGCTAATGACCTTGTACATTTGTATTGCAATATGACATTCCGACATGTACCAAGAACTGTTAAAATATTACTTTCAAACATTCAAAGATCATATCTAGCAATACATTCTAGGGTACAGAATCCTATTTATGATAGCTTTTAAAGGCAATGAGATTAACAGTTACAAATAATCTCTGTAGCAAAAATTATTAAACTAATATTGCTTAACCCACAAAGGAAACAGCATAATTTTACTTAACTTATTTGGCTCAGTTGCTGTATCATTTAGATTCCTAAGCAGAACGTTATCATGCAGTTATGAAATTTGAGCAGAAAAATACATCTGAGATGTCAGTAAGAAAAACAACTCTTTCATTTACTTTAGTGGGGGTTTTGCATGTAAGTTAGAGTAATTCAAATGAAAATAATAAAGCCATTTAACTGCAACAGTAACTAAAGTACTTTCTGTATCAGCTTCCTTTTCTAATTTACTCTGAGGAAAACAGATTCTACAAAGTTGGCTAACACATCAGCCAAGTTGGAAAATAGATCCTACAAAGTCGGCTAATGCATCAGCCAAGACTGTTTGTAATCTCGGCCTGGGCAAGACATCGGAGAATTACTTAGTTGGCTGTATAACCCATCCCAGTGTTACTACACTCGTTACGTTCTGAGCATTACATCTGTTCTGTAAATAGATTTTGTAAAAGTGAAAGACCGTTTGATACTGCACCTGCACCCTGACCATTCAGCTACCTGTCCCTACACTGACCTTGTCCACTTTGGAGAGGGGCACAGGAGTTGCGCTGTCAGTATGTAAAACATTCTACAGTTGGGTGTTTTATTCCTCTGTTCTACAAGTTTCACGGAGGACCAATGCATTCATTAGCTTACACAATAAAATGACCTACCAGGGTCTG
Source organism: Pygoscelis adeliae (assembly GCF_000699105.1). Lineage (NCBI taxonomy): Eukaryota > Metazoa > Chordata > Aves > Sphenisciformes > Spheniscidae > Pygoscelis > Pygoscelis adeliae. The sequence continues at coordinate 1,873,600 of NW_008824233.1, read as the reverse complement.
CCAGTTTGGTTTCCATCATGTATTCAACCTGCTTTACATACCATAGTAGCATGCTTTCTGTCAAACAATCAACATTATGGGCACTTCCATGAAAAAGATGGCCAAAGGGATCAATACACTTGGTCCCTTGATTTGGTAGTTTCTCTTGCTGCAACCAATTCAGAAAGCTTTAAGCTGTAGTTCTAGGAAATACACTACCTAATGAGGTTATTTATCCTCCATGCGGAGACAAATGACCACTTAATATATATAAATACTGAACTGCAGATGCAACTTTCTGCAGAAAACAAGATTAAACTAAAGGAACCAGATTAATTTCCCTACTAGTATTTTCCATAACTAGAGGAATAAAAAATACTTTCCCCCCCTAATTTGTAAAGAAATATATTTCTAACTTTGAATGCTATGGTTTTGCCAAAGCATTACTGGAAATTTTTGCACGTGCCAGGAAAATCTGCTCTCAAGTCTATCTATATGTAAACATGCTAAATTAAAATCTAAGTTATAGTTTCTAAATATTCCCAGAAGCAATAGCAAGCAAATGTATAAAACCTATTCAGTACAAACTGGTACTGAAATGTACCAAGCATTTTATTGTAAAGATGTGCAACTTATAAAAAAGTCACATTCACAAAAATACTACTAGAAGAAAGCTGTGTTAAGTAATGCCCATACTATATAGTATTTTAACGTACTGAAGATGCGTGTAGCCTTACTCGTTGCTGTATTAAGGAAAGCCAAACAGATGGCAGAAGAACGAACAAAAAAAGAAACTCACCCAAGGTCACAGATCAGATCACAGCACTGCTGTAAAAAACCCCACTGTTTTCTAGCCAGTGCCAGATCATACTTTTACTGGCTCCCACGTTACAGCTCAGAGTAACAATAATAGAAGTTTAGACTGATAATAGTATACTATGCGTCTCGCCAAAGTATGGTAAGATTAGCCTTTTCTGATGTAAGATGTGTGGCAACAGTGACCCAGGAGGGGACTCATCAGTGTCAGAGCAGAAATTCCTGGCGGGCAGCAGACGGCAAGGATTTGACAGACAATCTATAGGGATGCAGAATTTAGCATTTCATTGATGTCATATTTCAGATGGCCAAATACAGATGGATATATGTAACTCCAGAAACTAGTTAAGACCTAACAGCCTTTCCTACTCTGAAGAATCTCCCTAAAGGCAACAAAAATAAAAGCAATATATCAGGTGCCAACCCTACTTCCATGGAATTTTGCCATTTATTTTATTAGAAGAACCACCTGTGAAGTCTTAGTGAGCTTTTAAAACTGGCAAAAACACACAAGATGATCTAGAAACGAGAATGTGAGATCTAGTGCAAGAGAAAGAGAGATTAAAGTATTTGTTTTTTTAAAAAACCTTACAAAGAAATACCTCTGTTCTAGAAACTTCAAGGGACTGGAGTCAGAAAACCTGGAAAGCCAGGATTCATGCTTCTGCCTTTTCTGATGTTCTTTTCCTATTCATGCCCTCATTTCTTAATAGAAAATTCCTAATGAAAATTGATTCAGTGATGTTACAAAATACTAGCACTTTTGTGGTCAAAACAGAAAGATTAGTAATGTGACACATATAAATAGAGGTTTTTTCTTAAATATCTTTGCTATAAACACACTGACCCACAAATTAAAAAAAGTTCTTGAGCTATTTTTTTCAGGGAAGGAGTAAGTAATGTATTTGGTAGAATACACAATTTAGTTTTTCTCAGTTCTCCCTCTGAGACTAAAATCAGTATGAATACTTTTTTAAACACCTCTGTAAACTTTAAAAAGTCTGCATCAGTTACATCTCTTCACTATAGTTTTGACTTCCAACCACAAGGAAAATACAGTACCTGGAGAGTATTTCACACAGACTACTACTACGGAGGACCTGGAAAAAGTTTTGTGGTAGACAAGTTACTTCATTTTTCCTATATAGAAGGTCACCTTCAGATGAACAGATGTTTGGTCATAGCTGGCAGCTCTCTCTCCTTACAAGCCTAGAAGTGAAATTTTGCTCATAGAAAACTTGAAGGCGATGTGCAGAATTTGACAAAGAAAGCTTTGCAGGCAACCAGGAACGCAACCCACAATTAGAAGAAATTTAGCAGTGGTACAGCTATGTATTGTTCAGAAGCAGCCTGTAATGTTCCTGCTTTGTCTGCTGCTCCTCAAGCAAGCTTCAGTAAGCTATGGAGATCAGCACATTGCTGGAGCGTATAAAAAGAACAAGTATAGGTTAGAAGGTGACGGAACACTGTAGGGTATTTTCTGCACACGTATTACAAATTTCCTGTTGAAGGCTATGAGGGAAAGGGAGAAGTCAAAGGAAAAATATTTGGGTTAGCTTAGCCGGATTTTAAAATAAATAAATGTACCCAACAGTACTCCCTTGTTTGCATTTTCCTGAGAAGGGCTGTGTCCTGGAATCCAACAATCTCCAAAGGCATGCGCAGAAAATTGTTATTTCAGCCACAGTAATCATCTCTAAGGTATTTACCATTTAGTCTATGATGTGAAAGAAGTTGGGGTCACATTAGATGCAAAACAAGTCTAAGACTTACAGGTTTTCTGTCACTTTGACAATAGGTGCTTGTGATGCACGTATGTTTGTTTTCCTTATTATAACTTCAGTTAACGTAAGATGTTTTTACCAAGTTATCTAAGCCTCTAGAACTTCTCAACCAACCTACAAAGCAAGCTTGAACACTGTTTTCATTTCAGTACTTATTTGGAGCATCACTATGATGTTAGTACTCAGGTTTTCATTATAATTACCAGCAGTTTGTGTTACCCTTACTAAATACATTTATAATGCACACCTTGCTTGCACCTTTGAAATAACTGCCAGTCACGGCAGATGGCCATAAGAAACCTTGCCTGTGAAAATATACAAAAAGGAACATAGCCCAACCTGAAACTTCAGGAAGAGTTTTTTTATATTCTTTAGGGTACACTTGAGTGTCAATCTAAACATCTGAGGAAGCATTTCTGCTCTTTAAAAAAAAACTTTTGGTATCGTTATTTATATGAGCAATAAAGACCCCAATCAAATCTGTCTGCACGCTTAGGATCTGACTTTCCATGAGCCAGCCCTCTTTGTTTTCACCTCAATCATAGGTATGGCAACAACACTCGGAACTATGCCGTGCGAGTCGGAGATTATCACACACTGGTACCAGAAGAGTACGAGGAAGAAATTGGAGTCCAACAGATTGTGATGCATAAAGAGTACAGGCCTGACAGCAGTGACTACGACATTGCATTGGTGAGGCTACAAGGGCCAGAGGAACAGTGTGCCAGATTCAGTACCCATGTCTTACCTGCCTGTTTACCATTAAGGAGAGAGAGACCACAGAAAACTGCTCCCAACTGTTATATCACTGGATGGGGTGACACAGGTAAAAATGTTTTAATGATTTCCACCCACCAATCTCGTTACCTGAGGCTCCTTATTTAAAAAAAAACCACAAAAACAAACCCTCAAATACTTAAAATAATGCTCAAAATGGAACAATTTTACTCTTTTTATAGAGGGGAATATTTTCTCTCCTGATCCTTAACCAGGAGTGACACCACTTTGTTTACTGAATTTAGTTTGTGTTTGGAAAGTAGCGATGCCACTCTAAATCACAGAACCAGTCAGTAAAATGGCCTCATTAAGATTGACAAGCATGAATGAGAAGCTTATTTGTTGCCAGGCACACCCTGCGCAGCAGCTTATCACCCCTGCCTCAGAACATAACTAACAGCTCTACTATATTTAAGGTTTTTAAGGTAAGTACAATGAATATTTTAGAAAGGTTCTTTAAATTACACTACTTCAGCAGAAAAATGGATAGGAAATACACATATAATAGAATTTCAAGTAACATTTTTAGTCTTTCTTGTTACCACTGACATTTTTGATCAGCAGTTAGATTTAAATAAGAGAACATCTTGCCAAAATTTATAAGAGCCACAATGCAGTCTACAATCCAGGCTTCTGGAACCAACTATCTAGTGACTTTTTAGGTCAGTACAAGATTCTTCCTCTTCAGAGGTCTTTGTCCCTTAAACGTTTTACAAATTAATAACCATGTTTTACTTTCATGTTTTTATGGTGTTGAATACAGTGCAAGACAGCAACCACGCTTGAGCCTTTGTTCCACTGACTCATTCAAACTGGCAAGGAGACAAGGCGGCAAGGCCAATATCAGTTCTTCCTCTTTACATGCATCATTCTGTGTGCACAGATGTCTGGGTCACTGTACTACAATAAGGGAGATGGACTTTTAGGGTGGGGTTTTTTTGCTAAAAACAATTGCTAATTCATCGCCTAGCTCTATCTAGCTTTTTACACAATTCACTGAAAGTTCTGCAATACTGTTTACTTAGGACATCTATTTAAGGGAACCTTAACCACTGCAATAATTGGCTTTAATTACGGTAAGAAATCACATCATTCCAGTACTTCAGCTGAAATTTCACACTTACTATATGAATCAATTACTTTATACAAGTATTAAGATTTTACTTTAAAAAAAAACCCCAACATCGGCTTTAATTTCCCATGTTTCCAACTGAAAAAGAGGTGCAAGCTATAGAAAAAAAGCCAAATTATTTAAATCTTGACATTTTATAAGCAGAGGACTGCTTATACAATGCAGGATTCACTACAGTCAAAGAAAACCACAGGACAGGTTCTGGTCACCCCCACAAAATGAAGATTCCTTTCGGTCAGGAGTCCCATTAGTACTCTGGTACATAGAGGCTACCAGGATTGTAAAAGATTCAAATGACACTGCTGATCTCTACCAGAAGACACTTGGGCTCAGTAACGTTGGCTCCTCAGTTGAGGTGACAAGCAAGCTTGCATGTACTTACAGGGCATAAGCATGATGGTTGGCTGGATGCTCTACTTGGAAGCCGACAGAGGATGCAGCACCTGTCAGGCTGAGCTAGGCTAGGTTTGAACTGGTGACCTAGAAATGAAGTATTTCTACCGTTCTAGTCTCCACTGCTCAAGACTCCCAAAAATAGCTTCCCCATTTAAGTATTAAGGCATATATTCTTACAGAAGACACAAAATGTGTTTGGAACAAAACAAATTCCAGCCTTGGAAAGAACCAGTGAACACAAAGAGTAAAGCTGCATCTTAAATTTTAAACTTTTTTTTTTAAATCTATATTCCATATTTACAATATCAATATAGTATTTTAGTATTATATTTAATGCACAGTAGATTTTTTTCATATTTAGCCTTGTTTTCAGTCATTTTATTTAATGACAAAACAGTGTGAAGGACTGACAGCAAAAATTGGCTTAAATGACATTTATATTTCCAAGACCAATCATCATAATGAGACAATAATTTGGGTCCTCTTTTCAGGAAGGGCTTATTCAAGAACATTACAACAGGCTGCCATCCCCTTACTTCCCAAGAGGGTATGTGAAGAGCGTTACAAAAGAAGATTCACAGGAAGAATGCTCTGTGCTGGAAACGTCCAGGAACAGAAACGTGTTGATAGCTGTCAAGGAGACAGTGGCGGACCACTGATGTGTGAACGTCCAGGGGAAAGCTGGGTGGTGTATGGTGTGACCTCCTGGGGCTACGGCTGTGGAGTGAAAGATTCTCCAGGTGTCTACACAAAAGTATCATCTTTTGTACCCTGGATAAAAAGTGTGACCAAACTATGAATGTCTGTAATGAAAACCAAACTTTGTTAATAAAGTTTGAGGCGGGACAACTTGAACAGTACAGACAGTGCACAGCTGGGGCCCACAGTGGGTGGAAACAGACACATTTTTCCTGATTCATGTGTTTTCTTTTTGTTAAATCCAAGCTGTATACACGCAAACTTTCCAGTTAGGGATTACTATCCAAAGAAAATCCCTCTGTGTTAAGGAAGTTTATGTATTACATGAACAAGTTACCATGTATCTAAGATAAGGGGAAAAGTGATAGCCAGCTTAGAGTAACATTGGAGCAGGACAGCTGGAGAGTTCACCACAACATTCACTGCCCACAGGAAGACTGTAGTAGCTCCAAGCTATTTATGCTTCAAGCTTCTATACAATTAATTACAGACCTCAAAATGAATGTTCAGTCTAGTTTATTTAATCAGTTGTTGACTGTTTTGCTATGATCTTGCACTCAGCCCTCTAATTTTGACTCATGTTTCATTAGCTAATGAGACCATTAGCAGGTTAATTCTTGGTAAGTAATTCTGAGTATGTATTAAACATTAGAAGGCAAATAATTGTCAATAATCAGATGCCCAGCTATTCTGATAAATATTCTCACAGTTTAGTGTGCATGAAATACATTCCCAAGTAAAATAGGTAGTACACTGGAAGTTAGTTTCCCTGCAAACATCCTGCACAGCTGCAAGAGCTAGATCAAAAACAAATGACCTTATTTTATTTCCTCTAGATAAATATCATTTGTCTTCTTTCTGAAATTCGTAATTTTTAAGTACATACAGCATTTTGGAGAGAATTTACTTTTCCTATTTACCACTAGCTGTCAGTACAGACTAACAGACAAACATCCCAGTTCTCTCATTGCTGGTTCTGGAGGGGTTTTACTCAAGTAACACTAAGAACCTCTGTCAATCCTACAAGAGAAAGTTTTAAGTACATGCAATGCATATACTGGAGATACTGAGCCAAAACCTGTCTGAAAAGGTCTATAAAGTCTTAAACTACTATTTTCTACAAGATAATATTTAGGCAACTCTCTCCTGCTTAGTTGCAACACTGCTTCAGACTGGCCTTACAGGAAAAGTGAGAGTTAGATAGTTTTCAGTGACTTCTAAAGTATTGACATATTTTGATTCCATTTAATTGCTTTTACAGCTACTGTTCCCCACGCTATGAAAACCTTAATGGTTTATTATAAAAATGCACTGATAAAAAGTTACTCTTGATGTACAAGACAAATACAAAACAACTTACTATCCTTTTAGAAAGGGCCATCCCATTGAACTTACCACACAGAACACAAGAAGTAATCACCATCTTAGTGCAACACTAACGGGTATCAGTCTTGAAAATATCTAAGGCTAACTACAGTCAAGAGGGAGACAGGAAAGTCCAGTGCCACCTCTGCGATCCCTGTCGAAGGCCATTCTGAGTATCTCCAAGTGTGCTCTACATATTACATTCACAAACATGCTTCTTCAAAAGCTGACGCACTTCAGTGTGACAAGTGTGGCAGACGTGTGTCCACCACATAGTGATTGTGCACACTCTGACTACCAGTGACTGTTTTCCAGTGTTTCCTATCCTCAAACACTCTGGCTACGACAGTGTTGTGTGGCCTTTGGTGAACAAAGTGGGATGCCTGTATTCATGTTGTAAGTGGGCAATCATGCATTTCTGTATGGTTCTATGCCTCTCTGGTGTTGTAGCAAATTTCCAAGACAACTCAATTTGCATACAAAAGTGGCAATGATATTGCAGAAGCCCATGTGATTGAAAACAGCCCTTAATTTCTCTCCGACCTCAAACTTACGTTTTCAAGCATCATGACTAGTTTAAATATCTTGTTGGAGCTGGTGCTAAACTAGTACACAAGGTGCTTTAATATATTTTAGTTTTCTGTAATTCCACACTATTTGAAATAGTGTGAAATGTTTTATTTAAAAATATGTCAAAATCATAGTACTGTAACCACCTACTGTTAGACCTATGTGAAACACTCTGCTAGTGAACTTCAAAACCATTTATATTTTTACTTCTACATAGCCCTTTTGATTAAAGGAAAGTGGAAGTAAGTCTGTCAAAATGTATCTATTTGTACCATCACAGCTTTGCTATACAAGACCCATTATTTTGAGACTTGTGGTGAAGTAGGCTATATAGTGCAATACATACGTTGTGTACAGGGGAAATAATTTTCTTTTAGAAGTTGCACCACAGAAATACAATACTGGGGGGGGGGGGAAATCATGTCTGCATACTAAATGTAGTAAACATTTAGATTTAGTACAGTAGTTCATTAGTTTTGCTCTTTTAATAGGATGCTTTATTAGATTTTAAAATGTTGCACTACTGTTTTCATGCAGAGCACATGCCTTTTCAGTTTCTAACATAAAATGAAATTGTCTTCATGTTATGCCATTCTAATTTTTGGTCAATAAGCCTGAGGATGTAAATGTATACAATAAAAGCTGCCACACTGACTATAACTTTTATACATTAATCCGGTGGATCATGTACAAGCAGATGCTGCAGGAACATCAGCTGGGTCAACTTCATGTGAGCTTTCTTAAGTGAAAAAGGGTGCTCTTGAAAATATTTTCTTCAAAGCATAAAAGCTTTGGGCCATTTTCTCAGAGATGGAAGTTTGTTCCATATGATGGAATTCCTGGTGCTCTGTGTGCCTTAACTTAGACCAGTTAGGTTGTCATTTTATCCTACACTCTTAAAACTGCTTGAGAATTTTTTTGACCCTTGCTGCTCTCCCCTTTGTTCAACATTTTTAATACATACAAGGTTGTACAAAAACCTGCTCTTCAGCCTACGCTAAGGGTTTTTTTGTATTAAGCAGGCTGGCCACAGCATTAAAAGTGGCATAAACTAAGAAAACACTTGGCGCTTCTATTACCAGATCAGATTACCATCTTAAACACTGATGTGTAATCTATCCAGGTTCCCCAACATTGCGAAGATTTATAGTTAGATGCAGTCCCCCTGAACTTCCCAAGTTTCTGTCCATTTTCCAGAGAATATACAGACAACTTCATCAGAAACAAACAACAGAAGCATTACTGCAACTGACACACAAAGCCTATTTAACATGCCTTTATCTCAACCCTGAACATCTTCCCAAAACCATAGGTAAACCAAGATCCCATTTTATGATCATTATATGCAGAATATCTATAACCTCACCTTACTTCCAGAAAAATTCACAGCACTATAATAGCTTATATTTAACAAAGTCAGTCCTGAATCAACACTCTCCATCCTTTTCAATGTTACTGCAACTATTTCACGCTTTCAAGTGCTAGAATATTTATACTCAAGAAGATTTTAATGCTGTTACAATTTCAGAGTGGCAATGGCAGAACATACAAGAAGGCTAAAACAATTAGACTCAAGTAGCAGATCCCAGTAGAAGAAACCACCCAGAAACAAGAAGTTTGTGGTATTGGGAAAGAAAAATGTTTTTTGTTTGTGCTCCAAACTGCTGGGTAACAGCAAATGCAGTTAACTGAAGTAGTAGAGACCAGACCTACCTCAAATACATCAGATACCTGCTCACATGCAGTAGTTCCTATTCCATTTATTTAGCATGGAACACAGACACTGACCATGTAACTTCCTGCAAATGCAACACCAAGCAACCACAAACAGGGAAAAGATGACTTAAGAATTTGGAAAGAAGTATCTAACTTCATAGCAATGTAAAGAAAAAAAAAAAAAGACTGGGTTGGGTGAAAGTTGGAGAGGTGTGAGACACTGGATGTAACTGCAGATGGAACAGGGTGCAGAAAAATAAGGAACATCTATAAAGGTAAGAGCTAAGATGCAACAGGAATAGATTGGAAAGATAGGAACACAGTTGTTTGGGAACTGGAAATTAAATTTTAAGAGAAATCATGAAAAACAAGCCATCCTAAGCCACATGGAAATGAAAAAGCCAGATCTCATAAGAATACCTCTATTGTACTCAAGTAATGAGGGAAAGCAGATTTCACTACCCTCTGCGCATGTGACTGGATGCTCACGGAAAGCTTCAGTCATAGGAAAGGCTACGTAACCTCACCAAGCACTCAAACCCAGTAAGATACCCACAGCAAACATTTAGTTCATACTTTTGTGTTCAACCATAATCTTGAAAATTAGTTTTTCCTTCTCTTGATTCAAACCCACTGTTTTATCTTTGCAAATTCTAAATACTTGATGAAGAGCTCAAAATTGACTCTTCACAAATCTAACCTGCAGGCCAGAGCAAGCCACCAGGCCAATTTATTCAGGAAGAAATACCAGTGACCTCATCACTTGGCTCACACAATGGACTAGGACAGCTACACGGTCCTCCTCTAAATTACAGACAGTTTCACACAAAAGGATCCTCCGTTAGAGGAGACAGACACAGGCCAGTCAGTTTTCAAAGGGCAACTTGTTAAAAAGACAATTCAGTTATTATGCACTGAAATTGTTCAAATAGATTAAAAAGGCAGCTGCTGTCTGATAAAAGGTTAAAATTCAAGGGAATTGGGGTAACACATGGCAACCACATCAGTGCAATGCCATACAGTAGCTAAAAGCCAACACCAGAAAGCCTAAACTTTTCAGTATCATTTCAGTGACCACAAAAGAAAAATGCTTCTCTCCAGACCTTCATGTCATATTCTCGAGTTTTGTACCCTGCATCAATATTATTTTAATGCATTCCAGATCCCTGGAGAAACTGACCCCCAACCCTACTCCTGCTTCTTCCTATTCGTTTGCCTACACCTGGTTTTCTTCATGGAGTCAAAGCCAGTCACAAAAAACCTGATCTAAAAAACTAAGGAAGCCACAGTGCTGGAAGGTGCCTGCCAGAACAGCAACCACACTCGCACACAGCGGTAGCACTCTCCCACCCACACCTTGTCCCTGGGATAGCAGCAGCTCTCTCCTGGCCACAGTCTGCCTAGCATTTTCTTGTGTAACATCAGCAAATAACTGCCCTGGTAGAATAGATGTGTTAACTTATTTTCTAAAAGCACTAAGGTTACTACAGAAGTCCACTCTTCTTGGAGAAAAGGAAATTCACAGACACGCTCATGACTGTTGGCTATCAGGCCTGGCAGCCACAAACCTGGAATCCTAAGCAGTAAAGATGTCATATGATAGGGTTGTACACAGAGCTGTTTAAAAGGAAAGAGTAATCACACACCACCGATTAAACAGGTGTACTACCACTTATTATAGCTCCACACAGAATATACATTCAGCTATACTTTGGCAATGGCAGGAAAAGTACATGCTTAAAAAAACAACAAAAGAGAAAGATGTTTCCTATGACAGCTCCCTAATCTCCCTACCAGTCTATTCCAAAGTCTGGCTAACATGAGCATCGGAAGTAATTTCCTCAGATCTAATCCATGTTGTAATTAAAGTCCACAATTCCGCCCCCATCCACCTCAAACAGGAATCTCCCCCTCAGTTGCCAAGTACTTAGCAGTAATTGCACTGCCTACTGATCTCAGTTCTAGCTTCACAGATTGTTTCCCAGTCCTTTTAAAGCCTCACTTCCACCCTAACTTTTCAGTTTGCAATCATTTGCAAAAGTTTTCCTTATTAACTGGAAGATATTCCACAAGAGACTGTGCCAGCACAGCTGGTATTAGGCTAAGACAGTAAATTTACTTGTGAAACGCGTATCTTGTCGGATTCTGCAATGATTCACCATCTGCTGGAGCCCCAAGTATTCTTTTCTTGAATATGGATTATGTAAGAGATCCCTCAACAACTGCAATTGACAAAGCAGCTACATTCAAAGTCACTGTTTCTCCCCTGCAGCAGTAACCTCTGCTTAAAATTATGTGACTTCTGGAATGGCTCCCAGACAATGCATCAGCCAGTCACTGCTTTGCCCTGAAACCATACAGAGCCACAAATACCAAGGCCCAGCTACCGAAAGCTGTATCCCCACAACAGGCAGATTTGGCATGTGTAAGTAGTTCCAAAGAATGCGTGCAGGTCTAGTCTTGGTTATCAGTAGTCTTGTAAGGAAGAAGCGACACTTGCAGTGAAAGCCGATGTCTCTTTATTGACTTATTCATACATTTGAATGCTTTACATTGGCATAAATGCTAAAATTATGACTGTAGATTTCACATTCATTTTCTAGACGTCACAAACTTACCTTCAGCTTATGCAGTACACGTATACTCCTTGCAACAACCTTTCTAACACACTTCAACAGCAGAATAGTCACTACTGAAGGTGCACGTCATCAGAATTAGTAATAGTGCAGTATGGTCAGCCACAGGACAGAGTGCAGCACAGCCACTAAACTACCAAGAGCATTATTATAATTGCCTAAGACTTGGCGACAGCCCAAAGACAGGCGCAGCAGAAGACCCCTGAAAGCAGCACAAAATGAGCTAGCCATCCTAATTGTGTTTCTATAGAAGCAGTCAAGGTTAATTTTAGGCACAGCAAGCTACACCGCAGCCCCTCTTGGTAAAGGTGAGAGATGGACTGCAGAACATCTCATTTAGGCTCCAAGTCCAAACTTTACTAAAAAAGCTCATTTCTGTTAAGGCTAAAGCGAGATTAAGACCTAGCCTAAAATTAGCTTTTGCTAGCTCTGCTTGATAACCAGAAATATTATTGCTCGCAAAAGGCATAAATTCCAGAAAGTTAGAGAGATCCACCCTACCCTAAGTTAAAATTAAAAGTTCTAGTCACAGCTACTCCTAGAATTCACATGTGGAATTTAGCCCCATCTTCTTCTGTCATCACAACTCAAGAGAGTTTCTCCCCTGTAAAAACAAGTTTGAGGCAGTTTAATATTGCTACGGGAAATGCATACAAGACAGCAAACATCACTGAACAGTACGATGCCCTCCTAGGAGTTGTAAACTGCTTTGAAACAAAGCTATTAGTATCAACTTGACATCTCCCTCTGCTCCTGCAGTTGCAGATTACTCAGTACTCACTTCATTAAATCAGAAACATTATTAAAAAAAGACATTCCTCTTGCACAGACATCCCCGAGAAATCTGTGGATTTGGATGCCTCCAGTTTGGCAGGCAAGAGTACTGGCAACATACATTTTATCATAATCCAGTATTCCTAGTATATCTAATACATCTACACCCAAGCCCAATTCTCCCTAGTCACACTGACTTATGCACTTGGTTATATTTTTTCTGTCAATAAACCACACACACAAACGAAGCATGCCTTAAAACCAAAACACCAAGCCTATACCTTGATTTCAACAGACAAGTCTCAATAGTTTAGTCGCTAAACGTAAATTATGAAAACGGTATTATTCCCGCCCAAACCCTCACTTCTAAGAGCTTATTACGTAACACATACCCAGCCACATACTTTTGGGGGGGAGGATCTTCAACGGCAACAGATACGCCTCCGCACCTTCCGCTTCTGCGCTCCTAAGAAAAGGGGAAAACAAACCAAACAAAAAAGAGAACATGTTTAAAAACTGGGCTCTAACCGCTTATTGAGAAAAAGAAGGAGCAACAGAAAACTAACCGAACAAAAAACACAGAAGGGGGAACACGGCCATCCCACGGCGCTCACACCTCGGCCGACTCGGCCTGTTACTTGCTACAGTCAACGACTAATACCCACAAAAGAGGGTAAAAGTTTTGCCAATTAGCAAGGAACTGCTCTTCCATGCCTAGGAAGGGAGACAGCCACAGGCGGCAGCCCCCATGGAGGCATGGAT
>NW_008824233.1:1834730-1859745 GCF_000699105.1 Pygoscelis adeliae | reverse complement strand
AAGGGGGGCGGGGCAGCGGCCCCGCCACCCCGCCAGCGCCGCTCTGGGCACAGGGCGGTGCCGGAGCCCGGAGGGAAGCCGAGTTTCGTGATGAAGTGAGGTGCGGTGGGAAGGCGGGGGAGGGCTAGCTGCAAATAGGATTAAAACCTTTTATTTTGCTTCCCGGTCCTTTCTGAAGCTACCGAGAAGCAGCCCCGGGAGAAAACGGATTGAGGGATCCATGGAAAAGAGGCTGCGGTTACTCCTCAAGCCAAAGCCGTTCTCTTCAGCTGGCCTAGACGTTGATGCTGCTTTCTATAGGTAGACGGAGATACATGTACGTATGTATTTACGCATCTGTATGCTTGGTCAGGTCATGAGATGGGCCTTAAATGCTAAAACACTGCTATTTGTTATCTGGTAACCGTGGACTAAGAAGAAAGAAGAGGTCGTGAAAGAGGTGCTAGAAAAATGAAGTCATCCCTTTAGGTGAACACGGGTAATTTTCCTTTTCCAGCCCGTGTAAGCAAGTGTACCTGGTTAATGCTGGCCAAATTCCCACACCCTCATTTTTAATTAGAACAGAACAGAACAGAGTATTTCAGTTGGAAGGGGCCTACAAGGATCATCTAGTCCAGCTGCCTGACCGCTTCAGGGCCAACCAAAAGTTAAAGCGTGTTGTTAAGGGCACTGTCCAAATGCCTCTTAAACACGGACAGGTTTGGGGCATCGACCACCTCTCCAGGAAGCCCGTCCCAGTGTTTGACCACCCCCTCGGTAAAGAAATGCTTCCTCATGTCCAGTCTAAACCTCCCCCAATTACCATACCTTTTACACCACAGCATCTTAGTTTAAGTATTACTACAGTCATCCTCAGCGCAGGGAAGGGCAGTTTTTTAAAGGCCGGGCACAGGCTGCAAAAGCTGCTCTCTGGCAAAAGCCGCACCTCGAAGGTGAGCTTGTATTCTGTGCATGGGCGTACTGGAAAGATGAGGCAGGCGATTTTGGCTTTTGCAGGTCAGGTGCCGGTGAATTGACACAGCCAGGGGACTGAAAATCTGGCTCAATCAGCTACAGCGGGATGACTTTGTATTTGCATTGTCAGGGAGAGTTTGGCGGAGAGGCTGGAAGTGATGACTAGTGTCGTGCAGGAAGCTGCCTTTGGGCTCACACTTTAGTATCCCCATTTCTTACCTTTTTTTTCCCATGGAAAAGACAGGAAATTATTTAAGGCGTATCTGTCACGTTAGGTGTTTTTCATCATTTTCAGACAATGATGATGTAATACTACTGCTTCAAACATATGACTATCAGGCAGTATTGTAGAATAATGAAACTGCTGCTAGGATTGTACAAAAGTCCAGAGACAAACTACAGTCCTGCCATGCCCTACAGTCCTACCTGTGCCGTAAGCTAAACCTCAGCTGTTCTGACCTTGCACCATTTGTGCTCAGGAATTTTATTTCCACTCTGTCATGTGTGTAAAAGAGCTGGCTCCTGCCTTTAGCTCATAATGTTTTCCTTCCAGGCAGAGTTCTATAGCTAAAACGTATGTACTGTGTTTGTATAAAAAGTTATGCAAAAAATGCTTTTCTGGCTTTTGGGGCTTCTTTTGTACAGGAGTAAATCAGTTCAGAATTTAGCTGAAGAAAGGAGCTTTACCGGGAGACTTAATAGGACAGTCTTGATGAGATAATCGAGGAGACAAGAGTAAGATTTCTTTTTGGGCAAAAGAGCCCATTTCTCTGATCTCCCGAATAACGCAGGTTATAGGATTTGAAGTAGTCATTCTGAACCAAGCCCCTATATCATGATTGAACTAGGCCGCTCCTGTTTCATACCTTTTGGAAGAGATCTGATAGTGACCTTGTGCTACTAGATTGACGGCTCTCCTAAGCAGACAGACATCTGAGCAATTAAAAGTACATAAGCCTTATTTCCCATCTGAATTTCCCAAGAGAAAGAGAGGATCAGAACAGAAAAAGGGAAGTGAAGGAAGAAAATGCTGTATTAAAAAAGAAAGAAAGAAAGAAGTAACGTGACAGAAAACAGAGTGGTGAAGACTCAAGCTCACTATATGCTTTTCAAATCTATCACCCTTACTTTGTCTAAATTCCTCCTCCGTTCAGTTTTCCCTAGCCCTTGGTTTCAGCTGTTACTTACTTTCCTGTTCCTGGGATTTGTGCTTTGATGCTGACTGTTGTGCTTTTCTTCATCCATGTGGTCCACTGAGACAAAAAAGTGTCTTTTGCCTTTGAGCTCTAAGAATTTTGGGATTGGGAGAACTGAAAAGAAACATTAAATGAAAGCAGATAAATTGGAGACAGAGGTCAGGCAGGTGTTCTTTGTAGCAAGGGTCTTTTCCCTTTGCTTAGTACCTTTCTGTTATTACTTTGCCGTTCCATTTTTGTTATTCTTAGAGATTATAGAGGTGGGTATTCTGAAAGAAGCTTAGGCTTCTAAATTATAGGTTGCATCATTTCTCTGTAATGAGCGGAATGTTTTGTTAACATAGATTTACTATTTTCTACACCTCTGTGAATGTATTAAGCAGCTTTTGCCCAGCTAGATAGTACACTTTTCTATTCTGTTCTGAATCTGTTGGTAACAGTGAATTTTCATTTGGACATTCATACCATCTTTAGAGGTTTCTCCTAAGAAAGGTCTTCTCAAGTCTGGGTAGGCTGATGCACTGGCACAACTATTGAATCCCCAAGGCAAATAATTTGAATAAAGTCTGCTTGTTATCTTAAAAAATAGCAAGCTCTGGAAATGTTTCTATAGCACATTAGCAAATTCTGGCACAAGAAACAGAAAGTAAGCAGGAAGCAATAGCAGTAAAACAAGCAGCTGCATAAAGCAGTAATATTCACTCACAGAGAGAGTAAGCAATATTTTTCATTTCTGAAAACATTTCATGCTGCTCCCGTGCTCCTGGATTGTGCTGTAGCTCAGTGTTGAGCTGCAATAGCTGCTAACAAACCTGGAAAAGGACAACTTCTGTGAACATAAAAATCACTTCCACACACAGCACTACATTTTCTTATCAGAGTTTATTGTTGCACTTCAGATACCATGCCACTATCAGAATAATATCTATTTTTTATTTTAAAAAACTTTGAGAAAAATGTTTCCAGCAATTTTCATTCAATGTGAATGACAAGAGTATTACATCTATAAACATTGAAATATCTATTTAATTTCTTCCTGAGGAAGTTTCACATTTTTAAGCAATGAAAAAGGATATTCTGTACAAGATAGTCTGCAAATCATTGAAACTAATTCTTTCTGCACAAGTAGAACTGGGAAAATATCACAGTATTCTCAGGAACGTTTGCTCAAATAATTAAGTGATTTCATATCAGGCTCTGTGTTTACGCCCCCCCAACGGTCGCTTTCTGCTCATAATCACACATTGATTTTTAATGGCACGGATGTCTGCAGAAAGCAAATTTCAGAATCATATTCATGAAAATAAAGGTGAAGCTCACATAATCAAGCATTTGTTAAAGAAATTGCTTGTGCAGTTATCTACCAGGGGAACAGAAACCGTGGCTGTGTTACCAGCCTCAATAAAACATCTGACTTTGACTAGCAAATATAAATTCATTGTAATGAATCAGTATTTTTTAAGAATGTTAATATTAATAGTCTATTTCTGGAAATCAAACACTGATGGTAGGTAAGCTGTGAATAGAAGAGGTTAAACTTTGTCAGATAATTCATGTTGTATGACTCGCTTACTCAGCTGTACTCATGTGCACCCTATGATTCGGGGAACACCACATCTAGCTGTTGTCTGCATGCTCTGCTCAGACTCTTCATTCTTCACCAAGCTGACTGCACATTAAAAGTCATTCTGTTTTTTAAAGTCTCCTGTTAAATGTAAGAACATATTTAAATAGAATAGTTCTGGAGAAAAAAAAAAAAAGTGGCTTCATACCATCTTTGTACAAACAGGTAATAAGCAAACATCAGAAATTCAGAACTGCACAGAGCACCAGCAGTTTGCCTTTACTTCTCTACTGCTTTTGTGTCTGAGACTAGCCCGCCTAGCGTACAAGAAGCTAATCCCACCGCACCGTTTCTAAAGATGCTAGTGCTTAACAGCCGCACCTCAACAGGAGCAGATGCAAGATCACGCCCTTTCAGATGCACAGTTCCAAGTCGACCTACTTTGTTCACAGTATCGACTCAGGTAAAGTTACCACAGGAATTTGCTGACGATTTCCCTAGGAACTCATTCATTTTGTTCCCAGTTCCCTCGCTTAGGAAGGGCACTGGGATGATGAAAGAGCTCCACCCTGCTGTTCCTCATCCCGACCACGGCACTCCTTCCTGGAGCATGAGCTTTGTCTTTAGCTGCCAAAACAAGCCTAGTCCACTCAAGACCAAGGCCGTGGGGGAGGGGGGGGGAGCTTATCCTCCCAGTGCTACACGGTGACTGCAGTTGGGCTGTTTTACCAGATCACCAACAATTGTAGGGGGCTCCTTGCCGTACCTCAGAGAGGACTTCACAGAAGTAGTTCACAGATCTGAGACACATCACCTTGTCTGTCATAAAATTTCTGGAGGGACAATGTGACCAATGTGCATGTCCCCATCACCACTCTGTCCTTGACTGCTCACTCATTCTCGTTCTGCGGGGGCCTTGATTTCCCAAAGAAAGAAGGCAGAAAGGGAGTTCTTGAAAACAAAGAATGAACTATGAATGTGGCTGAAGCCCATTCCTCCGGCACGTAGGAGGCACCCAATTTGTGAGCAGAGGGTCCTCTCACTATGAAAACTTCAGGCACTTGATAGTGCTCAAAATTTTTCCTATTTTCTTGTATTTTATAATTGCTGCTCTGAAGAACATGGAGTAACTGAGGCAGCAGTACACAAAACAGGAGCTTCGTGCAATCCCTGCGGATTTTTTAAAAATGTTTGAGTGATGTTACATCAGGTTATATCAAGGGTGAAATCAATCATGCCAGCATGAAAACCCCAGGTATTTTCTCCAGTTATTCAGTAGCTGTAACAAATCCATACAGATGCTTGCAGGACGCATGAGCTGTCCATAGCATGCAGAGTATTTGCTTTTAGAGATGTTCAGCATCCAGAGTGTTTCTTTTATCAAATAAGAAGTATTTTAAGACAAGTTAGCTTTTGGGACGAATCCATATGACAGTGAATATTTAAAGTGAAATGAAAATTCTCATTCTAATAAATAATAAAGACGTTAATCTTAAAAAATGTCTACTCTAGTAGGTCCTCATCATTAATCATGCATATTCTCTTAGCAAAAATGTGCTGCGTAAAGAATATTGTTATATACAGCAAATTTGTCTAGATTTTTTCTTTACAGGCCTATCAAAACCAGGTATTACATAGACAAAATCAATAAATAATAAAGATTACCAGTTAGAGGTACAGTAAGGATCTCAACATCTGTTTTCTATTTAGGGAATAACAGACTGGATTCCATTCCATTATTTTGAAAGTTAAAGTATATGATTACATAAACGTCGTAAAACAGCACTGAGACATATAAAGTTTTTCCACCATTTGATGCATGTTTTTAACTATTCACCCTAAAACAAATTATGACATTATAGAGCTACTGTAAAAAGCATTGCATTTAGTACTGTAGTTCTCTTTTGTTTTCACTACCTCTTCATGCCTTTAGAAACACTCAGAGCCAAAGTTCAGTGGAGAAGCATTAAGACCATACTCGGCTGAAGTTTTCATTGATCCTCTTTCTCAACTTTTAAGTACCATTAATTAGACTTTGTCTCACATCTAAACTGATGCATTGTGAGATGTATCATTGAAATGTATCACATAAATGTAAGGCTGGATATTTGTGTTTTCCGTGATCAGAGCGTAATTTTCTACCATGATTACACACCGTGTTTATTTTTCCCCCCCTAAAGCTTATTCCTAATATTTAATACCAAACATGTTTAAAATATCTGGAACTAGAACCAGTGTTTTCATCTGGAAATCTGATAGATTTTTGCAGCTGACGTAAACTGAAGGTTACTGAAAGATGCTACAATTTTGATCAGGCTGAGGGATCTTGGAATACAAAAAGCACAGACTGAAGGCTTATAAATTAAGGAAAAAATGGTGGTGCAAATTAAGGCAATCTAAGCATGGATCTGTTTCTGCTCTTTACAAGTTTTTCATTCATTTCAGTGGAGTCACTCCTGATCCACAGTAATGTAACCCAGAGTGCGGTATCCAGATCTGGCTGCTCACAGAAGCCAGGAGTGAAAGCCTGTTCACTGCACTGCTTCAGTTTGGTTCACCATTGTTGAAGGATAATACTGCTCGGAAGGATTGTACTGCAACTTTTTGTGCTTCACATGTCCAACTAAACTTCTGTTCAGATAATGGCTATATTCTGTATTTTTCCATTTCAGTCAGTACAAAATCAGACATAGTAATTATGGACAGAGGCCCTTACCACATTGTAAGGGTTTGTTGTTACAGGCTATAATCATAGGTATTGGGGTTTTTGTGTGTTTGTTTTTTTCTACACTGCTTTTGCCTGTGGCTTACAGATTTTGCTCTGCGTGTTTTTTGCTGTGCACAGCTAAATCATATATGATAACTGTACTTCTCACCCTTGTTAGTAGATACTTTGGGTATTAGCAAGCTGATTCCAAAGGCAGAAGTACACTTGGCATTTTGTGCTACTTCAAGTTTTCTTATTTTATGCAAGACAACAATCAAATAGTAAGAAAAAACATCAGCGGTCTAACAATGGGTTACAAAACCTACATGAGACACAATACTTTTAAACTGATACATAAAAATGTAAGTATTTACCATGAAATTGGACAGGTCATGTACCTCTGAAGCTTATACCAGTTGCAAATAACTTCCACATATAGCCCACAGGCCCAGAAATGTTTATGAGAAAGATTTGGCCCACCAGAGCTCTAAGAAACACATGTATTTTCACAATCCACATGCCAGCATATGGAAATAATTACTATCTTTTACTCTTTTTTTGAAGAGGTGTATCTTACAAGACCTTCTGGTAGCTACTGGAGACTTTATGTATGATGACTGAAGTGTAGAAGAGAGATTTCAAAAAGCCTTTTTTCAATGCTATCTTACTTTCTGTAGCTCCTGTCTCAGCCACGATGGCAGGGGTTGTCCCAATTTGTGTAGGAGTTTTGACAGTTCCACATTGTGATCTCTGTAGTAGCTTGACAGAAAAGCCCTGCACTGATGGATACAAAAGATATTTTTATTTAATAAAGTGCTGTACTGCAGTTGCTGTGAATTCTAGATTTCAAAGTTTGTTTTACCTGTGTTAAAACTTTACTTTCTCTTACGCAATTTATATTGTTTTATGCATGCAAGTTTAAGCTCTTCAGTTAGGAGCTGAACTGTAAAATATAATTTCAAGAGAAACAAAGGTTGTCCAAAATGAACACTGAAGTCAAAGCAAAGGATCTGATTCTACTCTCAGATAGTCACGTAAATTAAGAATCACACTGAAGCTGATGTAGTAACGCTGAATTTACTGAAGTGTGATTGAAACCAAAGCTTCTAAAATATCTTCTTATGTAGGCGTGTATCGATTAGTAACCCCATTTTCAGAAGTATTTAGAGTTGAAAAACACAACAATAAACAAACACAATCTTGTCTTATCTCTGGCCAAAAGCCTTCTCACTCAATGATTTTATATCAGTATGATTCTATTGATGTAAAGTTACTTATAATTTAAGTACTGTGAGAAAAAAATCCCAGCTTACTTGCCACATTAATACTTACTGCTGTTCAAACTCTAAGTTTTTATCTGCGTTTTACTCAGGCTAAATGAAATGGGAATACAGGACAGAATAAACATAAAAGTTACAGCTGGAATAGGAGACTAAACTGCCCTTGGGTACAGGCTGCAGCATTTGATCTGATAGAAATTTCTTCATTTGAGCATTTGTCTGGGGAAAAAGCAAATTTATAAAATTCACAGAAACAGAACCTAACCTCTCTTAAAACTGGATTATATGAGAGTCTGCATTACTTGTCATGGTCTAACTACTCTCAAAGACAAGGGACCAGATGCAAATACACATATCTGATCATGACTGAGAAAAAAACATGCACTGTGGAGCCTCTGCTGCTTAAGTCACTTAAGTAAAGGGGACAGGTTTCCAAGGGAATTTCAGGGGTGCCAAGTTTATTTTTCTAAGAGGTGCCAAGTTTTAAAAGTTGGTTTTTTAATGACTTAAATTCTTCTCATTTGAAATAAAGAACTGAAAAAGTCTATGCACCCCACAGCTATCTTCAATGTTTCATTTGTTTAATTAACATCTACTTAATTTTGTCTTCTCTCCCTTCTTATGATTTTGCCTGTGTGGTGTCCCATATGTGGCAACTGAATCCCTGTATATGCCAATGAGCATAACGGTTTACCTCAGAATCCATAGGAGGGTATTTTCTACCTTTGCTCTTTCCAAGACACTTTGTTTTTCCTTCTTCCAGGAGCTGACACCAGAAACCTTTATGTGAATCAAACCTGAAACAAATATTTTGCAGGGTAAAGGCTGTGAGATACTGCAGGGAGGATGCATCTCCCAAGTTTAGACTGAAGACTCAAAAGAGTAAACCTAAGGTTATCAGTCTTATTTTAAGGGCAACCAAATCTAAATGTCAGAATCTAACGGATTTGTGTACATGTGCATTTATGATGCACAGAGTGGATGTTACATTCCTGACTGATACCGTTAGATCTGTCTTGCAGCTAATGTCCTTTCTGTTTATGCATGTCAGCGTTCCATGTTCCATTTATGGAAATAAACTTCCTTTCAATTAATCCAAAATTCATATGCAATTCTCACAAAGCAATACTTACTTTGTCCGTTTGTCAGAGGTCTACTTCTGTAACAGTCAAGCTCCACATTGAGTGGCTCAGTGGATGACTCACAGAAAATCTAACCCTGAATTCTGTTCTTTGCAGACATTGAAGAATACATCCTACTGACAGCTCGAAGGAGAGGTATGAGAGGCTTTATTTTGCAGTGAGCTTACTTACAGACTAACTGGTATTTTAGGAATGTAGGAACATGTGAAAAGGACGATTAAATTAACTCACGTTAGGGCTTCAGAGTAATTATAATGAGGAGAGACTCCCAGAAATTTCTGTACTTCATCCATTACGGTAGACGGGTCAGTTCTCAGCTGCTGTCCATCAATAATTAGCAACTACAACAAATAAAATAAATGGAAGTTTAATTTAAAATTCGTTATTTCAAGCTTTAAACTGAAACTTCCACCTCTGTCAAACTCATTCACTATATGGAGAGTACTGCCCCAGAGAATGACAGTTGGTCCAGTTTTAATTGTCATCATCATTAATGACCTGCAAGCAGGGTAAATGGCAAGTTAATTAAATCTGAAAGGATATTAAATTGGAAGTTGTTGTGGCAACAAAGAAATAGCAGTGAAGGATCTAGAAAGATAAGAAATATTGGCAGGAAATTGAGTGAGATTTGTCCAGCCAAGAAAAAAAGGTATTAATGCTTAGAGAAATAACCTATAATTCTCATAGACATAAACATATACATATATATGTTACAGTAATGTTGAAAAGCTTGTCACTGGAAATGACCAGAAAGACAGAAACCAGTAGGTAGATGTTAGGTGAAATGCCTTACTTCTAAACCCATACAACAATACATAATTGTATAAAAAAAACTTCTTTGAGAATATGAATAAAGGCAGATGTTACGAGGACCTTAAGGCAGGGATGTAGATAGATACAGCACGTGCAACACAGCTCTAAGAAAGCCAGGTACTGGTAGGTAATTTCTTTTTCTTCTTTTCAAGTGCTTGACCATACACACGCTCATAGTAGGCTACTTCAGACAGGGCCACCCTTTTACCTGGAGATGAATCTTCAGGGAAACAGGCACTACCTGAGAATTCTATTAAATGTGGTATCACGCCCACATGACCCACTGATGGTGCAGCCAGTTTGGGGTTTTGTGACTGTTGGAAGAGAAGCAAGGTCCCAAATGAGTTACTCAAGCATTCATTTCATCATGGAAACACCTCTACTTTTTCCATCATGCTTTAGTTATGAAAAGGAAGGAGGAAATAGATTTGCAGATGTTCAACAGTCTCCTTCTGCAAGCAGTGCTGAAGCTTGTTTTTACACTTCCATGCAAGCAGAGAGGCTAAAATCATATGAACTGCTTCCAGGATTGGATGAAACTTAGAGGTTTGCAAGACTATGAGGTTTCAGAGCATAATCAAAAGCGAGAAAATGTCTTCTCTTTTGAAAGAGCTGCCTTTGGAATTACCCATATATAGCACGTAGATTTAGAGATGTGGATTAGGGGAAGTATCAGGCTGTTCAGAAAGCAGTAGCTCGTTCCAGAAGCCTCTGCAATCAGATGCATGATGACTGCCTGAGTCCAGAAATGAACTCACTGCTTTCCTAAGACATAAGCTTTGAAAACAGGCCTGAAGTGCTTCATAGCACAGAGGTCAAAAAACATCCCAAATGGGGGATATTTCCATCTGAAAGAAAAGGAGTGAGTGCTTTTTTCTTCACTATTTAAAAAACACGTAGGGATAATATCTGTGCTGTTCCCACTTCTGCCACGCCAAAAAAGACATGTAAGAAAAAGTTTTACCAGTGGAAATTCATTCCAATTCTTGACATTCCCAGGGAGCGGGTAACAAAAAATGCTCCCTCTCAACCTTCAGGGAGGTTGTAAAGAACAACTTGTACTGATTTATTCATATCCTGATCTCAGGAAGATGTAATTTAATGAAATTCCTCAAAATCTAAGGCATTTCATGTGTTGGTGGGGTGGAAAAGTTAAATAGTGTAATTTTTACAAAGTAGATAGCTTCATATATAATGAAAATACTACAGATTAAGTATTTTGAGTCACTTTACAGCGTATTGATCATTTTACTGTAATATTGCTGACAGCTGAAGAGATTGTTTAAGTCCCTGCTCTCCCACTATACACTAGTTACTTTGTGTCTCAAAGTCACCATGGTGGGAGAGGAGCAAGAAAGACAGTTTGGAGAAGAGAACAGCCTAGAAACAGCCCGAGTCCTTCAGCTTCAGACTGGCCATTTAACGATGGCTGTTGCAAAATCAGCTTGATTTCCTACAGGGCTGGCGCATGAGCATATCTTTTGGCTCATGAAGAAGTTTGTCATACTAGGTCCTCTTTTCTTCTGTATGACTGCAGTGAAGCAATGAATTGTAGGCGGGAAATTAACTTAAGAGACATGAGCTTCCTGAACTTCTAGAGATCTGTCTTGGTGGTCAGACAAAAGAGGACTTTTTGTGTGACTTACGAGACAATAAATTAATCAAAATTCTGAACATCTGAATCCCAAATTTGCAAAGTACTCTGAGATTTGCAAATTCTTACCATGTGAGACAAGTGTGCCGTTACCACTTTTCTAATGAAAAGGGGAACCTTACCTATTCCTGTTGCTACTTCTACCACTTACTGTATGCCTGCTGACTTCATAATGACATTAAGACTTCAATTCAGTCACATGTGTAGAGACCCCCAAATTTATACAGCATTAAAGTTATAGATAGCCTTAGCTGGTCGCGGTGAGAGCCCTTGTGGTGAAGGAAGGCTCTGATTTTTTTAGATAAGGCTGTACTTTTAAGCTGAGCTGAGCTTAGGTCTGCCTTATGTAACTGTTCTATGTTTCAGCAGTTCCTTGAACTTGCTAACTAGTCTGAATATGGTCTACTGTATAGCGTTGCTTTTGCAATGCAAGTTAATCCCTAGTACTTTTACAAGGAAAACATAAAGCTACCAGGGCTGGTTCTTCGCGATTACTGTGGGATATAACATCTGGCAAAAATCTGTATGACAATGCGTATTGTTCAATATTCATGGGTTACTTTTGGAGAAAAGCTAATGAAAACCTAATGTAGAGAATTTCATACGAGTATCATGATATTACAGTATCGTGTATCTCATGAAGTCTGCAAGGCTGGCCCAAAAGAGAATATGTGGAGAATAACACCAACTAGATGCATCAGAGCTTTCTGGGCACGCTCTGGGAAAACAGAAGGTGCAGACTCCAGCCAACTTGTCTCAGCTAAGCGAGTCCTGGATAAACAGAAGGTTCAGATTGCAGCCAACCTCCCTCAACTAAAGTAATCTTTAAATGTTGGGTGGGGAGCAGTGCCAGACACACTGCTAACGTCAGAAAAATCCATTCCAGAAATAAATCTACCAAGGAGATACTGATCATGTGATATTGTCTGCCTGGTCTTGTATATCACATGATGTTCAGGGCTTAGGATGTGCATCTTCTGAGGCTTGATCTTACACAGGGCCAGAAGGAGGCTAATGATTTGTATGTTATATGCCAACAGAAGCTTGCAGGGAGATCCAACTTTCAGGTTGCTTATGTGCCACCTGTACTGAAACCTATGGGTCCATAAACACACACCCTTTGAGGCTCAAAGACACACAGAGAAACTGGTCACTGATGATTCAGGATCAGTGATAGATACCAAAGGTAGATGATTAGGAACACCAACATGCCAAACTGTTTCAGTGCATGAATGAGTCCCAACAGAGGCTCTGATACGTGGATGCACTGTTATGGGCAGCAATGTGTGAGGGATTTCCAAAATAAAAGTGTGCACAAGAGACCCAGTGCTTTTACAGTTACAGAAAAGTCATGTTAGGCAAAACATGAATTCACCTAAAAAACTGGTGATGCCCGAGATGGCAAACACACTGATGTACACAAATGCCTTATCTATATTGCTAACTAAAACAAATCAGAGACAGCTTTCTCGTCTCGAGGCCAAATGGCACAGCATGACCTGGATCCATGTTGCTAAACTCTCTCACCTGCAAAACCCAATTGGTTGTGTCCACACTCCCCAGTGGTAATGGTTCTTGTTATCTTTCCGGCTGTGCTCTGGAACTGCTTGGCAAGATGCTTTTTGCTATGAGTCCAAACTGTGCCAGAAGTGTGTTACAAATCAAGCAGTATGGACAGCAGTGGGACAGTGTGTGAAGTCTTGCACAGGTACAGGATTATTTACTACTACAATCATAGCGTAAGGAGGTTGACACAGTGGGAGATTACTACATGAAAGGATGAAGTGGGTGAAGATGCTGATGTATTTAAATATTAAGGTGGTACAAACACTAGATCACATCAATTTCCATGTGGTAATCCCCATTTCAGATGGAAAAGCTATTTTTTACACCCCAAAGTGTTCAGACACCAAAACTCTTCTCAACCCATGCAGGGAGGGCAGTATCCCAGCTGACTTCCCTTGATGCTAGCTGATACTTGCTACCACTCAGAGTAGACAGAAATATTACTGAGCAGCTTCCCTTTATTTTCCTTCAATTTTTCTTTTTGGAACCCCGATGGACCATCTGATATTAAAGAGACCACAAAGCACTGCATGCCTGGTTCTCTTTTCCTCAACATTACTGACAAAGAGCCAGACACAGAGCGATGAAGCATGAGCAAATGAAAAACAGCTGTAAGGCAGCTCAGGGTACAAGAGAGTTCAAGGAGCAGCAGTGACGTTTCCTGAGCTTCCAGATCATTCCGATTTGTTTTGCAGAAGAAGCTCCCAGCTGTAAGGTGCTAAGACATGACATCCCTAGCAATGTCAACCAACTACTTAGAACACGGCTATGAAGAATCACAATCAATGTCTTAAAACATGCTCTAGTATATCTAGGATATCCCTGAGGATCAGTATTGAGTAGGCAAGACGTTTACAAAGGTAATCTTTTAGGATATTACATATATAAGATTAGGATGTCAAGTTACAGTCTTATTCACCTGATAAGGTGGGAAGTAAGTTAGCCATCTTTCAATATGGGTAGCATACCATCCAGGTGCTAGGCATCTCTTTTGGAGAGCTCGAAGCTCAGATGGGGCTCGAGGTCCAGCTGTGATCACCTGATAGAAGCTGAATTTTAGAGCTGCAGGATCTTCGTGTGATCGCTGATGCTGTAAAAGAAGTTACATTGCTGGAACTTTACAGACCACAAAAGTTGGGAAAATAACACAAAACTGGTTGGTCTAACTGACCTGGCTTTACTGACCTTGCCATGAGTGATTATTTACATTAAAAGCTACTTAAAGTTAAGAAGTCCTCATCTGTATTAATTCATTGAAAATGCTGGGATAAACGTTGTTTGTATCAATAAATACTGTTTGTATCGAAAGAAATCAGAAGCTAGACTGATAATAGCAGTAACAAAACAGAATGTATAAATGTTTATTTTCAATAAACTGAGGGGCAGGTTTTGTACGGATGAATGGGGCATAATAAACACAAATACTAAGAAGTTCTGCTTCTAGTTGTTTCATATTTTCTTTTTCTAGCTTACACAAGATAAATACTCAGAAAGGCAAATTTGAACATGGGTATTTATGAGGATCGTTGGATAATTCAGGTCAGAAGGGATCTCAGCAGGTTTCTAGTCAAGCCTCCTGTCCAAAGCAGGGCAAGCTACGGGATCAGACTCAGGGCTGTGATTACTCCTCATCAAAAAATAACATAAAATATGTCATAGAAGTTCCAAGAACTTTGTTCTCTTTGGAATTTTATATTTTTTTTTAGTATCTTTATTTTGCCAAATTCCTGTTGAAATCTGCAGACCAGAAGAACAAAAATTTCTTAACCTATCTTGTATTTTGAGCATGAACTAGATAACTGTGTCTATAAACTAATTTTTGTATGTGCTGATTACACAAATTAATCGAGTAAGTAAGCATTTTTACATGCTTATATTACAGGCAGACTTTTGAAAAGGTGGTTTCTGGTATTTTAACCCTTGAAAAATTTTCAGGTTTACAGTGACAGATACCTCAGCCCATGGGTGATCATATATGGTGCACTGACCGACGAATAAAAGCTTGTATTATCCAAACCCTTTATATATATATATACTGAAAGGATATACAGAGAGTATTCAAGGTGGAAACCTTGATTTGTGCCTGCCCGTGTTCTTCAAAGTGCATACCTGATACCAGGAATACGCCCGATCAGATGGGTCAATGAGGATGGTGATGATCTTGGCCTTGGGGATGAGGGAAGCAGCTCGCTTAGGAGCTTCCTCAGAATGGAAATAGTTGGCACTTTTCTCAAAGAGGAAGTCAGTGGTGACATTAGAAGGAGTGGGGAAGAAATCCATGTACCTAGGAAAGCACCATCATTCTCAGAATTACTTAAAAGTCACACAAAGGTTGACAAATCTGTTAAGTATATTTTATTCTAGAATAATCAATTAAAATAATAGCCTAATTGCCAAATAAAAGCAAACAGAAGTTTACATTATATTTTTGATCATATTTGACTTGGTACTAGCTTTCTTCTCACTATCTATAACTAGACATTGCAGCTATTTGGTAACTGGATGAAAATATTACGATATTCATGTGTCGTCTTAAAATTAGTAAATTCTCACTTTCCAGTCAGAACAATCTCCTATCAAAGTCAAAAGTAGAAAATGAGTTTTCCGCATCTCTCCGGTGTTTTGCTGACATCAATTACAGTGCAATACCGTAAGAAAAAGATATTCAGCATCAGAATTGCTTTTACTCAAAAGAGAAGAGAGCTCACTTATGTGGGGAAAATGCACTGAACGTCCCCCCCAGCTTCATCAGGTAAAAGGTTTCTAAGCAACGACTGCATCTTTCACTTATTGTTCTGTGAGTCACATTTTTGTGGAAACATGAGTTGTATTCCTTTTAATTTTCTTTGTGAGCTTTCCTCATCCGTTATGAAGTTGCAGTTAATTTCCAGCAATCTCC
The DNA here is from genome assembly GCF_000699105.1 of Pygoscelis adeliae. NCBI lineage: Eukaryota > Metazoa > Chordata > Aves > Sphenisciformes > Spheniscidae > Pygoscelis > Pygoscelis adeliae. Next base: position 1,843,970 of record NW_008824233.1, on the reverse strand, counting down.
TATGTCACATACAGACTTTTTTATCCATGTCCCTCAGACCACTTTTCATTCTTGTTGGGGAAAAGAATAAATGGGAAATGTTGGTCTTCTTGATTTTTCAGTTAAACTCTGTATTGGTAAAATAAATGCCATTTAAAACAACCTCCTCTGAAGATCATGCTGAAATTTCTTCCTTAGACTTTGTTCTATTCATAGAAGCGAACTACTTCTAATACGAATGACATGCTCTTCTTGGCTTTGAAATTGTGACCATTGCAGCCAAGGCCAGAAGACTTGGTAGGATGGAACGGACTGATGGACCTGCACTTTTCTTTAGGACACGGATCTCACAAGATGATCATTAGCACACAGGCCCTGATTACAAGGTACTTAGAGAAAAGGAAGGAATCTACAGTGGTTTTAAGAAACTGAACTCTGTGACACCTGATGAGCAACTTTTATGTATACATAAGCAAACATTGTCAAGTTACTGTTTTGTGCTGCTTTGGCACATGAATGGATACCTGTCATCAGAATTGTGCAGGTGAAGCAGGCTGGCCTTCAAACGACAATTTTCTATGCACTAGATAAGGAATAATAGTTGTGGATTCATTCAAGGTCTTAAGAGTAGCAGCTGGTAGATTACCTTGTATCAGAGAGACTAAACGATGTCATGTGAAGGGGTGACAATTAGGCAGATCCCTGCATAATATGCTCAAAGTTGCACTCAAAAATGCTGCTACAACGCTGCATAGCTATTGCTGGTCTCACATGCAGACTGTATGTAAAAAAGCTGAAATATGAGGACAACCAGACAGAACAGAATGAAAGGCTGTCACTGCCCTGCTAGTTTATTAAATGTTTATATCTGCCTAATGCTAATGGAAATATCTGAGAATATGACACTATTTCATTGAACAAACAACGGACTCTATTTCCCAAAAATATTAGGGCTGATTTGATGAAAATGATGAAGCTATACCAATTTCTGCTCACAAATAAAATAATTAGAAACTAATGACCCAACCTGACTGTGTGACCTCAGAATGTTTTACCAGAACATCAATAGCAAAGAAAAAGGCCAGCTTTGAAAAAGGCAATAGGCACTAAAGGCAAATCTGCTCTAGATCATGTATGGTGTCATTATGCTGTTGTACTGAAGTCCTGGTAGCAGACTGAGTAAATACAAGGTAATGAGGATTCCAACCTTATAAGGAAACACCATTAAATATGGCACTACACCAAATTTTGGGAAAAAGTTAATTGATTCTTTAGATAACATGGCAAATTTGAAAAAAGTAGAAGTTGATGTGGTGTCAGTGAAAAATGGCAGAGATTGGACCAGGTGGGATTTCAAGGGGTTATAAAGTTTAGGCTCAGCATTTCTGCTGAACACAGACTGCAGGACTCTTGCTTAGTACCTCATTCATGAGACAATTATTAAACTTGACAAGGGCGAAGCTGAGAAGGCTTTAGAGAAACTTGTCTAAGAAATCTGTAACAATGCTTCCATAAAGAAATGCATGACTGGTCTATTTAGACTTCTTCATTTCAAGAACAGAAAGATCAGTTCTCATCTTACGGCTCTCTTATCTCTACTGGGAGACTACAATACACATCTATACCTCTTTCAAGACAGCAGTATTGAGGTTGCCAAAGGCTGAAAGAACCCTTCCCTGCTTCTGTAGTTAGCCTTGGTCTAAATGTAAGCTCAGACAAAGACTAAGTCAGAGTCAGCTCTGGGAAAAAGCTGTATCTCCATAACAATAAAAGAAATGAAACTGATTGCTATTTGTGAATACTCCTGCCTTGAAAGAATCCTAGCCAATTAATGGACTAATGAGGAGAGACCTTGTATCTAACTACCACTTGGCAAGCTCATTACATGCCAGCATTAAAATACACTATCAGACCGAAGGTCTGAGAGATTTGTCTGGCAGACAGAATGCAAATCTAAGAGTTAAGTAACTACACCAACGGGTAGTTCTGAGTATCCAAGACTTAACTGTGAGAACCTGGCAGGGGTGAGTGGGGCACGTAGCGCAGAGGTACAAATAGGCAAACAGGTGCTGTAGAGGGAGAACCTGTCAAAAGGATGTACCTGCTCTGTACAGGTTGACCACTGTGAGCTTTACGCACCAGTGCTGTGTTAAGATGAAGGTAATTTGGCCCATGTCTAGCAGACAAATTGTATCTGCACGTTAGGGAAGTGGACACAGCCGGAGGAATGAGAGAAGCAGCGGAGTGGTCTTCTAGCAACATGCAAATACTGATTTTGCGGAAGAACTGGCTCCCTGTACTTAGGCTGTCTCCATCGGTGTGGGTCTGCTAGACCTCGCTGGCATGTCATCTTCTCTGACTTCAAAAGTCTCCACAGCAAGGAGTCAGCTTTCTAATTCCCAGTCATTCAGGCAGCACCTCTCTATTGGTAATAACTGGCTGACTCACCACACTTTGTAATAAGAATCTGCTGCAACAATTATAACTCTGTAAAAACTAAGTGACTTAAAAAGAAATCGGATCTGACATATCTGCACTAAGATCGTATAACAGTGTTCACCCTGTTAATTTTATGGATGAATACAAAGTCAAAGGCAATAAAACTATTTTCCCTTAAACTGGGGGGAAAAAAGGAAACAAGGCAAAATATCAATAATCTTTTACTGGTGCTCCCCAGCCACTACAGCATATTACCCCTTTTCATCTTGTAGTGCTTTACACTGCAGCACTTTTTGAAAGGAAGAGAAATCAAGAATGACCTTCTGGGTGTAGCTCTGTCTGGTGATTCCCCGGCAGCCACAGTGAACATGGCAGCAGTGATACATACTTTTTTAGCACCACTTACTAACTCTACAGAGACACTAACGTTCTCCTAATTACCTGATCTTTGAAAAACATTTTGAGAGGCTTTCCCTGTCCCCTTTTTACCTGATTGCTATTTCTAAATCCTATTTAAAGGAAAAAATGCCTCTCCTTGATACCACCTTTTTTTCCTCTTAAGAAATAAGATTTCCAACAGCAACATAATTTTTGCCTCCATATATCCAACTAACAACCATTACTGTCCCAACTTCAAAGGCATGTGTAATGAGAAATACATATTTTGTACTGTTTTGCATATATTAACATACGCATATTTACAAGAAAGCCTCACAAAAGTTAGTGCATTTATGATATTCTGTAGTAAGATTGTTATTCACTTGCATTTATCATTTTAGAAGGACACTGAAGGTTATTTTTTTATCTCACTCTATATATAAACAGTTACCATTACCAACAGTAATGTCATTTTTGTATTGTTCACAATATATAAACTTTTATATTTATACTAATAACCCATCTTACCAATCAATCCCCCTGTGGTAGTTATTTCTATTAAAGAACTGTACCTCCTCAAAGGTTTTTGGGCTGGGGGAGTTACTAATGATGGAAGGATGCATGATCAGGAACAAATACAAGGCTGTGGTACCTGCAAATAGGATAAAAGTCCAAGATTTAAAAAAAATACACACATTTTTTTTGGGTGATACCCACAGATGGACTAAACCAGCTTTATTCCATTTCATTTCAGTGAGGGGATGCTGATTTATGTCACCGAAGAATCTGTGCTTTCTGTGCTTTTAAATTGAAGCCATTTAAAGAACTGTAAATAGTTAACACAGAAACTGGAGTGCCAATGCTGAAATCTGTTTTTCACACTTTAATAACTGTGTTTTAAAAATAATTATTGGTTTTTATGAGACTGTCACAAAAATAATTTAAAAATTTTGCACTCAGTAGCTATTGGGGATTGGTGAAGATGAAAGGAAGCACATATGCAATTTTCTGATTACAGAGAAGAAAATTAACCATTAAGTTAATTTATAAACTACTGCAACCTTGCAATTCAAACTGCCATTAGGAACTTCTTGACTTGAAATGAATGCCATGAAATAACAAGTTTCTATAAAAAAGACACTCGCAGGACAGACAAGAACTTGCAGTTAAGAATCTACACCATTTGAACAATGGCTGTCCTTTCCTCCTCCCGCTTTGACAAGATCTTGTCTATCTTGTTGATCTCTTTATCAAAGTGTTACTCATTTTGACATAAAGCCAAAAAAATCCGACACACACCTGAACCCTGCATTCTCAATCTGTGTACTGTCTGTTGTTGTAACCTGCGTTATTAAACTATATTTGGATGATATCTGAAAATAAAAAAACACTATTAGATGATCAAGATCTCTACGCAGCTGTCTGAGTAGAAAGTGATTAATCAGTATTTGAACTTACACATAGCCTATCTTGTTGAAATACAATAAAATCTCACCAGTTTTCTGGGGTCCTACAACCAAGAATTTTGGTAATCGATCACAGGTTTTTTCTTTAGACCAGATATCTCTGTGCCGTTTGTCATCACAGGGATTCTAAAGCGGAGAAGAACAACTAAGAATTTCATTGGTAATCACACCTGATAAGGTTCTCAAATTCTGTTTATATAAATTACCAATTTTTCACCAATGTACAAATATTCTTACATGAAAATATTATTTTCCCTTATGACAGAAAACCATGTTATGTATTAAAGAACTATTTCAGTCATTCAGAAAGGTATTTGCAATGTAACCAGGCCACAAACTGTATCTCTTTAAGTGTTTTCTTTTTTCTTTTTGAGGAGACAAGTATGTTGAAGAAATGTGATTTTCATTCTAACTCATTCCTACATATATATATATAGTTGCCCCAGCTACCCAACAGACCCTGGGACAAGATAATTTATCCTATGAAATGTCAGTATGTTCAGCGGAATTATGCCAAAGACAAGTTTGATCCCACATACTTAAGATGTGGGCATCATTCAAAATTAATTAATTAATTAATTACAAATTAGGAAGACTTAAAATTGCTAATGAGTTATCCAATTACTGACTTTTTCTTTTGCATTACTGTAACAGCTACCACCCTATACATGCTGTAGTTTGTAAACTAAAATAGTAAATTAATTGTAACTTAAGGATTTCCATTCACAACTACATATTCTGATCCTCCAGTTCAAATCAGCACATAATATTGACTCCTGTTTTTTCATGTGTTGCTTTACAACAGTTTAAATTTGTTTTAGAAACGCTACTTGCAAACAGTTTTTGACACTGTCGTTTGGCAGTACTGCACCGAGACGAAGGGTATTACCAATCTTCTAGGCTTAAAAAAATGTAACTGTATTCAGATTCACGTGCATTATAGACAAAAGACACCACATTTGGTATATGTTAGCCACTGTTACTTGCAAATCTCTTTTCTAAGTAATTCTAATTTTTCAAGTCATTTGGCTACAGGCTAATTTCCATTTTTTAAATTCATTCTCTCTTAACATTATGCAAAATTCTTAACATTTTTTCCCCTACTTCAATGTTTTATTCAATAACGGCGTGAATTTCAAGATGTATATTTAAGTCCAAATTTGCAATCTCATACTCATATCTAAGTTGGCAATTCAATATCCAATGCTAGAAAACATTTGAGTAAGCAAGCTTAAATACATTTTTATGTTCGATTTAGTAAAGTCTGCTCCTTAGAATATTTCTACCAAGTCACCTCAAAAGGATGATATTTGGGATACGTATTATCACTGTAGGGACACATGTACCTACAGCACTCAGACATTCCACCGAATTGGTTGAACCGTCGCTGCGCGTCAAGAACATGACAGCGTTCACCACTTGGTGCAGTAGTTTCTCTTTAGGGACTCTGCTCTTAGCGCTGGGTGATGGGCTGAAGACGTGTCAACTGCAAGGTCAGTGCAGGCTTCAGCCTTAGCAGGTCTTCGCATTCCTGATATTTTCTATTTGCTCACTTGTGAGAGGGGGATAATCAAGCAGCAGAGTTGATAACATCAACGTATTAAGTGCTGGCAAACTTCTTGCTTGGGCAGTTCTCAGCCTTTTGTGAATAACTTTCTAATCTATCTAAGCTATTTCTACTTGGCTAGTCAGTTTTAGCAATAAGGTAGCCATGGTCTTAATGCTCTTTTCTCTTTTTGGATGCCCTCTTCTCCTCACACACTTGGAGAAAAGTTCATTTCTTTAATGGCCAACTGCTAAAATATGCATATACATCCCTCTGTCAAATGCGTCATTCCCGTGACTTCCAAAAGGAGAAGAGAAATAACACAACATGCCTTTCCTGCACTTCCCACATTTCTAAGAGCAAGTAAAGTCACAAATAAAATGAATTAAAGATAATTTTAATTACACATCTTAATACATATTAATTTCACAACCTTTCTATGGAGATTTAAGCGACAGGGAAAACAATCACGTACGCTGAAGCTTCAGTAAGCTGTTTTATGGAACCAACTAGTAAATCTAAAAATATTACTGCTTTTCTCTACAAGAAACTGAAACAAAGAACTTCACAAAAAACACCATCGAGAGGATTTTTTTCTGATGTCTTCATCAGCAAGCCTGCCTACCTGCCAGAGAGGGTCCTTTTGCTCAGGGAATAGTTCAAAATACTTGTGAGCCAGCTGAACCGGAGGAAGAGTCTGCAGTTTCAGGTTTGTCCAGGTATGAACAAAGTTGGCCAGATTCACAAAGGTGTATAACCCCAGGCGGTCGTTTCCATAATTAGACAAATGTGTCATGAAGATGCTAATCTTTAGAAAACAAAATAAAGAAAGCAGACGTTGACTCTTTGCATCACTAGATGGCAGTGTAACTACAGATAATGTAAATTTAATTTGCATTTAGCTCTTATTTAGAGCTGCAAGACTTTGGTCACGTTCACGTAGATCCTACTATCCTTGCTCTTCGTTGAATTACATCCTCCTTCTCAAGTCAACTCAATGCAATCAATGAAGAAAATTGTGGAATAGGTGCTATGAGCTCTGTGTGAACTAGGATATGCAATCCTACCCTGGGGTTGTATCAATATTTACATAATCTTTATATAAATTTACTTAATGGAGAATACAGCAAAAACAATACCCACAGTTGTACTTCAAGTGGAATACAAATGCAATATTAAAAATGTGAATTCTGTTTTCGTGGAAGAGTAAAGAAGTCAGAGACCAAGAGGATAGCTGACCTCTAGTGCTGTGATTTAAATCTTGTTGCTCCAGCTGTAAGTTTTATAAGATAAGTAGCTCACCTCTTCTACAAAGCTATTCTGCAAGCATGGGGCAGATAGTCGAATCATATGCAGAAACAAACAAAAAAAATCTGAAACCTGATTGAGTACTTTCAAATAATTGTGCATAAAATACTCCCCCCCCAAAAAACCCCATAGCTCAATATCCCATCAGTTGTAAGGCTGCTTGTATTTTGCTCTTCCAACACCTTACTGTGAAATTGCTACTCAGATAAATCCTCCCCGCTACATCCCTTGGTCCAAATGCACTCTCACACTCCCAATGGAAGCAATGCTTGCCGTGAAGGGTTCTCACGGGAAGGGCACATCTGGACACATGTAAACCGTGCTGGTGAGTGGAGCGGGAATACACAGACTGCAAGGATGGCCTCTCAGGGACTGCGGAAGGGCCGAAGACTGAAACCTCTGTTTTGCAAAATGATCCATTTTCAAAGTAACTTTTCACTTACACTAAAGTGTAAGTGTAGTTCTTACACTAAAATCTGCAAACCCTTGCCTCTCTAGCAGTGATTTTTTTCGAAGTTTTTTTTTAAATAGAACTCTCCCAAGATAATTTCTCCAAACTAATTTCCATTAAAAAATTAGAAACTTGACTCTTTTTATAAATAAATCTGCTAATGCCATGAATGGGAAATTTCTATTTAAAGTAAAACTTGATGTAAGCCACTTTAAAAAGAAAAAGGCTTAGCATGGCCATAATTCTGAAATTAGTTCAGGAACTGAAGTTAATCTTTTGTAAAGGAATTCCAGCCTTCAGTGTAAAAAAGGAAAAAGAAAAGAATGAAAAACTGGAATCTACAGCTGTATTCTTCTGTTTCAGAGTCTTTAAAACACTGGCTTCCTTTGATATAAAACATTCAGAGCTACTTCTATTTTTGAACACCTAACTGTAACACTACGGAGTACTTGCAGTGAATGGACACAAAATGTGTTTTATTAAGTGTCATTTGGTGACACCTCTTGGCTTATAAAGTAAGCTGAGGGCTTCATTTTGTCTGACTCAAGTAAAATTAGAAGATATATACTGCCAAATCATTAGGATACAACCTTTCTTTTCACATAGGACTGAGATTGAAAAAAAAAAAACAACTGTCCCCTTTAGGCAACCAATAATAAGCATTTTGCCAAATGTACAACCTTTTCAAGTTTCCTTTTTTATTTCAGTTCTCAAAGTAGGAACAGACCAGCCATAGGACTATGTTTTTCTCAACAAAGATACAATCAGAGGGTTTCCATAAAAAAGGTTAACTTGTTTTCTTGACAGCCTCTTTCTTTCCTACACATGGGCTGACCTCTGACATTTATAATGTCAGTTCACCTCCTGGCAACTCCTCACCTGCCAAGAACTACAGCACTGCCCTGGAAGAAAAAGCAAGAGAACTTGAAAAGATTGCTAGTTCAGGGAAAATATGTATTATTCTTTCCCTGAAGGGAATATCACTGTAATTTTAAGAATGTCAGAGTGGAGGCTGAAAAATTGATCGGACATAGCATCATAAGTAATTTCCGGCATATGAAACTGTGTCAATGAAGGGGAAGAATTTATGAGACCTTAGTTCCCGTTTTACAGTTATTTTTTATGTCAAATATTTTATGGATAATTATTTGCAACAAAAAGAAAGATGATCAAATGCTGGTTTAAAACATAAATGACTAAATCTTGTGAAGAAGTCCATACCTAGTGTAACCAAATACATGATCTAATATGCAACTTTACATTGTAGAAAAGGTCTCCTTTACTTCTGTATGGCACCAAAAATATGACAGATCAGCTGAGACTATCTTTCAGGAAAATCTGAACAAAAGTTTTTCCCCTCCTGTTGATACTGTACAAACAAATTCCTAGTAAAATCACTACCACTACCTGTGTAAAATTAGCAAACTACAATCCTGTGCTTCATAGAACAATGAAATATTGCTGATCCAGGGCTTAATTCACCTGATCTGACCTGAGAACTACTTACTCTTGCTTTCAGCTGCAAAAGGTCTTTCCAGGCTAAGCTAGCAGCCTGTGTAACGAACAGGAGCGTGATGCTGCAATGGCCGCGTTTACACTTCTCTGAGAATGACCTTGGACCACTCTGCACACCAGGGATCCCTATGAGAGGTGGCTTACAGTACGTGACGCCG
>NW_008824233.1:1807297-1834694 GCF_000699105.1 Pygoscelis adeliae | reverse complement strand
TCCTGCGAGTTTGTCGCCAACAGCTACGCAGCCACAGCACCGGGAGAGATGTCTAAGCTCATCTTCCGGTTTCCCTGGCTACGAGAAGAAAATGATATCCGGGCACCGTTTTGAGGGATTTCACCCTGGTGCTGGCCCAGCTGCAAGGGATGGTGTGTTGCTTCCCGCTTCCCTGCTTTCCTACCAAGATGTGCAGAAGGACGGAAACTCGTATCATTACCCTTCCATTTGCAGGTGTGCAGTTTCACACCAAGACAAAACATAATTATTACTTTTTGCCTTGCATATTGAGTTATGATGCTTTGTTTTGCTATCATACCACGTTCTGTTTCATTCAAACAAGTTCTAACTAATGAGGATGATTACTCTTTGTGTGCCAACTAATAGCATGCTATGCTATTAAAGATTTATTCTCTTAAAACCACAGATCAGGAGATATAAAAGGAATCCTTTGTGGGCATCCCAGAAGACTAGATCTAGTAAATAACACTATTTGTTCAATAATCTTGCACCTCTGGGAAATGCTGTAAAATATAAATAGAGCTTCATATATTTCTTTATTCTGTCTTCAAAAGGGAAGCAGATGTGAATAGATTTATATTTACTCAAACAAGCATTTTAGCCATTTTAGCCTCCCTTTCAGTTAAAAAGAGTTTATTTGATTTTATTATTTCCAGTCCTCTTCTAAAATAATTTCTTTCAGGGCATCTCAGCATTTTCTTTCTCCCAGTGCGAGAAGGATCACCCTTTTCAGCTGTTCCTCATAAACAAACTATCATCTTGGTTGCACTTCAATGCACACTCTCCACAGGATTTAATATCTTTCACGAGGGGACTGAAATGGAATGCAGACAATTTTTAAAATGATGGTTTGGGACTAAATCTGGCCTCTGGGCAGCAGCTTCTTTCTTGCTTCCACCCATCTTTGGATCAGGGTAGCAAAGGTGCTTTACTCTGCCTTCTCACAGGGGCAGCTGTATGACCTGCTCCTTTCAGCTCCTCCTCAGCATTTCTGCACTCCTTCCCCAGAATGAAAGGGCAGAGGGCTATTTCTGGTTTGTTCTCCTTCCCAATCCCTGATTTTATTTGGGATTCTGACTAGTACTGCAGAGATGTAGGGAATTTTTCAGGAGAAACAGCTGGTATCTTTCTGAATGCTCATTCTGTGCTGCGTATTTCCTTACTACAACATTTCCCAATTAGAGGCAATAGCTTCTAGGTCAACAAATTGAGAGTTGAGACCGAGACTGAGTTGCTGCTATTAAATCACACGTATCAGGAAAAGATGAACCAGTGTGATCTACTTTATGTATCAAGAACAGAGAAAACAATAGATGCTTGACAAACAATTTACACAAAATGAAAAAAAATGCAACAAGTTACCCAGCTTCTAGCAATGGGTGTTATTTTAGCAGGCTGGATATTTTAAAAAATATTGATCACTACAAAATCAACAGTATTAGGATGCTGCAGCTATTAAAGTTATACAATAAGGGCACTACTAACTACACTTCTACGGTCTTGATAACAGTTGTTGTTTTCCTGACAAAAACAGAGGCACCTGCCTCCCAAAGGAATGACATTACCCTCTCATTCCCAAGCGTGAGAAGCCCCTCTTACAGCTGCTGGCTTGTGCCATGTTTGTGTTCCTGGCTTTTTCCCCCTGGAGTCAAGGGGTCTCTATTTTTGGAAAGACAAGGATGAGAAGAACCATTCAAGGACAGTGGGAAAGACTCTTTTTTTTTTTTCTTCTTCTTCCCAAGCTCCCTGTGAAGGTCTGGAAGGGTGAATTATGAAGCTTCTCTACATTGGGACAGAAATGATTAATGGTGAGCAAGACTAGCTGCTCTGATGGAAAGCAGCAGAGTGGGTATCTTTGTGCTGGGCAACCTGCAAATATTCCCATTCCCTTCCATATATCGTGATAAGCAAAATGTACCTTGTGTCATACTCAAACTCCATTTTACACAAACATTTTGCAGATGAATAGGTTGCACTCACACCTCACTCTTCTTCTTCTTCTTCATACTCCTTTTCTGTTTATACCTCCTTAACGGTGTACCGCATCAGGAGGATTTTTCGATTTGGTTTCAGTTACAGTAATAATGCAGGAAAGAAAAGAAGTGGCAATGTCTACAGCAGAGCGAAACAAATTAAGCACAAAAGCCTCTAGAACAGTAAAAAGCCTGTAGAACAGTAGTCCACTAAGCCAGCGGTCTCCAAACGGTTTTGATCGCACACACCTATCAGTGAAAATTTTTTGAGCATGCATTCCTAATGTATGTATATTTATTTATAAATTATATACTTCTAATACTGAAGTTCCAATATTTTCTTCCCACACCCAAATGGATCATCTTGCGCACCCCCTGGGGTGCACATATCCCACTTTGGAGGCCGCTGCACTAAGCTGCCAGGATTGGGCTGCAACCCAAGCGCAGAGAGAAGACTCCCTTTTCAGAGGTTAGCTGTACCCTCTTTGGCAAGCATCAGGGAAGTGGAGGGAGGACTGAGGCTTGCAGTGACATTGATGTTGTTAACCAGATTTATTATTATTTTTGGTATTTTAAATCTGGAACTAGAACAGTTGGTACAAGAAAAAATGGGTAATATCCATTTCTTATGGACTGAGCACATCTTTCATTTTTTTACCATATATAAATCTATTGCAGGCAATCCAACTTGAATAAATTCATACTGTTAAACCAGTCATCAAGGTACTTGTGTCATGGGCACTGTGTCACCCTCCAATCTGTGCAACAACATTAAAAGGCAGCATAGAGGCCTCCCAACTCAATGAAGTTAAGCACAACGCTTTAAAATGAAGTTAAATTATGATTGACAATTAATTAGGTGATCGCTGCTAGGCACTAGAAGCAGATGCATTACCAATTTAGTATATTGCTGATATTTTAGCTACTGAACAAATGTTTACACATTGTAAAGGCCACCAGAGTATGTCTAACTCTCAGAACGCCTGTATTCCAATTAATTTGGCATTGTACACACTCTGTTTGCAGTTCTGATATTGTCTCCATGTTACTCAGAAGAGTTTTGTTTCAGGTATTCAGAGACTCAGTAACAGCTGGTTTTGCTCCATTAGACTAACAAAGTGATAGAATAATGAATTAGATTGCAGTCTATGCTTGAATATATATTTTTAATAGTTGAAAGATATTCCTTTTAGACCTGTATGCTACCAGAAAAGCTGCGTTCAATTCCACCACAGAGAGATTCCAGCTTGCAACTCCCTTTTTTGTTCTGAGGCTGTCCTGCTGGTTTCACAGCTGCCGTGGATCTGTCCGCTTGCAAAGACAGCAAGCCAAGTAGTTGAATTTGATTTACATAGCAGTGTCTCCACTATAAATATAAATCTTCCCTGGCTCCATTATAAGATCAAACAAAATTATGTATTTGGTGTAGTTCTGAATTATTAATCTGACAGTCAGGAAACCTGAGTTTATTTTCAGCTGTTGCACAAACTTTTTTTTGCCTTTGTAAATTGCTCGTTACCCTTGTGACCCAATTTCCCAACTGGCAGTACTGTCCAAAAAACTTGCTTCACTAATAGCTGTAAACCACTTGTACAGGGCTTTCCATTTCAGAATTTTGAACAAGGGCAAAGTTTTCTTATTGCCCACAATTTCAATGCATTTATTGTACACTGTTACAAGGAATCACCTCTAATTAGAGAGCTAATCCCGTCTGTTCCACAGTCTTTCCATGCTGCCTGTTTATTTAGGTTTTTTTATATTTTGTTTATTCCATCCACAAAATACCAGACTCTGGCTTTTATGGGTGGGTTATGAAGAACAGATAGGAAGGAAGGCACTTCTATTTTGCAGTCAATCAAAATGCTAGGCAAAACTGACTTCCCCCCCTCCCGAATTCACGCCAACTCCCCAAACTATCGTTGGAGTTCCCGAGAGTTCCTAAAATGGGCATGAGAGGACAGGGCAGAGATGAAACTGTTGCCTTTCTCACTCAGCCATGAAATGGGCCAAGCCTGCCGAACTGAACCAGCCCACCAGAGAGGCCAGGCTATGCTCCCAATGGCACTACCGTGGGATGCCGACAAGGAACCCCACGCATCAGAGCTCAGAGTTACCTGCACATCAGTGCCCTTCTCAACACATTTGTCATCTTTCCTGCCTCTCACACTCAGTGTGATTAAATAAGAGGTCGTGCAAAGCAAAGCAGGACAGAAAGAAAGGGAAGATTTGAGCGTGAATGCCTTTGGTTTTGTATTTTTCTCCGTAGTCCCAAAGCCTGGCTATTCATCTTGTTCAGGGTCACATTAAGATACAGTAGGTTCTGCTGGTGCTTATATAAATCCTCTCATTTTCAGTGCTAAAGGACGTAATTTCTCCCTTGCTGCAAGTCAACTAGCTTAGTTACAGCTCTACTCACTGTAACTTGGGAGAGGTAAAAATTAGAGGAAAATAATACTTAGAACTGAATGCATACAAAGATTACAATTATTTTAAGATCAGACACAGGGCCTAAACCATTAACAGCCTTCCCTCTTGATCAGTACTGCTGTAAACCATACAGAGAACACACAGCTGGCTACACATTAGTTTCACTGTTGGGCTGTCAACCATTTGAAGGCTTTCACCAAATTCCTCTCCGCAGGGCATTTTCCTTTTCCTTTAGATCTGTAGACACACAGTAATTGTAAGGAAGTGCATGTAAATGCATGTAATGCAATTACTGTGTTCTCTTCTGTTTGTTTTTCTCGGGGGCAGAAAAGGTATAGAAGATTTTCATGAATCGTTGTTTTCCCTTAAACATTCATCTCGTAGGATAGCAAAGCTCCCGATCTGTATCTTCCACAGTTCAAAGGATATTTTAGGACTGGGTTATGTGTGCCTTCTACAAAGTTAAACTGAGACACCTTAACTTTTACTGATGCTACTGGAAAAGGAGAAGCATACAGTATTGTTTTTGACCATGTCTCTCATCGAAGTTGCAATCTTAACATTAAGAAAAATTGGGTTTACTAGATTACTTGGATTTTAGAATCAAAATGTACTTTACCTTCCACATCATCATTCGAAAACTAAACCAAACAGACTAACAAATTGGAATAAATGTTAGGAATAAAAATCTAAAGAACTGGTAGAAAGCAGATGAGATATACTCCATTTCATACTGTTCATCTGCTTCATGGATTTTATTTTTATTACCGAAATTTTGCACTTAGAAGTGCAAAAACAGTAAGGTTTTCCGTATAAAAAAAATGAATAAAACTAGTAGGTCTGTCCTGCATTTGGCCTGTTTATCTCATGCAGTATGCTGTCTACAGAAGTAGATGGCATCAGACATATGTATGAGGAAAGTACAGGATACTTTACAGCTGGGAGATGTGTGAAAAAGAATCCTCTGTGAAAGTCTCCCCTGCTTTCAAGGGCTACATAAAGCATGGAAGTTTATATGGAATCCCTGTCTTACCAACTACTACAGGCATGAATAGCCAATCAAATGTTATTCTCTATTTCAAATCTTGTTAAGTTCTTGATGTCAAAAACACTACCTTGGAGGAAGATCCTGATACAATTCTCATTAAAATTCTCATCCTCATTTAATTGGCTATCCTCTGGTTTTCTGTTTCTAGTCAGGTAACAGGAGTTCATTGTCTAAGTTCTTCATGCAATTTCATAGCTGTTTCTGTTTTTCATCTCTTTTCAAATATAAATCAACCTTGATCATTTTGATTTTTCTTCAAATTGGAGTCTTTCTCAGTCCTTCATAGTCCTCTTCAGTCCACTGCTTCCAGTTTTGCACATAAGATTGAGTCTGCAGAGTGTTCTGGATGAACTTGTACCATGGATTTCCACAACTTCATTATACAACTCTGTGTTATTTTGAACTCTATTCCTTCCGCAGTGTGTCAATGCCTTAAAGAATAAGGAACATGGATATACCTACATATTATCCCACTAATAGGAATGACAATGCGAAGGAAGTGGGAAAAATCCCACTGACTTTGCTGTGCAAAATGTGCAGATCCACATGTTAAGATTATTGATTAGTGTACGTTCCACGGAATCCAAATATACAAATTCACAGATAGGAACCTTCCTCTTCTGTTACTGGGATAGAACATGCTGTTCACAATAATGCCTTTTTAAATTGGCTTAACTATAAGCAAGTTATTTCATAGAACAGTGAACTCATATTCCTATTGTCTGTGTAGCACAGAGTAAGCTAACACACCATTTGCGTCAACTTAGGTTGCTGGTCATGCAGCCTCAAGGAAAACAAGAGCTGTTCAACGTTTGCCTCTTACTCTGTAGCCTCCATCAGCCTGGTGGGACAGGTGAGTGAATTTCAAGTGTTCATCTGACAATAGCTGCTCCAATAGCTCATCTTTAATAGCTGCTCTCTTGGGAGAACATGCACATCATTAGAGAAAATGCTGCAATATGCAGTGCTGTCCTTAGCAGAATCCTGTTCCAGTCACAATTTTTACTTTTCCTGGAAGAATGAAGGGCGTAGAGCCTTTATAGTTATGAATTATCGTAACATGTTGTCCTGGTTACGGATATCCCATGGTGGGGTGGGGGAGAGAATCGGAAGGGTAAAAGTGAGAAAACTCGTGGGTTGAGATAAAGACAGTTTAATAGGGAAAGCAAAAGCTGCGCACGCAAGCAAAGCAAAACAAGGAATTCATTCACTACTTCCCATGGGCAGGCAGGTGTTCAGCCATCTCCAGGACAGCAGGGCTCCATCACGCGTAACGGTTACTTGGGAAGACAAACGCCATCACTCCAAACGTCCCCCCCTTCCTTCTTCTTGGAAAACAAGAGCTGTTCAACGTTTGCCTCTTACTCTGTAGCCTCCATCAGCCTGGTGGGACAGGTGAGTGAATTTCAAGTGTTCATCTGACAATAGCTGCTCCAATAGCTCATCTTTAATAGCTGCTCTCTTGGGAGAACATGCACATCATTAGAGAAAATGCTGCAATATGCAGTGCTGTCCTTAGCAGAATCCTGTTCCAGTCACAATTTTTACTTTTCCTGGAAGAATGAAGGGCGTAGAGCCTTTATAGTTATGAATTATCATAACATGTATAGCTATTCACCAAGACAGTCAGATTTGTTATGTTCCTGTTAATGACTGAACAGTACTGTTACATATCAAACAAGTAATTTTGCAATAGATAGCCTTAGTTACGCAGTTAATCAAGTTTTGGTACTTAAATCCATTGCAACACATGAAAGCTAAAAGAAGCTCATTTGTAACTTAGGTGTCTGAAAACTTTATTGTATCAGTGCTTTCTGAACTGTTCTGGTCTCAGTTCTTACTTAGTTTATTTTATTGTACATGTTCCACATCAGCTACCTACAGAAACAATGGCTATGGCACAGACAGGTAACTAGTACAGACATATTGTCATAAAGAAGCAATATGTATGTATGTTCCTAGTTACAGATGAGGAAAAATATACAGTGGCAGACAGAAAGAAATATTCAAATAGTTTTTATAAAGGTATGTTCAGTTCAGCTATGTTTAGTTTGGCTTGGTTCTTAGGTCTAATTATTTTCAGAGCAGTTCAGAAGTATTGATAATCTTGTCAGTATTGATAGTCTTGTCAGTATTAATAGAGATTTACTAGCAAACCTGAGAAGAAGTGATACAGTTGATGGCAGTGTCTATACCTACCCCCATCATTATATATAGCTTAAAATCTAATTGCTCACTTCCTTCATCATTTACAAGACATATTTAGGAGACTGGTACAATTTCATTTAAGAAACATTTAACAGAAATTTATTAATCTAAGAACTTCACTGAATAGTGCAGACAGAGATAGGTGGATCTGAAGTCACTGAAGATTCTAACAAGTTTATCAGGAAAAATACTTGCTAAAATGTTTTAAAGTCAGTACAAAATAGTAATAATGCGAAATAATAAAACAAAGACAGAGAGCTGTCTGGATAAGGTACTCATCACTGAAGACTTTTAGCTGGGCCTGTTGTGACAGACCAAGGGGCAATGGCTTTAAAATAAAGGGGGGTAGATTCAGACTAGATATAAGGAAGAAATGTTTTACGCTGAGGGTGGTGAAACACTGGCACAGGTGGCCCAGGGAGGTGGTGGATGCCCCATCCCTGGAAACATTCCAGGTCAGGTTGGACGGGGCTCTGAGCAACCTGATCTAGTTGAAGATGTCCCTGCCCACAGCAGGGGGGTTGGAATAGATGACCTTTAGAGGTCCCTTCCAACCCAAACTATTCCATGATTCTATGACTTCTACAAGGCATGTTTTCCTTGTGCCTTTGATATAGAATTCCCTGTTCAAATTAGTGCAAGTCACACAACCTCTGTCTAAGTCAATTATTCAACCGATAATGTGGGGAAAATAATGCCAGTATACTAATAATACAGGGCTGCTGAAGGCTTCTTTTTTTTCCTTTTTCTTCCCCCCCCGTAAAATATTTTGTGCAAGGTCCTGATATAGTACAATCTCGCCTAAGGGCCGCTGAAGTCAGCAAGATCTTTAACAGAAGACAGACATACAAAATATTATTGGAAAAGTTGATAGCATGTTACATTACTACTTGGGCTCTTTTTCAGCTTGGTGGCACTTCAGCATTCTCGATGCCTTACGAACACAATGGGCATAGCTGTCAAGATCACTTTACAGCCACCATCAGACTGCAATCAAACCAGCAGCGTGGGGATATAAATGCATACCACATAAATACAGCTTGCCAACCACAAGATTAGCTACTCCAACAAACCAACTCTTAGCTCCCATCTAAAATACAACTAGCAGAGATCATTTGCAGAGCAGGATTTCCTGATGCTTTTCTCACCTGCAGGACTTCTGACTGTACAATGCCCTGGGAACAGGGCAATAATGCTGGTTCTCACGTCAAAAGCTTACAGATGCACATATGGTCCTGCGTGTTTTTTGTGGTTTATTCTGCAGATTGTGGTTGATCTAGCATACTATAAGGAAGCAGAGTCTCTCTTGTGAATAGCTACCATTACACAGACAAACCGCAAAGAAATTTTGGGCTTTATTCTTAGGGGCATTTATTTCAGCATAGGGTACTCAGTTTCTAAAGCCTCAGCCTAATAACTTACACCTCAGAAACTATATTCACTTAAGATCAGTTATCCAAATTAAACCAGAAAAGGTAATGAAGGCCTTTGTTAAGATTTACATTTAATTTACACCCACATTTTTCATTTTTGGAAACTAAATATTTATGTACTCACTGTTGAGAATATTATTCGGCTGACACCGTAATGATTCCTAGGTAAGGTTTCTTCTTCATACTTTTACATGAGTGAAAAATAACGTTTAAAAAATGCCTCATAACGGAGTTTTTGCATCCTCTGAAAATCTGGGTGTTTCACATTAGAAATCCCAGCAATTTTAATGAAAACACAGTAAAGCTTATAAAATCCAAAATGCCAGTTCATAATTAGACAAATTCCTAAAGCTACTTAGTTTTCATTTTAATGCCTAATCTTTGCCCAACTCTGACTTGCAAATTATGGTATAAATACACGTAATACTTAAAAAACACAAAGATGCAAACCCTAATCTTTAAATTGATTACATGCTAGGCTAATGCTTAGAAGTTTAGAAACTGTTTATAAGCAGATATTTAAAACCAGACACATCATCTTTTCAAAGGCACTCCTTAGAAGGATTGCAGCAATTTGTCTTCAGCAAATTTTGGCCTAATATTCATTTACAGTTGTATTTAGAAAATAGTGCATTTAACTTCTATTCTTTTAGCCTGTATTGTATTGGGGATATCCCATTTCTCAGAACTAAGTGATCGTACAGTCTACATTGCAATGCATAAATCGAAGGTCTAATTGTAATATATAAAAAGACATTACTGTACTCACATTCAAGGATGTTAGGCAGGCATGATCAAACTTCTATGATTAATACCAATAATCATGATTGTTTCACTGCTTATCTTGTCTTCCCCTCCATTCTCTTCATTTTTTTAATTTGAAAGGCTTATGCCTTGAGCAACTGTATTAAGTTTTGCTGTTTCCCTACTGTCGTAAGACGGTTAAATAGTTTTTGGCTAAGTCGTGGCTGTGTTTCAAAATGGAATACAGTTTGTCCTCACTCAAAAATGTTGTTACTATATGTCTTCCACTAAGTCGCATTTGTTAAGCTAGTAACCCTTAGTTAAAATCCATATATTGCCAAAGCATTGCTATGGTGCCAATACCCTCCCTCCAAGGAATTTTGCGGGTCTCACCTCTGGTAACATACTGTGACTGAAATGATATATATCATCAAAGTTAGGACTGGGACTACTGCCATCCTCTAGAAGGGAGGCCACATGTGTGCTGAGGAAGTGAAGTTTTTATTGCCTAATTCTGCTATGTGAACATGAAAAAGGAGAACAAAGCACAGTAACTGCTCTCAAAGAACCAAAACTGTAACCTGAAAGAATTTGAGGCTTGAAAAATAGACCTGCATATAAATTGCTGAAGTAGCTGACAGAAGCTTTTTTCCTTTGGACTTCCATTAAATTATGGAAGATTAAAAAAGGGCACAAAAATATTTAGGCTATTATTCCGAAGGATATGAGTGGAAATATGTTTTGTTCCCTTTGGTGTTCTGAGAAAATGAGTCCTAGTGATTACATTTGTATAAAACGGGTAAATTTTATTTATATGTTTCATTTGGACTTCAGATGAAAAGCTCACCTAAAAGCTTGTCTAAAAGGTCAGTTTTGATGCAACCGACCTAATCCCATGCCATTTTGAAGTACTATACTGTTCTCTTCTGTCAGTATTCTGTAGTTTCATAGCCTTGTTTGTCGTTTATTCTTCCATCAAAGATAAATGAAAGGTTAAGCAGATATATATTAACTACGTGGGTCATTTACTTGGATCTTTTCTTTGAAACTATTATGAATCGGCAACTGAAAATTCTCAAGACAGATTTAAGTGCAAGCACTCCTTGCTTGCGACTTTCTCAAACCAATGAGTGTTCCCAACATTTCTGATTATGAATTTGGCAGAGCAGGAAAATGGACTCCACCTGAGGTACTCGTCTCGTAGTAACACCAGTTCTTAATGCTTGAATTCTTTTAAAAATTAAATCTCAGGGTTCTTATTTAATGCAAAAGTAAAGACGAACAAGAAAGGTTGCTACTACTGCATTACTAACAAAACAGTTGTCAAAAAAAGTAGAGATTGTCTTTGTACAACTAACAGAACATAGATAATATGAGATCTTAAATTAACTGAAAAAGCAGAAGAACTCACTGTGACCAATCATTACTATTTGGGAGACCCAGCTGATTGGCCTTGAAGCATTCAGTAACTTCTCCTTTAACTAATTTTTTAAAAACATTTCAAAATTACAGTGTACTTACTGGATTGAGAACCACTGTGAAGAACAACTCTCCTCCTTGAATACTTTTGTCTAGTTCCTTTGGGCCTCCAGGATACTCTTTATAGAAAATTGTGTGGGTGAATAAGCCACAAGTTTGCCTAGGAAGCACCTGAATGTATTTAAAAAAAAAAAAAAAAAGAAAAATTCAGGAGACACTCACAAAAAAAAAGCTTATACTTTTAATGAGACAATAAATGCCAGATAAGTAATACATAACCGATAATGTTCCTTTGTGATAATTCCTGGGTAGATTTGGCATCACAACTTTGCCAGAAGTCAATAATGATCTAGTTGAATTAATACACTGGCAGATCAATAAATAGTGCTTACTGAAAGAAACATTATTATTATCAGTGAAATCATAATGTCCAAAAATTCATCACATTTTGTTTGAAACCGGAGATTGACCTCAATCAGTAAGTTACAATTCAGCAACCTCCTCAAACTAATTTTGTCCGTAACACCTGATACTAACACTAAGTATTTGGAGTCTGGTCATCAAAGATTTCTAAAATTTCAAAATAATTTGAAAAATAATCTAAAATATTATCTGTATTGTATTAATCAGTTCCACTTTTTATTTGAAAGATGGCTTTGTTGTAAATTTAAACTGGAATTTGAAAGTCAATTTTTTTTTTTTTTTTGGCTTAGGCATCACCACCAATAATTCTACACTGACACATGATGAATTTTGCCGATAATGCTCACATTATAAGAAAGATTTGCTTCTCATTCAACTGTGCTAGTTTTGTAAGATCAGTTGCAATAAAAAGTAGCATAAACAAAAGCGTGTATTTTTAAAAACATGCAAAGAACAAGTCTCTTGAATAGGAAGAATTAATAAATGCAGTTAGTTTTCCAGTAGAACTTCAGAGTATTTTCTATCAACTTCAGAAAATCATTTGCTGGAGAGTATTTCAATTATGTCTATTTTTTATGGAAGATCAACAGCTGAGTATTGATGTTCACATATAATTCTTAAACTGGGATACTTCTCAAACATTTTAGTCCAATTTAGAACATTTATTATATGATAGCTTAAACTTTTAAAGCTTGACATAGACTGTGGTTCTGTAGATACTCTTCATTTCTTGTTGTTTCATTTCTCAACATCTTTTTTGTAACGTACAGGATACTGTGACCACAAATCGTAAATTCTGTGTTGTCAGAAAACGTATGGAATTTGTGTGTTTGCTATAAACTTGCATATACTTCTTAAAAACCTTTGGATTTCACCGATGAAATATGAGAACAATTCTTCACAGAGGCAGGGAATGAAGCCGCACTGGACGGGAAATGCTCTGGCAAATCTTACACAACGATTTTGTTACTGAATATATTCATCGCTATTAGCCTGCAGAGGTAAACTTTTCAGGAGAACTGAAAGCTTGAGACTCCCAGAACAGGTGGTTTTATACGACTGTTCTTGGAAATGTATTTTTGGCCCCAGTGTCCTTGTGTTAAATCTCATTATGTGTCTTCAAATGACGTGTTTTTACAAAAATTTATGAAAGATTTTTGGAGATTCTGAGAGTCCATCAGTCTACCTCAAATGCTTCACGTCCCCTGAGCATATCCACAAACCCTTTATTTTACGTGCAGCTATTGCTTTGAGGAGAACAAACTGTAGCTCAAATCTGTATGGTGTCAATTTTTTTCCTGGATGCCTTGGAGATCATTTTAGTTTGCTTCATCCAAAAATAGATCAAAACTTTTAAATATTATTATTTTGCTTAGAAAAGTGGTATCCATGGTAACTTGAGGACAATACCAGAATTCTGTTTTAAGCTAAGTGGCGGTCTTGTGCTAGGGCACTTGACCATCCAAAACTGCTTGTTCCAGCTAGAGGTATAACACAGTACACACACTAGGATCTTTCCCATTCACTGCTCTCCTACATGCTCCAAAAGAAAGTTACTCAAGAACATACCATCAAGTATTTTGGAGAGTCGTTTTGAAACAGTTCTCAGATAATAATGACAATATGTGAATCAGAAATAGCCTACGCCCCAGTGACCAGATGGTATTAGCATAACGCCTTCCATGTCAGTTGTGTATAACCCCTTTTGGCAAATACTGCTGTCAGTGAACAACGCTGTGAATTATGTAATACAGAAAAATCGTGTGATTTGACTTGTGGCTGCCTCAGCAGAGCAGTTTCATAGCCTGGAGGGGGGGGTGGGGTGCGTGTGTGTCTTCTTTCCCTCCAACCTTCTGAGTGTTTGCCCTGCATCCAGACTGATCACCTGGGCCCAAAGCCTATCTGTGGGGTTAAGCCACAATGCAAACCACAGTTCACACTTCTGTATGGCAGGAAGCAAAACGAGGGCAACTGTCCACTGTTCAAATGGAAGAAAAAAAAATATTTACGCACCAAGATCCAGATTCTCAGATGGCATAAACTGGCAAAACTCTTTTGCAGCTAATGGTACTATGCAAATTTAAAACCTGCTAAAAATCTAACCCATAATATTCTGTTAAAAGATGCAAAGTTGACTTCTTCCTTGAGATCTCTGAACCAGTATTAACAGTAGCACTATAACAGTTAACAGCCTGTTAACTGTTAACAGGGGGGTGCCTGGAGGCCACCTTCATCAGCAGCAACAGACTGATTTTAATTACACGATACCGTCAAATATATCTTGCTGCTTATGCACAGCAATATGTGCTTCTCACAGTGTGAACTTTCAGGATACCATGCTTTTCCACTTAAAAATAATTGTTCATAAAATGGTAGAGTGGTTGTAATATGAACATCATAAATACAACTCACCATGATATTTTTGTGGATGAAGCCTCGTCTATACCTTGCAGGCTTCAGATGTGGGTATTCTTCCGTGCTGGTGACTCTGATATTCCAGACCTTTTTCCAGGCATCATAAAGTTGAACGTGTACTGGATAGACTCCAGAATGGTGTGGAGCCACTGCATAGCCCAAATCAGTTGGAATACCATGTTCCTAAAGCATAACAGAACAATGACTGCTTTCAAAAATTTGAGAAACTTGATGTTTTGGCATTTCTCAAATCCTTTGTTTGTGAGATATCACCAAATAATGGTGATATCAAAATATGCTGATATGTAAGGGAGGTGGGAAGCAGCACGGTGAAGATGAAACGCAGGATTTTAATACAAAAGCCTTTTTAATGAATATTTTTGAGTATGTAAGGAAGAGTGATACAGATGTATTTTACGTTGTTTTCTTCAATCTACATTAAACAGAAAGCTGCACCCTTTCAAGTTCTTGCAAGGAATTTGCTCACAAACTAAGAATTCAGAGAGAAAATTACTGGCACATATTCAACACAACAGGTAGCATTTGGCAGTTACAATAACAAAAGTGTGATTTCCACTACATGCCCCTACACAATTACTTGGATTGTTAGCTAAATTTCAGAGTCACTGCATTTTCCCTCTAGTCCACTCGAAGCATAAAACCATACTCAAAAACCAGCTTGACCATTTTAGTGTCATTTTAAAAAAGGAGAAAAGATAACGACTTGTAAAATTCTGAGGATACTAGGCAGATGTTGTAGACTAACGCCTTTTGTAGTACCTCATCTATTTTTGCAGACTCCCGTCATTTATCTTGTTTACATACTGACCTTGCTGGTATTACCTTCTCTTGACATTCAATGTATTTTCTTTCCATTTTCTGGTTTCCAACATACTCTAATGAATTTTGACACCTTTTCTCCTTTCTTTCGGGTTACTTTTCAAAGGAACAGTATATAGCAGATATTTCTTTGATAGTCTGATTAGCAGAATACGCTGTCCATAAGATGTTGTTGTGTTGCAATGATTTAGGAAAACTGCCTTTGCACAACCTTTGAATTCTGTTTAAGAGTTTTTTATATTGTTTGTATTTGTATGGTCATCTTCACCATATTTTCTAATCATACTTTGTGTGCAAAGGTAAAAGTTGGTTGATACTTGGGTCGCTTCCTTTGAATAAACTAGTTACTAAGGAATATGAAAAACTCTAAGTCTTATCTCAAACAAAAATGGGTGCGTGACCTTAGTAAAATCATTTCTTCATCTTTTCTGGAGGAGGACTGGACTACCACAGGAAAGCTAATGTACTGGACTTAAGAAAAACTTAAACAGTCAGGGTTCAATATTAGATGTATCTGTTATAACTTAAATATGACAACTTTGCTAACAGCTTAAAACAAAGTAAACTCACAAAAAGCAGCATTTGCTTCTGCTCTGGAAGAACATGAGAAATAAGACTTTAAAGATGTGACGCCTCCAAGGGAAGAGAGCTATTTTTTTTCCTCATTAAAGGGCTACTTTGAACCTAGTGTAATGGTGTGTGTTACAGACAGGTATGGTTTAATCACAGTTGAGAACCCTAACTTTTCTGTATTTAAAAAACTGGTGAAATTATTTCCCTTTAGCAATTCACGGCGCACATAATGGGGCATAAGATTTTACCACCCTGAGGCTGGTGCAGCTTTTGGAATTCTCGTAAGGCCGTACTACTCCTGAGTAAGATCCAAACGCCCCGTCAGTAAACCCGCTGCACCCAGGAAGCGCGTCATCTGCTGGTTTACAGCTGGGGTGCACTATGTGTAATCTGCCAGATGAGTAAGATCTGGCCTGTTGGTTTTACTGCATGGGGAGATAAAGAATGGATATGCCATCGCTTACGCAGCTTTACACTATTTAATTCCATCGCAGATATTTCGATTCCTCTTCCTTTTATCTTTTCTACTTCCCTTAAGCATGCATAAACATCAGAAAGAAAAATCTTTACAGAACATGTAAGACATCGCATTGTCTAATGTCCCATTTGATCTCCTTCATTCAGCTATAAACAAATGTCTAATTTTTAAAGGTTTTTCCCTCAAGTTTTACAATATGCAGTAATAAATATGTAATTAAAATCTTTCATTCTAATTATGAGCCTATCATCTTCAATGTATCAGTGTCTCCATTATTTCTTAGTGACTGTAATTCCCAAGTTGAGCATTTCACACACAATATACACATTCAGTTTGATAACGCATGAGGCATCAGCAATTTCAGCCTCTTTCAAAAGAGGATACTTATCTTTGTTATTAATTTAAATGCTTTAAGCAAATGAAACATGATGAGTAGCTTCGTGTCTATATGTCTATACATAGCTTCAGACATGAAAAACATTTAATATAAGGTATCTGTAAGTATTAACAGCATTGAAAGTAGTGAAGAAAATAGAAATTGATGACATTACCTAAAACAGGGTTGAATATGTATTATTCTAATAACATATTTTAATGGTTGCATACTGTAGACTAATCCCAGAGGATGTCTTAGGTCACACCAGAACTACAAGAAATAATTTAATTTCCAGTGTAGCTTGCAACAGTACACAGAATCACAGGAAAAAAAAAAGGGAATTTTGGACACAAGGATTTTTAAATTTTCATGGTTCTAACTTCTACTGAAATGCTTTCTTTAAAGGAAACAGTAAAATTGAGCTGGCCTGTATTCAGTACAATAGAGACAGTAAACTTGGTGAAATCTTTGGTCAAAAGAAAGCGTATACCTTCCTTACTTAAAAGCAAAGTTTTCAAATACAAATTTTAATTGCTCGATATTTGAGGTCTACACCTTCCTCCTACACGCACTGACACATGACCATAAGCGCACTCTTTTTTGTTCTGGTATTTCAAATCCCGCTGCTCTTTCAAGGAACAAAGTCATTACCTGCCAGCTAAAGAGCAACCAGGGTATTCTGAAAAGGGAGAAGTAAAATTAGGCTGTTGGAAATGTATTTCAGCAAACATTGGACCATTTCTTCAGACAAATAATACGTACTACGTATGGCAGTTTGGTTTGGTTTTATTGTATGAAATTAACTGTAGAGAAAAGGTAAGTCTGTTTCTCTAGTATCCTCAGACCTAAAGATCTGGTTTTATTTTTTCTTATATTCTCACTGAAACATGTTTTTACAGAGCTTTGCTGTGAATAAATAATTAGTAAAGGCAATGCTTTTCAAAACAAGTTTTTATAAAGCTGATCCAAAGGGAATATATGTTATTAGGTATCACTGCAGAAAAGCATCTTTGAAAATGTGGCACACTTCATTAATCCTAACATGCAGCGTTTTCGTAAAGTCATTTGACACATTTTGATGGAGTATTTATTCTTTCAGAAAACTGGATTTTTTCTAATCTAAACAATGGGTTATTTGGACAAAATTTTACTTAGGAAAATATTGAAATAGAAGAATTTTTATCTATATTGACTTTTCAAGATGGGAACATATTAATTCTTCATTCTGAAAGAATTTTTCCATTCAAAATTTTTCATAAAGTAATACAAAAAAACCCAAACTTCAATTGAGAAGGAAATCCAAACTGCAGAGAAACAGAATTTTCATAGCACAAAATAGAGTGACAGCAAAAAGCACTGTATCAAAACTTTCTTTTTTTTTTTCAATTCCTTGAGATTAAAATAAATTCTACAAGGATTGATTTTCCAACAAAATAGGAGTAATGGTTTCTGAATACTTAAATTCAGTATAAAACGCAAAAATATAACTCACTAAGGCAAATTTTTTGTTGAGGATCATCTGCTCCACCAGTGACGACTCATTGTGGAAGAGGTGAGGCTGCATGTGACTCCACATATGGGGAAACCACCAAAACTCATCCACAGATCTCAACAACAGGTCGTCACCTTCATCTTCCTCCTCAGTTCCTGCAAAAAAAAAAATTAAAAAATCTCTGAAGTAAAGTCTCTACTTTTATTATATTCTTACAAATGTTTGAAAATGTAAGAAAGAAATTAGCAGAATAAAATCTGACCATTTAAAGTACTGAGGATTTTAAATGTTTCCAAGTACATATTCCTTTTCCTGAAGTAATTATAGCCAAGTAAAAGACTGAGAGCCCCATTTTCACGGCATCTTGAACGCATGGTACAACACCATCCTCACATGCATGTGCTATATCGGTAACATCAGTAGCTAAGGGACGGAATCGGAGAAATTGTATACAAGACAGTTTAATACAGAGTGTAAATGAAAATGTTGACAACTCTTTTCTGGTATTCCTTATCCAAACTAAACTCACTGTCCAAGCAAACTTCTTTTCCTTTCGTTATCTATGATACGTGGCAGTATTTTTTTCCAGCAGCCTTTTCAAAATATTATGCATAATACAATTATTTTCTCTTCCCCGCTAATTCTTACCTTTCTGATCATGGCCTATTCAGGAGTTCCCAGAAATCTGCATCTTTGAAGAGACTTAAAGGGTGGCTGGAGCTCACCGAGTTATTTCTCAGGCCCCAGGCCTGTCTTTTCAGACGCTCTCCTGCCTGTTCCTAAGGATACGGCGCGGGGAACAGGCCCTGCAGCCATTTCTGACTGTGGCGCTAATGAAGAGGAATCACTTGGGCAGCAGTGTTCTGCCCTGCTGTTCTCCCACACTTCCCATGCTGCAGCTACAGTAGTCAATAAGCCAGCGGTGGGGCCTGTCCTCCAACCCTGAGCCGGCTGGCCGCTTTGACGCTGGTGAATCCTCCCAGCCTGCGAGAGAAGCAGCCGCACCCCAGCTACCCACTGGGACAGGGCCCTGCCCCTGCTCCCCTGGGGTGCAGGCAGTGGGGGCTGGCTGGGACCCTGAGCACTCCCGAGGCCATTCGCGTAATCCGAGGGCAATGACAACCCGCTCTTGGTGCTCGGGCACGTGCCTCGGCTCTGTATAACCTACTCGCAGAGATTCAGCCTGGTTACCTGACAGCACCTCGGGGATGGGAAGTGTCAGGGTCTAATTAGCTGGCAGATCAGGACACCCCTCCTCGCCCCCAAGCCCAGACATTTATCCTAGTCCCAGTGCACTTTTAATGACAGGCTAGCCCTGTCAAAGGCAACCAAACTTAAATAACCCCTTAACAGGCTGCCGTATAAAGACTGTATGAGCCGAACTCTGACAACCTATAGCTTAACGCATCTTCACGGTGTGCCTGCTTCCTGCTTTTCCGATTGTTCCTACTCCCGCCAACAGTCAACACAACTTGACGAATCCTTTCTCTCCCTCAGCATTTTGCAACATCTATTCTCCTTTTTCAGTCTTTTAGCCAAACGTTCAGCTCCGAAGCTTTCTGCATCCATACGGCCATACTCTCACTAACCCTATATGCCTTTTGCTTTTTCCTCTTTCCTCCAGCAAACCTTGTCTGTCATACCTTCACTGTTGTGATTTTATTCCTCATTACCTCTGAGGGAACTACAGCAGTGAATGAAAAACGTGGGCAGACATATGTAAAGATGTATCAATATTTGTAGGACCATTAGATTTGAGGACTTTGCATGAGTCCACAGGGCCTTGTGTGATGTTCACATGCTACCAAAGAAAGTGACAGGAGTGCCTAAAGGTCATACGATAGCCAGATCAGGGAGAAGAAACCATTTCAAGAAAGGAAGAAAGCCACAGCAAGGGATGGGCTGTAACGGAGACAGGCTCAACTCATTCCATTTACAATCAGTAACTGGGTCAGTTTGTACTACAAACATGCAACACCTTTGCCAAATCCCTCTCAGCCAAACCCAGGAAACCCATGCGCATGTTCCCTCCAAAGCATCTGAACTGTCAACTGAGGCAAAAGAAATGGTCTGGAAAGTACCTCTGCCTGCTGAGACACTGGCAGGTGACAAACTTGGCAGTCAGGACTGTTTTGCTGGGCCATTCTAGGCAAAAGAAAGGGGAGGAAGGGATGGGAATGGATGGAGTAAGTGATGTCCTGAATGTGAAAAGTTAAGACATCTCTAGCCTCTCTGAACTGTGCAGGTGACACCTGGATTGCAGGGGTGAAACCTGGACATTTACCAAGTCTAGCTGAAGTCTGCTGAGCCCAAGAGAGACCTGTGGAGGGACTGTGCAGCCCCAGCTGCTTTCCTCTCCAGCTGTTCAGCTCTAAACAACAGATTTCTTTCCCTGCCTCTTCTCCTCTTAATATGACAAGTAATACTGACCAAGGTGCACAGCCGAGCACAGGAAGAGTTACGCTCATCCCTCTGCTATGTAATATGCACAGCAGTCGAGAATATTCAAGCTCTGTACATCTTTCTTTGGTTTTGAATAAATCCGGTTTTGGTTCCCAGTCTCACCTAACATGTCACTTCCCTCTTTTCATACTAACATCCTTCAACTATGACATTATCTTGTGTTGTCTTTTGTCTCTCTCTTCCAGGCTCTGATGTTGTCCTATTTTGCATGCGTCTTTTGCTTTTTGTTTGACGGTAGAGAGCACCTTCTTTCTTCTATATCACATCCTATTTAATACCTTATCTTTCATTTCTCCCTATTTCTACAGTGGTTTAAGTATAAAATTATTTTAATGGGTAATATATATTGCTGAATGTCTACAGTAGAGATTAAACTATCCAAAAGGATAAATTGTGGTAGCTCAATAGATCTCTCGGTGAAGTCATAGAAAATTTCATTTGATCGGTGGAATTTACCGCTCAACAACAGGTTGAAAGGAACTGAGTTTTAATAAAAGGGGAAGAGGAATTCAATCTGTTCCACACAGGCACCTAATGCAGGCAACGCAGCTTACTAGAATTACAGGTGCCTCATCCCGAGATGTTCCAGCCTACCTAAAATTACCACCTAAATTCTCTGTGTGCTCAGGAAACAGCTGCAGAGAAAAGTCCAGTTCACCTATTCTACGTGCCTCCCTCTCCCCATTCCCTGGGACAGGTTCTGTAGGGAGCGTCTGAGCTAGCTCAAATTGAATGAAATTATAAAGCAACAGTAAGAGATGTGTTTATTCCACCCTCAGGATTGATTTTACTGTTATCCAGTGACACATATAACACATATAACCCCTACAGAAAGCTGTCATCCCAAGCTTCGACTGCTTCTTGCAAGGTCTCCTCCTGACTCTGCCATTTCTGCATGCCCCAGCTTGCAGGAGGAGGAACAACATTCCTCTTATTCAGGAAATGTAATACTCTGACAGGACACTTTTCTGTAGGGCTTAGTCTTTCTCTTAGAAACTACAGCCTGGCTCTCCTACTTCCACACCATTGCTCTACTTATTGGACTATTATGCAAAGAATGAGCCTTTTTTTTTTTTTTTTTTTTTTTTCCCAAAGAAAAAAGAAGAGAGAAATGTTGCTGCAAAGAGGTGTTTACAGACTTTGCCTACATGGTTATTTCCAGACAGACCACAGCTCAAACAAAAGGTTAATCCGGTATAATAACTTTAGGAGAAAAATTTGATTTGGTAAATCACGCAAATGTATGTCCCAAAGCAACCTGGAAGAAATAACAATTTGATGTTTTATTTATCCTATATGAAGGAAACTCTTCTCTCTACTCAGACCCTTAGTCTCTATCATTCCTACTTTCCCCATACTACAAAGAACACCATCAAAATGAAAGTGATTTTAGTATTTCATTCTTACCTGTGTGATAAAATTTCCCTGAAAATCCCAGGTTGAAAGTAAAATTTGTAATCTGAGCTCTCAAAAGATTCTGAGTGTCAAGCAGGGCCTGAAAAAAAAACAACCCACCATATAAACATATCTGTAGAAAACGACACCTGGCACAGAAATTCAATGTAACAATATAAATATTTTTACAGGTATACATCTTTTCAATCGGTTTTGCTATTTAAAAACAGCTCTTTATATATAACAAAGTAGTAACAGATATTTTCATTATCATTTAAAGATTAAAGACAGCATGCAAACTCCATCGTTTTCCTCATAAAGATGACCCGCTATTAAATACTGGTTTACTCCCTGAATCGTGAGATAGGTAAACAAAGGCACACGCCAGAGAAAAGACCTTCCACTGATTACTCAGAAAACCTGGGACACAGCCAGGAATGAAATTCAGATCTCTTGTGCCCCCGACCACTGCTCCATCCACTGGCATGAACAGCATCTATTACAATTATATTTCTCTAGGTCAGGTTAAGTACATACACAGCATTTTAGTCATGTTACAAAATCACTGACAATAAAAAAAAAAATCCAGAAAGACAGAAAGAAGCTAGATACACGTACTTGCACTAAATTAGTACAAACAAAAAAACAGCATGCGGGAAGAAAGGGGAAAGCTGTTATTCATCAGATACAGCTTCAGTCTTTGATTTCAATATGCTCTTCTTGATTTGTTACTCTCAAGATTTACGTATTACTCTCAGGAGTTATCTCCCAAACTCTTACACTCTGCTGTTGTTCACTCTTCCAGTTTTCCAGGTGTAACAAAGAAACCTAGCTTTCCAATGCAAAACAAAATTTTGCAAAGCAAGAACAAAACATAAGAGCAAAAAGCCTCCTCTAAAATGAGACTCGGAGTGCACATTCCTCCAAACAGCCTGCTTTCAGCTGAGCACTTGATAGTTGGTAATTTATGAACACATTGGACTCTTTGGAGATTTGTGCCACTGTACACAGCACATCAGAAGTGTACGGTCAGCTACAGCACACACACACACACTTGGGGACAGGCACTCATGCAGTACCTTTGAAAGAAAGGAAAATATTTATACATCAAAGGTCATCAGAGTTTTCAAAGTAAATATACATTATAGCATAATGATTTTAATAAAGTGATTAAAAGCAATACTATTGTCAGAAATTAGTAACTCTAAGCATGTTACGAAAGGGGAATGTATTTAAAAACACAAAAAGATTAAAATCACTGGAGATTTTCAAAGGTTTAAAGGTCTAGTAGGCTCCCCACTCTTGAAATTCAGTGACAGTTTGGTGCCCTGAAAACTACAAGCCAGTAATTTTAATTACAGTTTCTTTGGATATTTTCATTATATGAGTAATTTGTCTACAATTATTTTTTTAACCGGAATACCAATGACAACAAAATGTTTGCATGGAAGTCAAGTCCAATTTTAGATATAGGCATAGCATAGTCAAGTTACAGTTCTTTAAAATATGACTCATTTTACAGACGGAGGCGATATCCACCTTATCAGAGAAACTTTTGGGCATACGAGCTCTTCTTCAGGTCTTTTCCAGGGCTCATCTATACCAGTTCCAACAAAAGTACGATCTCCATCTGCAAACTCTTGCCTCTCCATCTGCAAACCCTGTCAAGCCTGTTTCCTTACACTATCATACCGACAACATTATAGTGACAAAATCAGGCAAAGGGTGGCAATAGCAGGGGCTCCCCTGTGCACCAACCTCAAGAGAGGCCCAAGGCAGCGGGCCCAGCGGAGCTCCCATTGCCTGTAAGAGGTGGCCACACAGCACAGCTGGTGCATCTGTCCCCGCTCTGTGCTCGCCTTTCCCAACACTCCCTTTCCAGAGCTGAGCATTTTCACCTGGCCCCATTGAGAAACTGCAGCACTGCCCAAAGCGGGAGCATGGCTGCTCTCCAGTCCTCCGCTATCCTGCATCTGAGGCCTCAGCGAGCTCACTAAGCTCGTAGCTCTGGCTGGCTCAGAGAAGCTGGTGCTTGAGGGAGCCGATCTGCAGCAATAGGACAGTCAGTCATTTGTCCCTGTCCTGGGGGGTTGCAAATTTGAGTTTTGCTGACACGGTTGACGAAACATGAGCGGTTTCAATTCTGAGTCATCAGCAGTACTTACCCTGTTCACCATTTCAGCGGACCAGAACATTATGCCTAAGCATATTCATTAAATATATATTAATCACAAAACTAAATCTGTGAAAGAGCCATCACTTTTCTGCCTCCTATTTCTTATAGTCCTCTCAGATCTGGAAGTAACTTGCCTCTCCCACTGTCTTCTTCAGCAGCGTAGCTCCAGCAACAACAGTATAGACAGTTTCAAAGGACAGTACTAGTAAGGTAAAGATCATCTTTCACTGGAAAGCCTGAAAAATGTCCTGCGAACAAGGGACTTTCTAAAGGAACGAGTAAAATGAAGCACAAAATGGAGATAATTGAAAACAAGCTCGAGACATCTGAAATGGAATATTAAGAGAAAAATCTTGCAACACTGTAACGAGGGCTTTTGCACAGGCTGAGAGTGCAAAGATCACCGAGGAGACTTCTTATTCTAATGAAAGGTAGCAAATCCACAGAGGATTTATTATGAAAACCGTCCTTGAGCTGCTGGGAACCTATTCAATGAAATAATTTTATCTTTGCACAGTTAAAAACGTAGGAGGCAAATGATACGGCCAGACACTTCTTATGTTAAGAGTATGTATTGTCGAATGAAAGAGATCCTGAGTGCAGCTTGACAGCAAGGTGGCGTGAATGGGCTGCACAGTTCTTTCCCTCCAAATTAAGTTAAGAACTGTGAGCATATTTTTTGAGCTGAAGGTCTTATCCTGTACCTTTCTAACACTTTCTCAGCTTGTCAGCTCCAGTCTAGTCTCAGCATGATGGAAAAACAGAAAGGGAAAAACAAAGAGCAGCTGGAAACACCGGAGAAACACAACCTGGAAGGAGTTCTTCGCTGCACCTCCCTGGCCCACTGCAGCTACAGGGCTGACAGGAGAGACTCAAACCCGGGCTTTCAAATGGGCAGGAGATCATAGCCCATTTGAGGCTCCCTCCCAAATGAGGGAGAAGGGTAACAAAAAGCCCATGATGTTTCTATGATAAGGCAACATAGAGTTTAATTCTTCGCTGGGAATTAATTTTGCTAGTGTAGTTAACACCTTCTTGCCTCAATGACTGCCTGGTGGCTGCATTTTATTTAGGCCAGCAGTCATGATGAGACACTCCAAATAACACTCAAATAACACAAAACTCCAAAGGAAATCTGAGGTTCACCTTGTACAGAACGGACTTTGAAAGCGATGCCGTCGGTTTTTTGGCCACATTACTCTTATTGAAATCAACAGGAGATCTTCTGCTAAAGCCTTGTGGTGGTGTTCAAAAAATGTGTCAGCTAATACCAACGGTGTACCTGCTCACCTGCTCCGCCCGCTCTATCTGCAAAGAGGGAGGGCACAGACCTGCTGTGAACCACTTTTTGTACAGACAAGCTGAGATAACATTTGAGTTGTCAAGCCTGTGATTATTTTCTGGGTGACTTGACATTTTACTCATCTTTCAGGTTCTAAAAACAAAATGTTAAAACTCATGAAAAAATATATAGTAGCAGATGGCAGGGCCTATTACTGTGAGTTTCTATCAGAAAGACAGAAAGAGACAAAAGTAGGGGGACAAAAAGCCTGAAATTTCATTTCTAAATGCTGTTTTATATGCTGAAGGTAACTGGTGCTACTTCCTGTATAGGAAAATAAATTGCTGGCTGCATAATTACTTTCATGCACATAGCTGCAATGGAGTACTTTCTTTTCAACTTTTCATAAGTTCACATACTAGGTTTAGGAAATTCCTTGTGCCAGAAATCAAATGTGAGAATTCAATATACGATGAAAGACGCCCTTGTTCACCAACAGTCCAAAATAATCTCAGAAAAAGGCCCTGTTACAATCCAAGGAACAGACAAAAGTTATCCCAACAGCAAAACAACCGAGTTCTTTCAATCCTTGCATCTGACAAGTTTATAGCATAAGGAAAGGAATATAAGAAATCACGTATGTTGTAAATAAAGCCAGATTCTCAGATGATTAATAAGCATCATCCCATTTAAGTTCTTTCTATTTCATTTCTGATGAAACATCTCAGCAAATGTAAGCTGCCGTTATTGCCAATGGGATCTCAACTGACTGAGAATTTAGGAGAAAATGGACTCTAAGATCACAAATGGAACAGAAGGAACCACGAGAATTATTCTTTCATTGAACTATTCATGCAATAGAAACGTATGAGAATTCCTGCGTTTGTATAGATGGCTTTTTTCTTTCTTGACAACCATGATGCTCTTTTTATCACTTTTCATTCTAAAATATCAACTTTGTTTACAAAGGAAACAGTTTTATTGGATTTTTCTCATCTTACAGACAGGACAAACAGAGGCACAGATAGATGACATGAGCTGTCAAAAGCTCTTGCTCAAATAAATCAGCAGTAAAGCCAAGGATAAAACTCATATTGCCAAACCTGCTTACCATTTCCATAGCCAGGAAACCATCCTGCTTCCTGTCCTCAAATATCTCTTTACATGATTTCACTTTATAGTCTGTCACAGAAAAGTCACAAGTGTCAACTTGCCTTCAGTAAACAGACAGTAGTAATTTCTTCAGCATCAACAAAAATATTTGGACCCAAACATCTTGGATGATCAAACAAATAAATCAAAAACACTTCGTTGAACTCTGCTTCACCAAAAAGGAACTATGCCTTATTTCTGTAGTCATACCAACATATTTACGACTATTTTCCTACTCAAAAGCTATTAAAGAACTTAGCCACTTGAAAAGCAAAATAGTTCAAAACGTTGTTAATGTTACTTGTAATCATATGGATTTTAACTAAATTGGCAAGCAGATAGACATAGCCTCACAAAGCTGCAGCGTTAATCTTAAACTTCAAATCAGTACGTGCTTTCATGTCAGTAACAAAAGCAAGAAAGGTCAGCTTCACGATTTTCCAAAAAGCCTATCTCCTCCCCCTTTTTTCGGGAAGCAGATCTCATCTCTCAACACTTGCTTTACTATTTTGTGTCTAACAATACTATCAAAGGAGCCATTAAATTAGGAATTACTTTGCTTTTGAGGAAAACTTCTAATACCATACTGGCTCTTTATTAAAAGGCAAGGACCTTCTGAAAAGATAAAACAAATTAATAGAAAGTGTAATGTGAAAGCACATGAGTTAAGCACATGAAGCCCCTTCATGGGAGCTCTTATGCAGAAGTAGCTTTCATTTTCTGTACCATATTTCCTCTTCAGTTTAATCCCTGCAAGAGAGGGAAGAAACAGAACTAAAGCCATTTTAACTTCTGAGTGGAGTTCTTAATATAGGAGTTTAATGAGCTGTAGCTGATGTGATGTCCTTTTACTCTACACTTTGAGACATCATTTTGCCTTTCCTGAGCATGTCCATGCTCCTAGAAAAGAGGCCTGCAACTGAAGCAGCCTGTGCAGGTCTACGCACACCACCTGCCTCCCTCAAACTTTGCCTTCTGCAGAGCCTGACCTTTTCTGAT